>NW_005353838.1:15394720-15470364 GCF_000412655.1 Myotis brandtii | reverse complement strand
GGGGGGGGGGGGGGGGATGCACTGGAGACATCCATGTGGGTGCTTTTTATTTTCTTCTCCAAGGCCACACATTTTAAAAATCGTAAAGAAGATTTAAAACGTCCGCCAGCTTCTTCTAGAAAAAGGGCCTGAGCTCCTGACACATAGCTCCTAACTCAGGTTGGAGCCTCCTCCTGGAAGTGGCCAGCTGCATGTGCAAGGAAACAGAACCTTAGTTCTGAGGAGGTCACCGTGCAGCCTTGTCTGCAGACCCCCATGCATTCCCGGCAGGAGGAGCGCAGGGAGGCCATCTCCACCCCAAGGCAGTGGGGCTGGACATGGGGTGTTCTGACACACACAGTCCTCGGTCCTGGGAGGCACCTGTCTCAGCAATGCTGGTGCTGCAAAGCGTGTGCGGGAACTCGGGCAGCAGCCTTTTCCAGAATACCTGTGAGGCCTTGGCATGACAGTCACGGTGAGGCCCCGAGGCCCCAGGCCTGGCCTGGCAGTAAACAAAGTGCTCTGGCTGCTGCTCTTGTGTGGCAGGAACACAGACCCTTTCAGCATTTGTTCTTAGTCCGAGGCCTGACGCAAAGGCCTTTGAGAGCATCTGCGATGAGAATGTCAACAGCGCGTAAACACCAATGGACCCTGCTGAGCCAAGAAATCTGCCGGGCGGCCTTGACCAGGCAGTCCCAGCAAGAAACCAGAGCAGCCTCGGCCACTTGGCAGGGTCTGAAAAACACACACACCCTCTCACCCTTATTTAAAATGAGCACCTTTACCTTCAGAAGAGCAAATGAGTATGCCTTCTGGACATGAATGCCCAAACAGTGATCAGGTCAAAGGGTGTGCCATTTCCCATGTGAGGACCAGTGAGTGAGTGGGGCAGGAGGTGGACAAGATACAGTTTCTTTTTCTTTCTTTTTTTTTTCTTGTTCTTTTTTGGAATGGGGTTGGGATGGAAGCAAGTTCCCAGGAGCCAGGGAAGCTGTGCTTTATGGGGACTTGGGGTGGACAGACCTCCTTTAATAGCCAGCCCATGAGCACAGCCCATTCGGGCCTCTAAGCGGGAAGAGAACATTTTCAACTTCAGTTACCATCCAAACAATAAACAGGAAACTTCATTAAAGAGATTACTCTTTCTAATAAAAAGGAGCTAGACAGGAAATGAGACTACCCAGCTGGCCTGCAAGCCCTGACCTCTGCCTCGCCTGGCTACCCTCCTCTCGGGTCATCCACACCCTGCACTGGGACACTGACCTCAAATGTGTGTCCTAGCACATCTCAGTGGCATGCACACCCTGAAGACAGGAACACTGGCTCCACCCTTCCTCAAAAGACTTTAATGGGAAAATATTCATTACAAAGTATGTGCTAAGCACCAGAGGGCTTTCAATGATCTACTTGCAGTAAGAAAAAAGGAAGCAAATGTACTAGAAGACATTTCTAGAAAGAGGCCATCCAAGTTATTCCCTTCCTCCCCTACCCTCCACATCCTACCACAATCACAGTGCCCTCCCAAAAGGCTGGGTGGTTTAGGTCATGTTCATGTGCTCTATACCCAGGTGGCTGAGGCGAGGACCCCACTAACCATGCATGTACCACCCCAGGCAGGTGAGCAAGGCCCTAAGGCGGAGAAATGGGTGAGTCATGGAGGGACTTGTCCTTGCCGCCAGGGACCACAGCAACCCACTGGTCAGATCTGCATTTTGGAAAGGTTCTTCTAGAAGCCGTGGGATAGGATAATGGGAAATCGGAGCTTCAGTAGGGTCAGAGTAAAGCACAGGAATTAAACAATTTTTAGAAAGGATAAGAACATTTGCGAAGCTGATGAAAAGTTGAGGGTGGAGAGAAAGAGAAGAGCCATGTCTGGGCCAGGGTTTTGGGTGGGTGGGGCTGTCTCTTCTGGGAGGGGAAGAACAGGCGTAGAGACAGTTAAGGATGCAGAACAATGTTCACAGGTGACTCAAAGTCCATCATGGGCAAGGCTCAGGCGAGAGAGCAGAGCTGGGCACAGAAAAGACAGCTGTCAGGACTCACCCTGCCCAGGGCAGGAGCACAAGAGGGAAGGAATAAGCTGGAAGATTGGGCCTTGGTCTGGTCCCTGCTTCTTGGCCTCTCCCCAGGGATACTGGGAGGGTCACCTGGTCAATACTGGTAAGCCTCAGAACAAGGCCAGAGGGTCAGAAAAATTCTGTTCCTGTTCTTACCCCACAATTAACCTCAAAGACGCTACCTGCCCAGTGTGAAGCAACTGTCAGGCCAACTTGGGACAACACCCACCAAGGCAACTCTCATGCCGCTGATCAGTCCAAAGGGTTTCCTATAATATGGAATTACAAAATATAAAGAGTAAAATGCAAAATAGCCAAATCTAGCATTCATCAAGGAGCCAGTCACGCAGGAACCAACAAAACAGGACAAGGACATGGCAGCGGACTGGAAGGAAATAGTGATGTGGTCAGAACATTGAAACCAGTGACAGGATTAAAAGGAAATTTTCCCCATCTTCAAATGTTTTATTCTTTTCAGCATTTTCTCCAACAAACAGTTCCCACCTTACGGTTAGAGACAAAGAACACAGATCTGTGGGCTTCCTCTGAAGTGGCTGCACCCTCCATGCCTGCACCTCTCCAAAGTTGCTCTTTTCTGCTCACTGCCGCGTGGAGCCTCATTTCATTTCTTACACAACATGTTCTCACCAGAATCAAGAGCAGCAACAGAATCACTCCCAATGACATTCTGTGTGAACAGAGCGGAAAATCGGCCACCTGTGTCTCCCACAGCCACCTTCTACTGACACCAGAAAGGAGCATCTTAGGAACTGGGAACTGAGAACTCTGGGGAAGCTTCCCTGCTCTGTCGCAAACTCCCACTGCATTTGCTTCCCACTGGGCCCCATTGCCAGTCTTTCCCTTAAATGACAGCCAGCCAAGCCTCGAGCTCTCGCATGAACCGACCATTAACTTTCACTCAAGAGAGAACAGAGTTTGCCAGGATCCCCAATGCCCCCATTTTACAGACGAGGCAGAGAGAGGCTCAGGGACTGCCCAAGGTCCCAGGCAGGAAAGGATAATGCTCAAGCAGGAGCCCAAGCAGACTGACATCAGGAGCCATGCCCCGAGCACTCTGGTTGTACAGTCAGAGAGCAGTCATGCGCAGAACGCACATCTGCACATGTCCGTGTCACCATCTAGCACACACGGCAGTCATGGCCACACATGTGCCTTGGGAATGGACGCGGGTGCTATCCAAAGGAAGCCTTCACTATCAGCCCAGTGCACGGTCCCTGCCAACAGCCATGGTGGGCAGGCCCAAACCCTGTCCCAGAGTACCTCTTCTGCTGGTAGCTTGTTTCACTGCTTATTGTCTCTCTTTTTAAAAGGCAGACAACCAGCTGAACGTTGTCTAAAGGTCATGACATTTCCCGTGGCCTCAGATATCTTTGCAAGGTTTCCTGGGATCAGGGTCACAACGCTGGCTGGCATTTAAGAGAACCCATGCTGTTTTTTTCAGGGCTTCCCTTTATCTCATCATTTCTGGCTCTTTTTCCTTGAACAGTCAATAAATAACAAACCTCAGCGATGCATCCCAATCGGCTTGAGGACAGTGACCTGGGTGCCTGTCAGACACCCAAACTCTGGAGGTGGCTTACCCGAGGTCCAGGAGTGGGGCTCAGGGATCAGGGTTCCACCTACGCCCAGAGATTCTGGGTAGCAGATAAATTTAGAAAACATGGGGTTAATGGTTAACCTCACTCACCAGACCTGTCATATGATCTTGGACCTATTTGCTGTAATTTCCCTCGATATTCAATATTCGATTATTCTTGCCAAAGAAATGAGATAGTGATCTAGATGGCTTCCCAAAGATATCCCCTGGGGCATAGGAAAAAAGTTACAAAACTTGTATTTATGTTTACTTTTTTATTTTAAAAAAGGTATTCACTTTATGCTACTTAATACAAGGGCTGGTCCCAGTCAGGGTATCCCCTCCCCCGCTCAGCCTGACCCAGTGACCTGTGGGCTCTGCCGGGAGTGGGGACTAGGGTGAGCAACCAGGGAAGCCCTGTGCCCCCAAACCTCTCAAAATGGGGACGAGGGGCATCACTGCTAAGCCAAGGCAGTGACCTACTTGGAAAGTGGACACTTTAGAGATGAAGTCCCAGAGACCTGGGCGTGGTGCCACTGAGCTGCCACTATGCCACGGGAGAACCTCATGAAGACTGGGGCTTAGCTCAGAGCCTGCAAGGAGGGGCCTCCTGAGGACACAGACACTGTCCACTGCAGAATCCAAACCCCAGCAAATCCAGTCTGCTTCTGAGAGCCACAGGATGATGAAGGAGCTGTTTTTGTTGGCCTCCTAATTGGAACCCCTCTAAATAAGGGAAATGGGTAACAGAGCCAGGAGCAGACCGAGCACAGTTTGTACACTGACACAGGTACAGGCTGGAGGGTTGACCCGCACACAGTGTTCTGCTTGCCATCGGCCTGTGGGTCACTGTCACACTGAGGGTCCTCTTCTGAAGCAATGGAGATTCTGCTCCCTAGAGAAAGCCACTCCCCTTTCCAGTGGCCCATTCTAGGGCTCAGCAGGGATGCTGAACAGTCAGTCCACAAGCACAGGTACCTGGGACCTGACCCAGGCTTCTCGCTGATCTGGCTGGTCTCTCTGGACAAGTGGGGCTCCTTGGAGGCTGGCAGACCACCTGGGCATCATGGGGCTGCGAGAAGATGCTTCCAGAACCTGACTCACAGTAAGGACCCATAACACTAATGCCTTGCATCTTAGGGAGATTCGAGGCACCTTAAGTTCGAGTGTGTCCACACTGAAATACTCTACGAGTCCAGCAACCCTCGCAGTTACAGTCCCTATGCCACTACTGTCTCTGGAGTTCAGGGGTCTCCTTGTGCTGAGTGCTTCATGGAAAAGTCCCGATGAGCATCCTCAGAGGCATCTGGCCCTGTCTCTACCTCCTCATTCTAACTCTACTTCATCTAAACCCAGAGACAGCACAGGAATGACCATGTGAATAGAAACACATGCCACATCCACAAAGCCCTAAAACCAAAAAGCTCACTTACCCAGAACCCAACAAGGTGGACATCACCACTGTCCACCTGCAGGGGCTGAAGATGGCATTTGCCTAATAGCACAAAACATGTTAGAACTATTCTCATCTCCTTGCTAAAAACCTCCCAGACACTTAACCATGTCATACTATGAATAACACTATTTCCTCAAAAATGTGCTATGTCACAAAACCACCTTCCTCTTAAAATTGGAATTGAGTGGCACCCTGCCACCATTAGTGGTCCCCAAAAGTCAACACATCAATGATAAAAATATTTCTTTTGATAGTAGCGCGGCCACTGCCAAACCAAGGCATTTCAGAGATGGGCACAGAGCAGTTGAGCAACCAGGACAGAGGATTACAGTGTATCTGGATACTCAGTCCCACATGCACTTGATCTCGTCTCAGACAGATGCTCCGAGCCCCTCAGTAGCTAAGGAGCTCAAGATGCAGAAACAGAAGAGGTGAGCCTGCTAGTAGGGGTCCCTCCACCATGCAGTGCAACTGAGATTTCCCAGGCTAATGACCCACACTTACTTCCTGGCTAATTTTCAACGGTGTACACAGCAGCAAAAGAGAACTCCCTAAGTGAGTGGGTTGGGGTGGGATCAAGCCAAAGCAGTGACAGATTCAGCTCTTTTTATCCAACCAGGATGTTTAAAAAAACAAAGGCTTATATTTTCAAACTAGAGGCCCGGTGCACAAAATTTGTGCAGGGATGGGAGGTTGTCCCTCAGCCTGGCCTGCATCCTCTCACAATCCGGGACCCCTTGAGTAGGGTCCCTAGGCCTGGCTAGTAATCAGGGTCTATCAGGGCTTTCCTTCCCTTGGCTGCCAACAGCTGACCCCGCCCCCGCTGCTGCCACTGCTTGCCACCCGGCATAGCTGCCCCCCCTCCCCCACCACCGGTCACCTCCCTCTACAAGCGACAGGTGTCGGGTGCGATCACTTGGCTGGCCTAGGTCTCCCTCTGCAGGGCGATCACTGGCCGGCCTCGCCCACCCGCTGCAGCGCCACCAGCCAGGTAGCCTGGGCCTCCCTCTTTGGGGCGATTGTGGAGCGCCCCCCCCCCCCAATGGATCACCCTGCTGGCTCGTGGCCTGGGCCTCCCTCTGCTCCCTCTGCGGAGCGATCGATCATGAAGCGATGGCGGGACCCCTCAACCAATCACATCGCACCCGCCTTGGCTGGCCTGGCGCCCGTGCGTGTCATAGCGTGGTCGTCGGGAAGGTCATCCGGACAGCCATTCTGCTGTTCGGTCGTTCAATCGATTTGCATATTACACTTTTATTATTATAGATATAGTAACTGAATGAAGAGCAGGTCCTCACTGTAGAGCCTCCTCAGTGATGCACTGTAGTTAGCCACGGGCCTTGTGTGGCTTCTAACATTAATTAAAATTAAATAAAACGTAAACTTCAGCTCCTCAGTCACACTAGAGGCATTTGAAGTGCTCGACAGCCACAGCAGGGAGTGGGCAGCTACAGATCATGTCCACCATGGTAAAGTTCTGGATTAGCGGCCAAAGTCTCCTCTTCACAAAGCAACCATTGTTCCCAGTGTCTTCCTCTTCCCTCAAGTGAGCAGAAAAAACTGCTGTTCCTGACTCTGTCCTATAAACGTGGATTGAGCCAGACTGAGTCTCCTGCAAACAGCAAAGAGCACAGCTCTGGGCCCCAGTGAGCCTGGGAGCTGTAGAAAAACCCGATCTCCCCTCACCAGCTCTTACAGAGTTTTTCCAAACAGCCCTTCCTTCCTCCCTGTTCCATGACGGCACAATGCTGATGGGGAGAAACGAAGGAGAAGGAAGAGCTGGAGTCCCACGCTGCTCCAGAGGGGCTGTAGGGTGCTAGGACAGGGCCCTCTGCTCCACGCCTCTCTCTTCATTGGAGGGTTATATTTAAAAACAAAGCAGCGCAGGGCCTAAGGCTGGGATGTGACAGGTCTTCCCAGTGATGACCAAGGGCCACTGCTTGGACCAGGGTGCAGGGGCCTTGAGGGCCAGGGGTTCTTGGCCCAGTGGTAAGAAGGCCAGGTCCTCCACACCTTTGCAGCAACGCCCCTCTTGTCTAGAAAATTCAAACTCGGTGCTCTGTCTCATGGCACTTCACACGACTTACTACTGAATCCAAACAAGCTGTTGTAATGGAGAATGAGCCTGTCAGCCCCTGACTTGGCCACACTGGTCCTGCAAACCTGCTGGGGTGGGTGTTTCAAGTTCTCTTAAAACAAGCAAAGTGGACTAAGGATGTCTGAGCCTTCCATGTTCTCTCCCATAACCACTGATTTAGGAACTGTGGCACTCATTTCTACAGTGTCACACTCTGTCCTGTCACGATTTCTGCCGCTCTCTTCCGATGTTCACAGCAATCTGAACATAAGGCCCTAGTAGCAGCATAAGCAAAGATCCTGCGTCCATAGAAGCAGATGGCCACACCATGAGCTGGGAGAAGCCAAAGACAGCCGGCTGTCTCCTGAGGCCCTGACTGAGCTGGACCCCAGCAACAGCCCCCACCTGGGAGATGACCCTGGGCAAGTCTCACCCTCTCCGGGCCTCACTTTCCTCATCTGTAAACTACAGGTCATAAACAGACCTACCTTTATAGGTATGTTTTGAGCATTAAGAAATTTAATGAATGCATTTAGCATGGGGCGTAGCACCCAGAAAGGTACACCATGAATATGATCATCTAATAGAGGAAGGTGTGGGAACCCAGAGAGACAGGTGTCCACACGGGGACTAGGAGCCACAGACCCTACCCTCCTCACGGGGCTTGTTCACAGGGACACCGATGGCAGTAGAACCCGAGTGGTATTTAGCACAGGTTTTCCCAATAAGAATGTCACACTTCCATGAGGCTGTACAGCAGCCTTGGAGGGTGGGGTCCCAGCCAAGGTTTCTGTTTCCAGGGGGTTTTCCTGGCGAAGGAGGAGTCTGCAGGTCCCTCTCGCTCAGCCAGCATTTGTGAATTTAGATAAGAGTGAAACACGTGGCCATGAACCCCAGTGGCTGTTGCTTCCAGCGAGGGAGCCTCGCTTCACTGCTGACCTAGGTGAGTTTACTTGGCACATTTGAAAAGGACACAGATCTGTGTTCATGGTGCATTCAAGCAGAGCATGGTGAGGAGGTTGCTGGTGTCCCAGGAGAAATGAAGCACTTTCCTGCAGCTGGCACAGGGGCTGGGCCAAGGACATCTAGAGCATCCAAGTGCCCATGTTTGGGAGCTGCTGTGTGCTGGCAGCAACCTCGCCCCACGGACCTGTGCTCCCCACAGGTCTGTATGTGTGGCCCGTAGTCTGCTTCCTGTCTTGAGACCAAGCCCCTCACCGCTGAAACATGGATCTCCTTCACTCTTAAACCCAAAACCTTTGCACAGAGGCCAAGAAGGTGGCACAAAGCCACTGCTCATCCCTTCGCAGTTCAAAGGCTCTAGGTTTATTCCTGGTAGCAAGGCAGCAGGTCCCTCAGAATGATACTCTTTGGTTAATAGCAGAGCATGGGAACCCTAAAAAGTGTTCATCATACCGAGCTTATACTTTACCTTCAGGCCAGGCTTTGCTGCAGCTTCCAGAGGCCACCCTCACCGGTCCTTTGGGGCACTGAGCCTGTAACAGTGGATAAAAGGCGAGGCGTGCACTCCCAGCGCTCACCAAGGAAGCGCTCCACCACCCTGCCTGACGTATGGTTTCTATTTCATACCCCTGTTGTTACATTACATAACAAGCAGACGATACTCAGATACTCGGATCGCCAGACTTGGCTCAGGACTCTCGGTGAACGCCTCAGAGCACTGCTGTTTATCCCGAGCCACGAATGCTCACCCAACCAAATTTAGCGTGAAAGCCGCACCATCCAAGCTCAAAGTCAGCACTTACAGCTCATGCCCTCAGCAGCAAAAAGACACCACCTGCTTCGTACCTTTGATTGAAATCATTCCATTCTGAATTTCTACCTCTGGTGCCACATTCAAATGTGAGGAAAGGATGAGTTTTCTGTGGCCTGGAGTTCATCTTCCCAGGTCTGGAAAGAGGCCTCAGCCTCCAACAGGTTCAGGAAGGTGGTCGCACATGGGTTGGGGACAGATCGGATAACAAAGGCCAGGAGTCCCTGCCACCACGGGGACATGTGTGGTACCAACCCAGGGGGAAGAAGGCTATCAAGGCACCCAAAGGGAGCACACTGCTGTGAGTATCCTGAGAGCTCTGGAGCCTTATGTGGGGGCAGCGCCCGCCCTCCCCTCGGCTTACTGGGGAGGCTGTGAGGGCATTCGCTAGGAACACAGGCTAAGCGCACCTCAGGCCATGCACAGGGCTATGGGAGCACGGAAGTAAAAAGCCTCTGCGAGCACATGCTCCTCCCTGAAGCTGCCCTCCCAGCTGCCTGCAGTCTGAACCTCACTCACCTGAGCCTGGGGGACGTGGCAAGGCAGTGTGAGGGGCCAGGAACACAGAGGTTCTCCAGAGTGGCCGGAATGGCCCACAACCTGATCAAGAAGAACCTGGCTCCATGGTAGAGGTAGACACCTGACAGCTGGCCCCTGGGGGGCTTCGTGCAGGTAGAAACTGAACTACTAACCTCAGACAGGGGCCCAGAGCAATGACTCAGCTGCGGGGCAAACTGTCCTTCCTGGGGGGATGCGAGAATTCAAAATGTTTTCTTATTAATACACAGCCATGCAAGGCTGATGTGAGGGGCAGAAGTCATGAGCCAGTGGACCTGGGGTCTGGTCTGTCACCACGTGCGGAGCGCGGGTACTTTCCATCTCTCCCCACCCCACCCCACCCCCACTCCCCACTGGGTTCCAGTCTTGAGGACACAGATCACTCTAACTCAGCAGGTTTGAGATCCACTCCCCTGGCCCCACCAGGGACCTTGGACAATTGCTGGGGAGAAGCTACTTCAAGTATGATAGGAAAAAATTGAGCAAACAGTGGTCCCAAACAGTGGTCCCAAACACAGCAAGGACCGACCCTGCTGCCATGGAGCAGATGAGAGAAGAGCTGTCAGGATCCCACTCACTGGGAGGGGCTTGTGGAAGATGTCATGTAAATATATGGTTGTTTTCCTAATTTGGGGTTCTTCCTGTGGAGTGTGCTGTCCTTTCTCATCATGTTAATGTGAGTAGGGCAGGGGCTAAAGGAACAGCAAGGAGAGTCAAAATAAAATTCAACAGAAGAGGCCAGGCCAGGCTTGCTGCATGCAAAGCAGGACCTGAGGAACAGCTTTCTCTGAAACAGACCCGACATAAAGGGCTTTCACCCCACCCTATGACCTAACACCAGGATCACTGCTGCCCCTCATGAGTTAGCCATGTCCAAGGCCACAACCTTCCTGACTTTAATCTGCCTGCACCAACATGGGTCATAGACTAAGAAATGCCCTTCACCATTCAGTGGGCCAGCAGCTGTCTGGACAAGTAGGGACCTGTGACTTCACGCAACACTCTTCAAGCATGACTGGGCACCGAGTGTCGGGTCCTGCTCTTAAGGAGCTTTCTGTCTGGGATAGTCAGACCAAAACAGAAAAGTCACTTTAAGGCAAAGAGTAAACAGACCCTCTGCCCTCAGCAGCAGGGTCCCCACAGAGCTCTGTAGGTCTGGAGGGTACAGGCACGCTTGTTTGAGCATCAGGGTCAACCACAAACTTTTACCTAAATAGTAAGGTGGGAAGATGGATCCAGCCTGCTAACGCCCTGGCCCTGGCGGCCAGCCCAGGCCTGCGAGCCCAACTCCCTCTGGACCTCCCTTGGATGCCCTGTCTCCCAAGGGGCCCTCCCGCTGACCCAGGCGTGGCAGGTCCCACCTCCCTTCCTAGTCCTGCCTATAGCAGGTTCGGATTCTTTATCACACTCAGTACAAGTCTGAGCTGTCTGTTGACAAGGATGGAGCCAAGAGTTGCACCTGTCTGTAAACCCGGGGCAGCTCCCAGAAACCAGAGAACCCCATGCCTCTGTGGATCGGTGGCACCAGGCAGCTCGGGAGCCTTAGGGACTAGCACCACCACACTTCCCAGGTCTGTGGCCGTGCTCTGCCCACCCATTTGCCCACCTCTCCTTCCTGGGCACACAAATCTGAGTGGAGCAGCTCCTGAGCCTCCATGTCCCAGTTCAGTCACCATAGGCAAAGGTGCCCTTCCTCAGCTGCAAGGAAAGACTCCCAGGGAAGGGCTAGGGCACCCATGCCTCAGGCAGGGGGCAGGACACTCTTTCCTTGGGATGGGGATGGGTCTCTTATAAACAGAGAGAGAGAAAAGAAACCAGTGCCCAGGACAGCCCTCTGTGCCTGTGGCTTGTTTGAGAGCACAGAGTCGCTGCCTGAGCCCATGGGCCAGGGACCTGAGGAGAGGGAGCCCACAGATGTCTGACCTGTGGCTGCACTCCCTATGGCTGCCTTTCCCCAGGAAGCTGGGCCTGGGCTCAGGGCAAAGGTGTTCACCACCATGCTGAATCAGCCACTGAGAGAGAACGAATCCCTACCAGGCCACATCGCAAACCACCCCACACTTGTCTCTGCCACAGATGCTGACGGTATTTACCTAAGTTGAGAAGCATCACCCAGGCCTGGGTGAACTTCCTGGCTCAAAGTTTTCTGCTAGGTCAGGCAGTGTTAGTCCACGCCACAAAGAAAAGAGTCTCAGAGTAGTAACCCCTCGGCAGCCTGGTGGCCCCACAGCCTGGCAGCGCCTGGTCCACCCGGGGCTCCCAGAACTCCCAAGCACCCTGCCGCCTTCACAGCCTGCGAGTAAACACAGCGGTGTGGACAGCACGCTGGCTCTGCATCATGTCGCAATGTTGGCACCAGCAGTGCACGCAGACTGCAGGCAGCCAGCCTGGCTGTTGTCTCAGGCAGCATGTCACGGGCACACCCAAAGTGGGATGGATTGTTCTGAGCCCTCGTCAGCTGTCTGATCCACACACACAGCACTAGCTTTCCTCCTGGGTATCAGGGGAATGCGAAAGCCTGAGTGTAGCCAGCAAGCTGGAACTATCAGAGTCAAGGAAGGAAGTGACACTGAGCACTACAGCCTCTGTAGGAACAAGCCCTGTAATCACTTCACAGGTAAGGGGGCGGCGATGGGGGAGGGCAGGCTGGCCTCCAAAACCACACAGGGGACTCCATGTTTCTGTTTTAAACCAACAATAAGAAACACGTTTTCACTGCATTTTCACACAACATGCCGAGACTTGCTAATAACAGTCCCACAGATGAGGACACCGCAGCTTCTCCCCAGGGTGACCCAGCAAGGACCTAGGCCAGGCCAGCCTCATCCCCATCCCCAGGTGACTCTGGGCCTCTCCTGGAACAAAGAGTTAAGAAAAGGTTACTTTACAAGTCCCCAAAGCCAAGATCCTGTGGTTCCCTCAAGCACTAAAGTAACACTTGGGGGCTGGGGAGACTGTTAGATAAAATCAATAAAATTCCTGATGAAAACTCCAAAGTCACAAGTTCACAGCCTGTTTTCTCAGTTTGGATTTGAGGGATCTCAGCAGTGAGATAAAACTGTCACCATCAAAAAGCACCAGAAGCCATCCATCCTCACTGCTGGCCTAATGCACCACCTCCTTGGCGAGGACCAAGTAGGGGCACCACCCTGGCATGGACTGCATACCAGACCTGGCAGGCAAGCCCTGGGCAGAGTGGCATGGAGTTGAAAGACACTCACCAGGACTCCAGCAATGGCTCCTCCTAAGAGACCTCATTGCCATCGCCACCTCTGCCCTGGGCTCCTAGGACTCTGTCACATGGCTAGGAGCACTGCCATCTCTCCCTGCATGCCAGGAGGCAAACACACAGCCACCCTTCCCTAACCGTGCCCTCAGGGAATGCGGCCCTGCACCTGCACCTCCACTGTGCTCACCAAGGAAACAAAAGATGCCCGCGCAGCACGCACATACCAGCTTTCACAGTTTGCCCTTTCTTCCTCAACTGTCTGAAAAGATAGTAAAATCCAGGAGGAAAAAATTCCCCTATTGTCCTCCATCTGAAGCAAACACTCAGCTGTTATTTAATTTTGTTAAGAAAAATGGACCACCGGGTTGCTGCAGAGGAAACTCAAATTCATTCTTTCATGTGTCAACTACAATGAAACCTGCACATTCGCCTTCTACTAAAACAGAAAACTGCATGTGGAGCCAGGACCATGGGGGTCTTGCCAGTGTGTCCCAAGGACACACAGTTAATTCTTCTGTGATGGTCTTTCAAGACAGTGGCCCTCAGCTCTGTCCTGCAGCACCAACAACAGAAATCTTGCATCGTCACTCTGTCCTGTCCCTGAGGACACCACTGGTGAAATAGAGACAGGGCTTCAGTGGAAGGCAGGGCCCTTGGGCCAAGGCCCAGGCTACCAAGGTTGACAAGAGCAGGAAACCTTGGGCAAACCAGGCTCCTTCTGGGCGTTTTCATCTATAAAGTAAAGTTTTACATTCCTCCCAGTTCTGACCTGTGAGGATGGAAGTGCTAATAGCTCGAAAGTGCTCGGTCCCCTGAGCTCCTCTGCACCATGTTGCCGGGACATTCTGAGGGCTATAGGCTGGTGGTAAGAAGTCCATTTGCTAGGCGTGAGCTCTGTGCCTAGGAATGTGGAGAGGGGAGGTTGGAAGCTCAGTCTCCTATCTAACCTCTTCCTCGTCCAGGCACACAGATGTGCTGAGCAGCAGAGGCCGCCTTCTGCTTGGATTCACTTCATTTTCAAATATACTCTTATTGGAAAACAACAATCACTTGACAAAACCAACTGATGTAAGTGTCCCTACCATAGCCAGTGACTAATTATAGCAGCATAAAAGTAAGGGGCTTAGAGCCCAGAGAGGATGCCCACGGGGAGTGTTGCAGGCAGATGTGCCCAGTGGTCACACCGGAACCTTCTCCTCCCTGAAGACACAAAGATTGGGACTGGCTTTACATCAGTGTGACTGTTAAAATAGAGCTTTGATATAACAGTTTGGACTCTGCATAAGCTATCAGTATGCCAACAACAGAAATTATTCACAGTCTTCTACATCGTTTAACAGATACAGGGCCAGGCCCTCACAGCCTCGCATCATGTGCAGATAGAGTTTATTTCTTGGGAAAAGAAGTGCCCTTAAGAGAAAGCCCACTCACAGTGCTGGTGACAGTGCATGGAGAGGCCTGGGTGAGCCATGTGGTGGCAAGACAAGCCTTCTACACGGGAGCTGAGTGAGAGTAAAGGAACTCTCAGAAGGCAAGAACTTGGGGGGTCAGAGGGAAAGGGTGTGGAAGCCAGGGCCTGTCTTAAGGCTGTCCTGGGGCCACTGCCTGGGCTGTAGCTCACTGGGTCACTGTGAAAGGCCACCACACAGGAGACCACACTGGGGCCCAGAGAGGGGCACTGGGCCTGTGGCTCCCTTGGGGAGAAGCTGGGAAATGGCACTGCTGGAGGGACGTGCCCATGTCCAGATTTGACCACTGCTGGAAGGAGGCAGGTCAAGAAAGAAGACTCCCACCCTGGCTGGTTTTACTCAGTGGTTACAGCGTTGGCCCTCAGACCAAAAGGGTCTTAGGTTCCATCCCTGATCAAGGACATGTACCTCAGTTGAAAATTCCCCAGCCCCAATAGGTGTGCGTGCAGGAGGCAACCAATCGATGTGTTGTCTCTCACCTTGATATTTCTCTCCCTCTATCTCCCCCTCCTCCTTCCCTTCCACTCTCTCTAGATATCAATGGAAAAAATATCCTCGAGTGAGGATTAAACAAGAAAGAAAGAAGACTCCTCTAAGAATCCATCACCAGAGGTCACTTGGAGAGGGTTTAGGGAGAAGCCAGATGAGCCTGGAGATGACCAGGCCTTGCCTTGGCACTGGGCAGAAACACGTACATCTGCCCTGCACAAGTGTGCTATCAACCCCAAAGAATGTCTGTAAAACATTCTCAGGGCATAAAGTCACAATCAAAAATCACAAATCAGAAAACCCAGAGAGTGGGAGTTTAGCCAAGACAGACTTCAGTTATAGGAAATCTGCTCTAACCATCTCAGCACATCTCAGCCACAGGCCGGAGAACAGCAGTGTTGTGCAAGGGTCACACTGAAGCAGGCGACTGTCCAGGACTATCGCTCAGTAGCTGCACAGCCCTGGGCCCCCTCAGCCTCTGTGCTCAGGACCTCATCTGCCAGGAGTGGCTGTAACAGCCAAGCCTTCCCCTGAGGAACATGTAGGAGCAGATGAAATTATGTGGTAGCTGTTATCACTAATATAAAAAAAGCAGACACATTTGACAATGATCCAAATAGAACTTGTAGAAATGAAAACTATAATAATTAAAATTTAAATGAATGAGGTAATCAATTAGGTAGAGCTGAAGAGAGAATTGGTGAACAGTAAAATGGTACTAAGGAAATAACCCAGAATGCAACACAAAAAGAGAAGGCCATAAAAAGTAAGAGAGGCTGGGGGGGTTGGGGCAGAGGAAGTACACTAACATGCATCTGTCAGAATTCAGGAGAAGAGAGAGACAACAGACAGAGACACACGAGATAAACGAATGAGGACTACAGAAGCATTCAGAGAAGAGCCATGAGCCCTCCCACACATGAAATATCCTAAGAAGCCCCATGCTAGAGAGTGTAGGACAGGCTCATAACCAGGCAGAAGGGCCAGGCAGATGGGCCAAGCCCATGGACCAGGCTCATGGAGCTCCAGTCTTGACAATCACTGTGATGAGCAAGGCTGCTTCTTCGGTGGTGCTGGGACAACTGGAAGCCACTTGGGAAAAGATAAAACTAGATCCAGATCTCACACACAGGAGCACACCCTGCACGACTCAGGGACCTCACTGTAAGGCAGGAAAGCACATGAGCTCCAAAAGAAAACATGGCCTGCAACTCAAATCCAGATGCACTTAAAAGAAAAAAGAAAAAAACTCTAAGTCTGAACCATGGTGGGGAGGGGCTTACATGGCAAAAGAAATACATACTATAAAGAATTCAAAAAACAATAGACAAACTGGGAGAAGTTGCCTGCAATGTATCTCACAGATAAAAGCTAATATTACTTATGTATAAAGACTCTTAAAAATTGTGAAAAATCAAATCCATACAAAAAAACAGGCCAAATGCATAAAAGAAAAAAAAAAAAGGCTACACTGAGACTGCATTTCTTATCTATCAGAGTGGCAAAAAAAGTAACCTCCTCTGCTCTTTAGACCATGTGGGAACAGGCATGCTCGTACGTTGCTGGTAGGAATGCAAATTGGTACAAGCTTCATACAGGAAAATTTGGCAGAATCTAACAGAATTGTATATTTCTCATTGTCTGATAGGAATCCCTTCTGTAAAGGAAGTCTGAAGATACAACCCGACAACAGGAAAGTGCATGGGCATGACCTTACCCACTGAACACTGGTCTGAAGGGCCAATGCTGTCACCTGCCCTGATGTCTGAGTGTAGGACAGAGCAGATGGGACTGTCAGAGACAATGAGGAGCAGTTCTGTAGAGGGAGGGGAAGGTTTCCAGGACAGGCTGAGTGAGAAACCAAATGCAGAAGAGCCACCTATAGGAAGTTCCGGTTGCACAAGAAAGAAGCAAAACGAAGTGCATGTGTTTGCTCAATTGTCCAGAGGGGACTCAGGAGGCCAAGGGTGGGGCTGGGGTGGACCAGGGAAGGACAGAAGCATGGCAGGATGGGGGACGCCACCTCTTGAGCCTAGTTTCCCATACAGTTAGAACTTTAGGAACCACACTCATATCTCATGCACTCGAAAAATGAAAATAAATAAAATTTAAAAAGATGAGGGAAAAACTCGAAAACGAAATACAAACAGAAACAAATGAACCAAACCACATATTAAATGGATATTAAATAAGCACACTGGGGCAGGGTGGAGGGAGTGAGAGCTGTCCGAAGTGGCTTTGGGATGTGGTATTTGGGCTATATTTGGACTACACACCTTAAACAAATGCTGAACTCTGGATAGTGGAGTTTTCTCACAGAGGTGTAGATTATTTTCTGTTGTGCATTCTAGGAGCTGAGTATCTCAGTGTGGGAGGAGGGAAAACAAACATGCAGAAGAAAGACAATTAATGAACCTGCTGAGCTGAATTGTAACTGGAGGGATCAGTGTGAGCTCATGGGCTCATATGCACCCACAGTCACAGATGGAGATGGCAGGGTGTTATATGAAGGGTGTTGTGCAGTATGTGTGGTGTAGTGTGTGTTGTGGGGTGTGTGGTGGTTGCTGTGTGGTAGTTGTTGTGTGGTATGTGTTGTGTGGTGTGTGTGTGCACAAAAACATCCATTTCCCAGCTCTGTCTGTGAGAGGGCCTACAAGCAATGAGCACATCCAGCACACAGAACTTGCTTTTTAAACACCAGCCTCTGAGAAAGGAACCAGGCCTCATGGGAGCAGCAGCAGACTCCAGGGCAGGGCAGGGGGCACAGGAGAGACCAGACCATTTTCTTGCACCAGAGAATAAAGAGAGGCTCTAAAGTGTTGGGGACCTGCCAGAGGAGCAAACATGAAGGGGCAATAGGGCACCAGAATAGATAATAACAGGATTATAACCCAGTGAATAAAATAAGAATCCACAAGATGAGTAGACAAAAAGGAAGAAAGGGAAGTTCTGTGCAGCAGAAAGCCCACTAGTGAATGCAGTGAGAATGACAGCCTCAGACCGCACTGTCCAGTACCAACATCCCAATCACAGACTCAGGCCTGAAGCACCAATGGATGGGTCAGTGCTGCAGGTCAGTGCTGCGGAGTAACAAGGATCAGTGCAGTCCCCAAGTATCTCCCCACAAGGTGTTGGTGAATTACAAAGGGAAAAATAGTAACTTCAAAAAGAGTAACTTCACAGAGAAGAAGTCTGGCAGTACCCCCTTAACCAAGTGGCCAGAGTCAGTGTCCTCACAGCAGGCCAGGTGGAAATGCGGCCCCTGGACATGACATGCTGGCAAACACATCACTTTGGGCTCCAGCCCCAAAGGGATCACCTGAACCTAATCATGAGGAACACTAGAAAATCAAAATCTGAGGGAAATTTTACAAAATAGCTCCCTGTACTTTATGTCCTGCCATAAAACAAAGACTATACGACTATTCCAGATTAAAGGAGGCATGGGGACATGCAGGACCCGGGACTTGCTCGGGAGATGGAAGGTGGCATTAGGACAACAGGCCAAGTATGAGTAGGGCCTGTGATTGGATGACAGCACTGCTTGCTGGTGACCTCCTAATACTAACCATGTCCGGTGTGGCCAATGGGACGCTGCCCTTGCTTTTGGGTGATACCTGCCGGATGAGCTGGGGCGAAGGGCAGCATCTTGCCCACTAATCTCCAATGGTCCTGAAAGAATTATTTGCATAAATAAATGTATAAAAGTAATTCTTTGTACTGTTCTTGCAGCTTTTCTGTAAGTCTGAAATTATAGCAAAATTAAAAGGAAAAACAGAAAGACTTAAGGGCTAAAAGCTCCCCAGAATTTTTGAAAGACAATAATCTCTAGATTCAAGAAGGCCAAGAAGTATCAAGACAGATAAGTGAAAACCTTAGTAAAAATGCTTAGAAGACTAAGACAGATTGTAAAAGCACCCAGAGAAAAAGGGCAGGACTACACCAATGTGGAACTCTGCACAGTGACAGTAAAATTTAATGAACCAATAATATTTCCAAAGTGAAAAACAACTGTCCACCCAAAACTACTGCCCGTGACAACAGCCAACAGTGCAGGTGAAAGAGGCCATTTCAGACCAACGAAAATGGAAGAACTTACTACTATAGCAGCTTAAGAAATTTCTAAAGGATGTCACCTTCAGCAGAATAAGATCCAAAACACGGCATGAAAATAAATATAAACACTATAGAAAGCAATAATAATAAAAGACTAATAAGTATAACATTAAAATTAAAAAGCTGTATTCACTGAGAGAGACCAGAGTGAAAAGAGGAGACATATCTTTTAAAAGCAACATGCTTAACCAGCTTTGCATCCAGCTGCTATAAGGAAACACACACATGTGTGCATGTATGCTCACACATGTACGCACACAGATATATCAAGTCTACAAATCAGTAAGAAAATGAAATAAACATCTAAAAAGAACAGTGAGTACAACATATGAGAAGATACAAGTGGCCAAAACAAGATGCTCAAGTTCACTGGCAATCTGGGACAAGCACAGTAAGATCCAGTTTCATGAGACCGGCCCAAGAGGCTTGACATGTGGTGCTGGTGGGGCTGAGGAACGGACAGTACAGCCACGCAGGGCAACAGGCTGGCATGGCCCAGAGAGGGAAGCATCACCAGCCCATTGGTCCAGCACCCCATTCCCAGGGCGTATGAGTGCCAGAAAATAAACAAGAAAATGTTCACAACATCACATCTGTGGGTGGTAACATCTGAAACAGGCCATAAGCCATCCACAGGAAAATTAGTTATGAAAATTCAAAAAATGGATTACTAAACACCAATCAAAATAGTCAATTTACAGCTACATGCACAAACATGGATCATTCTCCAAAACAGTTTTGTTTTAAAAAAAAAATCTAAAATAAAAAACATATAATATGATTCCATTTACATAAAGTTTAAAAACATATAAAACTAAAACCATATTATTGAGAAACATTATATACATTATCATTAAAGCCAGGGAATGATAAGCAAACATGCAAAAGTCACGATCGGCCTCCACTGTGGAGAGGGGAGTGGGTACACTGTGGTTCCATTTTACTTCTTTAAGTGATGCCACAAGGTCTATATAGTATTTAATTGTGGGCCTCTGGAAGGACACAGAATAGTTGTTCTGAGTACACAGTGCACGGCTCTTGTTAGTACAAGGCCTCTAGCTCAGTAACCGTAGGAAAGGCTAGTTTCTGCTTTCAAATAATCTTTAACCTACTTATTAAAGCTATGGTTCCTCCCAGTTTGGGGATATTTTTATGTAATTATGATAACAGGAGTACTTATCTATCTAATCTTCTTAAAACATTCTCCCATGTTTTTTTTTTCTTTTATCCTTACCTGAGGGTATGTTTTTATTGATTTTAGAGAGAGAGGAAGGGAGAGGGAGAAACATTGATGTGAGAGAGAAACATCAATGGGTTTCCTCCTGCATATACCCAGACTGGGAATCGAACCCACAACCTTTTGATGCACAGGATGATGCTCCAACCAACTGAGCACACAGCCAGGCATTCTCCCATATTTATACGAATTCTACATCTTCCCCTGTACAGCAAGAATCCTGCAATAAAGCCCTTGGTGATGGATATCTGTCACGCGCTCTCAAGGGCTTTCCCAATATTCTGTTTAGGGTTTGATGTCTCTGCTCATAAGCAACATCTGCTTTATAGTTTTTGTTTTATTGCTGTCTCTAGTACGTTTCTAGGATGAAGGCACTTTTAGCCTCATAAACATCAATAACACTTTTCTAGATTTAGGGGCAATCTTCAGGAGGGTCGACCTTGCATCAACTTTGGGGAAAAACTGAGTGATCCCCCAACAAGTAGGTGCTTTTCTTTTGAGAAACATCCAGCTGGGTCTTGCACCAGCAATCCCGAGTCCACAGCATGTCCCGGTTACCACCATTTACAGTTCTCCTGGGGCAGAGGAAGGATGCCTCCTGCAGTGTGGAGTTTAGATATGTTAACATTATGAGCACTCTGGCACACCTCTCACTGGGGTCCCTAACTCTCCATCTAAAAGCTGAGAACCCTTCAAATAAGATTTTCCAAGTTTCCCTCAGTGTCGTTCCTCCAGGTGACTGTCTTTCCTGTTCCTCCAGAAGCCCAACTGCCCCCACTGTCTGCAGGTCACTTATGTCTCACAGTCAGGGGACCCTATGGAGCCCAGTGCCCTTCTTCTAAGTGACATCTGCCCAGGGCCCATGTTCCCAGACCCTGCAACGCCCTTTCATTTATGCACCTGCAGTCCAGGGAAGCTGTGCTTAAATTTCTAAGAACAATGTGAAGTCTCATTTTTATGGCCAAAAAAGTTCATTTGTTGAGAATGTTTCTACCTAAACTTCTTATTGAATGGATTTTCTTCTCTGCCTTTAGATTTCTCCTGGCTCTTCCTGTCTTTTTTTCTTCATTACTCAGCACTTTGAACACTGTCATCATGAATTTTCAGTGTGACTATGTTGATCCTGACAGTTTGGGTTTGGAAGACCCACACTAGTCAACCATCCTCCTTGAAGTTTGCCTCTCTGCAAAATGACAAAATGCTAAATGAGAACAAAAACTCCAGCAAATTTATTCTCATCACCTAGAACTTATTCACGTAATAAGTCATAATCATGTATAATTAAATGTAACAAATACAACACAAACATAAAGTCATCAATTATAGCAGCTGCAAGTCCTGTTCAGCGACACCTGTGAGCTATCATCCTGTAGGCCTGCCCGCCCACCCCCTTGGGGGACCACGAAGAAGCCCTCAGCATAGGCTGGCTCACTGCCCCGCGTGCACCCGCGCCTGATGAGACTGGCACTGCCCTGTGCCAGCACAGGACACCTCAGCCTCCTCAGCACCTGCAGATGAGACACACAGACAAAATAGGTTTAAGTGCTTCTTAAGGACCTATGTATGTCAACACAGAGGGCTTGGATCGACAGTTCTCACAGTTTTGTAGCAATTACTACCAATATTTACTATCGGAAATTAAAACTGAATATTTTAAACTATCCTATCTAATAAAGTGTGAATATGCAAATGGACTGTCATGCAGTAACTAGATGGCTGCGCCCACAGGGGAGGTGAGGATCCCATAACACAAGATGGCTGCACCCACAGCGGAGGCCGAGTTCCCGTAACGATCTTTAATGAGCAATCAGCAGGGACCTGAGGCTGCGTGGCGCTGGGCCGGGGCAGGGGACCTGAGGCCACACCCCCAGCCATGCGGGGCTTGACGGCGAACCTCAAGGCATGCTCCTGGCCCAGGGGATCTCAGGCCGTGCACCCCACCCCAGATCCTATATAATAAAGAGGGAATATGCAAATTGACCGTCACTTCGCCACAAAGATGTTGGCACCCACAGCAGAGAAGGGGTTTCTGTAAGACAAGATGGCTGCACCCACAGCAGAGGCCGAATTTCTGTAACGAGCCTTCACGAGCAATCAGCAGGGACCTCAGGCCGTGCCCCCCCCAACCCGGTGGGGCTTGACGGGAGACCTCAAGGTGCGCCCCCCACCTGGCAGGGCTTGATGGTGGACCTCATGCTGTGACCCTGCCCTGGCGGGGCTTGACAAGGGTAGGACCGGCCGGGTTTGGGTCTCACGCGATTTCGAGGCGCACATGGGTGGGCGGGGACTTGAATCTGGGTCCTGTGGTGCGCCCGAGACTCTGACAGGAGGAAGATTTTCATATACATTTTACTAATTTTCTTTCATCTCTAACACTTCTATTATAGAGAAAGGGCAAATAGCAATATTAAAATATTTCCTCTAATTAATTTCCTTTTAATGTGTACGAATTTCATGCACCGAGTCACTAGTTTAACAATAATAATGAGTGTCACTGAATGTTAACATAAATTACCTGTTTTTACGAAAAAGTAAGTACCTTTTCCACAACACAGACAACTGTGAGTGGTGACACTATCTGCCTTCTGCAGATCTCTGCTGTCTGGCTCAGTGGAAGTCAGGGACACTCACGTCTGTTCCATGCTCCGAGTGCTCTGACAGGTTAGTTAGGTGGAAGTGAGGAAGACACCCACCTCGCAGAGATGCATAGCCTTTGTGGGCACCTGCGAGTCATCTTGAGTGTGCCTGAGACATCAGGACTTGGTCGTGTGGACAGACTGCCTCATTGAGATTGTCCCCAGGTAGACATGTGCCGTAAACAATGTCTCACTTGGAAGCTGGATGTCATCACTGACCACACAAACCATCATTTATTTTCTTTCAAGTGACAGCCTCGCTTCATTTGTAAGAAAATATCTGGCAAGTACTCAAGTCTGAACAACCAAATTCTATCTGTAAATCACTCTTTCAAGTAAAAATGGTATCCCCTGAAGAGCATGGTTAGTTCAGCTGGAACTCGGTCACAGGAAGTGTTCCTGGAGACGGTCACCACACATCACCAGGCAGCAAAGCTCTGTGTGCACACCCACGTGTCACACACAACATTAAAGAGAAGTGCACCTCCAGGGCAGAGACTCACATGCCAATAAAAGTAACAGCTGTCCTTGTCAGGAATATTCCCAACTGAAACTGGCATTTTCCCTTTGAGCAGTTGGCGGTGAGGAACCAGCAACCTCCAATGCAATTGGTACCAGAGCCCGATACCTGCCTGGTAACCAGCAGTAAGCATAGCCCCGAAATTGCTATTTCTAGGGCTTCAGCCCAGTAAAACAATAATAATAAATGTAATCAACCACAAATAAAAATGTGTCTATGAATGTTCGACTCAAATGTTACCTACTACAGAATAAAACATTCAACTTCCACCCAGCTGTAGGAAGACAAAAATAACTTTGTGTATCCAAGGAATATTTCCAAACCTAAAGCACTCAGAAGACAATCCTGAACTTCAAACCCAAGTTTAGCCTTTGCAAAGTAAAAATTTAGCCACACGTAGCTGAAAGAAACACAGCCCTGAGGCATCCCAAGAGAAAACTACTCCTGCCGCAGGTCACAATGTGAATGAAACCTGGAAAATCTCCACTACCCAACATCCAATACCAAAGGGGCTGAAGGATGAAAATTAAAAGCAAGAGAACAATAGCAATTTGGGTCTTTTTGTTTCAATTAAATACAAGAACAACAATGTTTAATCTAAATAAAATAAATACATCCTATACTAAATAAATAAAGTTCCTGGGAAGCCTACTGCTATTGTGTACCTGCTGTGGCAGGCGCAGGGCAAGGCCAAGGTGTTCGTGTGTGCACACTACACGTCCCTGCTCGCAACCCACCTGCCTCCTGGCTGCAGCCACCGAGCTGCAGATGCCTGTACAGATACTAATCAGGACTCCATGTGGCAGGCAGGCTGAGAGACAGTGGCCGCAGAGTCCCACATGAGTGGCAGGCAACTGCCAACGTGTGGCAGCAACAGTGAACCTGAGCCAAGTCTGCCTATCCTGTCTTCTATAGAACACCATGTCGGCTGTTCTCAAATTTGTCATCCCCAGAGAGGTAGGCAAAGTGAATGGGGTACGGAAAAGGTGCCAAATGAGGAACACAGTGACAGGAAGTGGAGCCAGAGGAGGAGAAACTGTAAATGTGGCTGCAACATCCTGGTTGAAGATGAGCAAGATCTATACCAACCTGGACTGTTGCTCATACTTCCAGAGAAAATCTTGAAAAGTAAACTGGGTCCTCATCTACAAATGGAAAAGCGAGCCAGGTCCTTGTCAACAAATGGTGCTGGGATAACTGGGTACCCACAGGCAAGAAATGAAGTTGCACCCTGACCTCGCACCATATACAAAAATTAACTCAAGATGGATCAGTGACCTAAAGAGAATTAAACTATGACCTCTTAGCAGAAAACAAAGGAAAATCTGCAAGACACTGAATTAGGCTATGAGTCCTTAGATGTGACATCAAAGGATAAGCAACAAAAGACTTCATCAAATTTAAAATTTTATAGACAGGGAACAAGCAACTTACAGAATGGGAGAAAATATTTACAAAGCATATAGGCAGAATATATGGAGAACTCCTACAACTCAACAACAAAAAACAAACAAACAACCCAATGAAATATGAGCAAAGAACATGAATAGACATTTCTCTCAAAGGGACATACACATGCATGGCCAACAAGCCCATGGAAAGATGCTCAATTCATTAGTCATTACAGAAAAGCAATTCAGAAGCACAGACACCACCTCCTATTACTAGAATGGCTATTATTTTTTCAAAGGGAAAATGACAAGTGTGGTGAGGATGTGTGCACTGCTGGTTGGACCTTAAAATGGTGCAGCCACTGTGGAAACAGCGGAGCGGTACATTAGAGTATATGCAACAACCTGAATGAACCTTACAATGTTGTAGCAAGTGAAGCAAGCCAGTCACAGAAGGACAAATGTTGTATGATTCCACTTGTCTGAGATCCCTAGAATAGACAGATTCAGAGACAAGTAGACTGGGGGTTCGTAGGGTCTGAGAGGAGGGAGAAGTCGGGAGTTAGTGTTTCTGTTTCGGATAATGAAAAAGTTCTGGAAATAGACAGTGGTGACGATTACACAATATTGTGAATTATACTTAATGCCACCGAACTGTACACTTCAAAATGATTAAAATGGTAAATGTATGCTATTTATATTTTATCACAATAAAAGAGACACACAGAGAACAAAGAAATTGGTATACATGCTGGTAAATAGAAATAATACCCAAGTGTCCAAGAGAATAAGAGATTGCCTCACTAATTGACAGGGAATAATCTTCAAGACTCAAAAGTGAAAAGAGCAAGTGGCTGGGAAAAAGCACAGGGACAGTTTGTTGTTAGAACCCATGTGATTTCTCGAGAGTCCCAGGCCTTTCCATCGGGTATCCCAGACACGTTGGCACCTTGCAGCTCGGCTCCAGCCCCAGAGCACCACATCTACAGCACCTGAGGTTCTCAACAGCGACACGGGGCAGGTAAGCAGCTGCACGCCAACCCTGACCACACAGAAGACACTCCCCGGCGTGTTCTTAAACCCCCAACTCTAACCTTCTCCAGCCCTGTGAGTTCAAAGCATGAGATACAAAGTGAGACCACTTCACTCACTCAGGGTTCCCAGCTATCTGCACCTGTTTCTGGAGACACTGTGCTGAGACTGTAACGATTAACGAACGGCCTCCTGAACAACTGTTTCAAAGTCTTTGACACGCACAGCCCCCAGGAAACCACAGAGCGGGGCCAGCCCTGGCCTGCCCTTACCAGCTGGTGCTTCTGCCAGCACTCAGCTGAGCCTCACTGTCCCCTCCTGGAACGAAGGCTGCACCCATCCCATTAGATGAGCTGAGGGCATAAACGAGGTTGTCTTAGGCCTCATGAGCACTGTCCCCTTCCTGCAGGGCCAGGGGCTACCACAGAGAGGTGGCATGTCTACCCTCCTACAGCAGAGGACACATGGGTCCAGACCCCTGCTCTGCTGCCTGCTGTGGAGCCCCAGGGCTCAGGGAGCAGGACTCGGCTCTGTTCCTCAACTGGAGCAGGGCCGTCTCTGCTCAATTTTACACAAAGTTCACATTACAGATGCCTCCTACTTGTTTTTCATTTACAGGTTTTCCTTAAAATCATGGTCCTCACCACAGCTTATGTACACAGTAGAAACTAAAGATCCTGAAATCAGACCATCAGCTCAGCTCCCTGGCTGGAGCGGCATGGCCTTGAGGCTGTTGTTCCATCAATGGGGTGTTCTGTGGGAACTGTGCCAGGTTTACAAGATGGGATTTGACACAACTCCCCCAAGTGCATCCTATACCCTGCAGGTGCCCAGAAACTGAAGCAAGACTATAGAACCACTGGCCAAGTACAAGGGCACGGGCCAAATCTCATTTAGTTGCCCACCCCACCCCCACCCCACTTCTGCCAGCTAGCATCCAACAGACCTCCCTCCCCTGGGTGCCTCTGCCCTACCTTCTTACTGCTTCTCCTGCACGCCCATTAGGGGCCGTCCACAGGGGCCCTTGAGACACATCCCTCAGCATCTGCCAGCTACTGCCTCCGGGACTGTCGTCCCCTGCACCCATCTCAAATGTAAGCTCCTTGAGGACACTCTGGAAGCCATGATTTTTGCACCGTCCACCTTAGTGGGGCTCAATGACCATCTGCCAACTGCCTGAGTCACCCATGAAAAAACTAGAGGCGCAAGCTGTTTCTCCTGGGAGGACCCAGGGAGAGCCAGGACACAGGGACGTTGTGTTCAGCTCCGTCCCAGCACACTAACAGTATCTGAGGGCTGTGCAGACAACAGTTCCCATTCCTGCCTCTTTTGATGAGAAGTGCAGAGCACCACAAGGTGCCTCAGATGAAAAGGGTTCTCCAAAAAAAAAAAAAAGCCAGGACGAGTTCAGCCCAGGGACTCGAAGATCCCAAGTGCCAATGACAAAGCCTTGAATGAGGATGACAGAGGCCACAGGGAGCTTGTGATCTGGGCAACGAGCAGCCTGCTAAACACCCCTGGGTTCCCAGGGTTCCCAGGGCTGAAATCAGGTTCTAACCCTCTCACATGGGCCTTTCCACACCACTAGGGAAGACCCAGTGGAAAGAGGCAAACTTCGTCTCAGGAAGAAGGGGAGCTGGGGGAAGCAACACTTGCCTTTCAGTGAATAAATCACACCTGTGCCCAGCACCCTCCTGACAGATGGTGCGAGTGCCAAGTGATGCCCTGGGAGAAAGGGCTTTGGGATGAACACAAGGCCCCTTCCCCTCCACTGCCCCGCCTGCAGCTCTGAGGGCGCCAGCGCTGGCCGAGCGTCAGGGGCGGTGGAGCTGGGCTTGGTGTTTATGTCTGATCCAGACAACGGAGGGTTTATGACGATTTACTGACGCAAGAGCCCAGCCGCATGCCAGAAGTTAACCAGGCAAGAGGATTCTTTTCAAGAAACCACTTGGCGACCGCTGCCGGCCTGAAAGGCGGAGAGTGTAAACTGAGCTCTTACTCCAGGCCCAGGGCCACCAGAGCAGCAGCACTCCCAGGCCACAGGGTCAAGCTTAGGCGGAGCTCACCAGAGGGAAATGAAGGTCCCCAGAACCGGGGCAGGGAGTCTGGTCCACCTCTAGCTGTATCTCTCCAAACAGAGACCCGGGCCCAGGCCACTCCAGAGGCTTATCCTGATGGTCAGAGTGGACCAGTGCCAGCTGGGCAGAACCTGCAGGAATGATGGGTGCCCCCAAACTCTGTCACCTGTTGCAAAAATCCCTTTCTTAAGAGCTGGGTTTTAAAGTTTACAATCACCAAAGAGAAAAAAGTTAAAGTACATGAGTTTGACACTGGTCCCTTGTCACAGTAGGACTTGGAGGGTGGGGTGTCTGCACCCTGCAGGGCAAGGGAGCAACTCTGCATGAGCTTCTCTCCCGCTGTCTTCTCCACACCCCTCCTCTCTCAGTGCTCCCCCATCTGTGCGGCCTGGGCTCAGGACCACATCAGGTGGGGACTATTTAGACCAGGCCAGCAGGTGGTTCCCAGCCGGAGTAGGGGAGGCTGCATGTGTGCAAACACCCTTGCTTTGAGAAATGATGTCACAGCATTCTGGAATCTCAAACATGGAGGGGCACAGGGTATTCATATTTCTCAAAAAGGGCATGAGTCTGACCAGGTCAGCTACACTGAGACTTGCCTCATGCTCTGGGACCGGTCCTAGGCTACAGATGGTTCTAGATGCCTGTGATGATGACAGCAGCTGACATCCAGGGAACAACCAGGCACTGGCTACATGCCACCTCAGTTACTCCTCACAACAACCCTACACGGTGCAACCTCTCAGTGCAGCCTCTTGAGTCCTCACTTTTCAGATAAGGAAGCCAGCTCAGAGGGAGGGGCCCTGCTCACGTCAGGATGGAGGGGGTCTGAGCTCAGACATCCACTTCCAGAGACTCAGGAGGAGAACAAAGGGAAGAACAAGGAAGGGCCCCAAGTGGCCCAACCTCCAGTTTTCCATAGGCACAGAGCCATGCCCGGAGGCCGAGCAGTCCCGACTCCTGATCCTGCACCCCTGACAGTCAGTGGTACCTCCCAGCTCACTTCCTGATCCTCACAGCTAGGACACCAAGCAGGGGCAATGGCAGCTACAGAACAGGTACTCCTCCCACCCCAAGGTCTGCGGGACTGTCATCTGCTGACTGAAAAGGATGGCACACAGCTCTGCGGCTGCACCTTCGCAGGGCTACCAACGAGAGGGCACCACCTCCATCTCGAACAACTGACCTACCAACTGCTCCCTACTCCAGGACATGACAGGGGGACTATGCAATAGTGGGAGGAGGGGGCTTCTACCAGCATCAGCACCTCCTAGACCAGTGATGGCAAACCTTTTGAGCTCGGCGTGTCAGCATTTTGAAAAACCCTAACTTAACTCTGGTGCTGTGTCACATATAGAAATTTTATGAGAAAATTACTAAGAAGAACCATTAGGGGTCAGGGATTCTGGCTGAACGAACCTACCAGGATTCTGGTTGAAGAGAGGCCAGAGTGATCAGACGTCACATGAGGAATAGTGGAAGACGAGAAACCCAATCAGATATCAAGGTGATCAGATATTGAGGGTGAGGGGTTCTGATTAAACCAGTGGTTCTCAACCTTCCTAATACCGCGACCCTTTAATACAGTACCTCATGTTGTAGTGACCTCCAACCATAAAATTATTTTTGTTGCTACTTCATAACTGTAATTTTGCTACTGTTATGAATCGTAATGTAAATATCTGATATGCAGGATGTATTTTCATTGTTACAAATTGAACATAATTAAAGCATAGTGATTAATCACAAAAACAATATGTAATTATATATGTGTTTTCCGATGGTCTTAGGCGACCCCTGTGAAAGGGTCGTTCGACCTGCAAAGGGGTCGCGACCCACAGGTTGAGAACCGCTGTCCTACACCATAGGTGGGAGACCATGGGGAGGAAGGGGTCCACAGCCCGTCCTCTATAGGGCACCCAAGCCAGGGGAGGGGACATCATGCATGAGTGACAAGTGGCAGTGCTTTATTCTGCCTAGTTCCAAAAGCCTGAACAAGGACCCCTGGGGACCCTGCCAGCTGCCTGGACACAGATCTCAGTACCCATTCCAGGCAACCAAGGTTACAGGGGGCTAGGCAGAACTGTCTGAGCCCTGACCCACCATGAACCCTGTGGAGTGACAAAGGCCATCTTGGGATAGTGTTATAGGTCAGCTAACCTCCACACGAGGTTTGTCTTATTATCTCTAAAGAGGAACAAATTCTAGAAAAACAAAGTACTGAAGTACTGTTTTACTGTAATGCTGAGATGGTCTTCTGTTCATAAAGCCTGGCTTCCTTAAAACTAAATAATCCATAATTCAATTTGCAAATAAAATTATAGTTCTTTATAAATTATTTAAATTAGCAATTATATGAATAAAATGCACTTCTAAATGTAATAGACCAAACCTGGTATTTATAACCTAATCATATAACATAAAATGCATCGGTTAGAAAACTAAAAAGTAAATTTTAATGTGGAAAAATAGTTCCTGCCCACAGTCTCCCCCACCCCAATACTGCCATTAAAGAAGAGAAGTTGTTTGCACCCCAACCCCAAATATAAAAATTCCTAGAATATGTATTGCCAATCTATGGCTTACTTCCAACCTTTCAGGATTTGGCTACTACTTGGATGTGAGGATCATGAAATCTCAGAGTCGAAAGGAACTAAGATATCATTTAATTCAGCCCCAGCTCAATGCATGACAAACTTGAGGCCAAGAGAGGCCTTGTGTCACATTCATGCTCTGCCCCGCCCCGCCCCATGCTGGAACCAAAGTTGGTACAGTCATGACATTAATAGCATGAAAAGCAACGTCCTACAAATGACTTCTCAAGGTAAATCTGAAATGAATTCTTCATTCATATTGGGGGAAGAAAAAAAACAACTCAGTAAAAACCGAGGGGGAAAGGTGGGGAGGGCAGGAAGGCAGGAAGGCGCTGAACAAGTGTGCCCTGCATTCGGACCTGGGAGGTTTGACCGTTTACAAGGTGCGACATAAATCACCTCGTAAACTATCTGAATAAAAGTGCTCTGAGAGCAGCTTGAGGCTGCAGGTATATTTCAGTCCACTTTCAAATACACCAGTAGGGATTTCATGGCCACAGAAAGATCAGCCAGGGACCCTGACACAAGAATGATATGAACGAGGGACAAACAAAATCACGTCTCCACCATGACACTGGCAGCAGCCCTGGCACTGACAGGTACAGCTCACTTCCACTTTGGCTGTAGCTAACAACTGACAGCAGCTTGGTAAAATTATAAAACACACATGCAAATGTGTGTACTACTGAGGCTGGAATCAGAACGCTATGGAGGCAGCCAGGACTTGGGGCCCGTTCTCCCCGCAGAGGCATTTGCTGACACCCAAGCCCCGGCCTGGATGGAGGGTGAGGAGCTGAGTCTGGGAACCTGAGCCAGATCCAGTACCTGCCACATGGAGAGGTCTGAGTAGATATGGAGCTTCCATACGGGGAATGAGGACAAGGAGAAGGCGGGCCCTCATAGACACTGAAATCAGACATTTCATTATAAAAATTCTAAATTTGCATGGGCTTAAAATAGCCTCAAATATACAAAAGTAAAAACTGACAGAAATAATACTAACCCACAATTACAACTGGGGATTTTTAAATACCATTCTCAGTAACTGATAGAAAAAAGCAAACAATGAAATTGGTAAACAAATCTAAACATCAAGATTAACTAACTTCACTTAATTGGAGAATTGACAAATCTTAATTAACATATTCTACTCAAATATACATAAAACATTTACAAAATTGATCATATAATGATAATGCAAAACTCAAAGAATTTTCAAGAACTGAAATTATATGTAATAAATAAAATGATCACAGTGAAATTATACTAGAAATCAATAACAAAAGCAAAATACTAAGAAATTCACAAATGACTGAAATAAGAAAATACTTTTTCATGTAATGGGTCAAAAAAGAAATAAAAAAGGAAATCAGATATTATTCTAAACTGTATTATAAAGAAAATGACAATAAAAATGTATGTAATTCAGCTAAAGCTGTAGATAGGTGAAAAGCATAGCTTTAAGTGCATGTACTAATATTTCTTAGGAAAGTCTGAAAAAACTCAGTATTCTAAATATTTATTTCAATGAGTTTTTAAAAAGCAAAGTAAATCCAAATAACAAAAGAAAATAATAGCAGTAAAAGCAGAAATTGATTTATTTAAAAATCCAATAGAGAGAATCGACAAAACTAGACATAGTTCTTTAAAAACATTAATGTAATTATCATAGCAGGTCATGAAGGAAAAAAGAGGAAGAGCAAATAAATAATATAAAGTATGAAAAAGAAGATGTCAATATAACTCCCACAAACATTACAAAGATATGGAGAGGGCATTTAAACAATTTACATTAAAACATTTGAAAATTTAAAAGAAATGGAAAAATTACTGAAAAAAAAACTAAACACATGAAAACTGACACAAGAAAAAATAGAAAATCTGAATACTTCGGGGTGTAATTTCTAAATCTTCCTACAAGGAAAACTCCCAGAATGGTTTCCCAATGAATTCTTCCAAATATTTAAGAATGAAATAATATCAATTTCATATAAACTCTTCCAGAGAATCACACAAGAGCCAACACAACCTATAAGACCTGCTAGGAAAAACTAGTTATTCATTTTTAAATGGCTACATAAATAATTAAAAAGAAGAGAAAACATACAACAGAGGCCATGTGAGCTCCACAAAGCCAAAAGTATTTACCATCTAACTCTTCAAAGAAAACTCTGTCAACCTTAGGAACAGAGAAAGAGGAAACGTCATCCCATGTAAAGGCCAGCATAACCTTAACATCAAAACCTCACAAGAATATTTCAAGAAAAGAAAATAGCAAGTCAATCTCACTCATGAATTTACATGAAAAAAAGTATGCCAAATATAAGAAAGCAAATCCAGGAATATATAAGAACAACAATATATTAAAATCAAGTTAGAATTACTAAAAATTGTAAGATTGGTTAAACACTCAAAAATCCATCAAGAAAATTCATCATATGGCTCAAATAAAGGAGAAAAATCCTATGATTAATAGATGCAGAAAAAAATCTATTAAGTTGAACCCAATGGAAGTGCCATTTTGTACAAGAAATATCAAACATTTGCACTATCTTGTGGTTCAACCTAATATTTTAACACCTACTCATGAGAACAATTGGCAACCAAAGGATAGAAGAGATCTGCACTGACTGGATGAAGCCTATTTATAAGAAAGCTACAGCAGTTCCACACAGAATGATGAAATGCTGAGAATGTTCCTTGTGACAGTCTTGTTCAGCTGTCTACAGGTGTCCACTAGCACCAGCTCTGTTTAACATTTGATTGCAGGCCCTAGACAATGTAGTAAAGCAAGAAAAAGACATAAAGGTTTAAAAATTAGCACAAAAGAAATAAAACAAGTGCTAGCAATATACATTAAAACACCCAAAAGAATCCACAGTTAAGCTAGTATAATAATTAGCAAATTCTGCAAGCTGTCAAGAGACAAGAAGCTATCCAAAAGTTAATTATATTTCTAAATACAAGCACACAAACAAAAAATAAAAATTTTAAAGCAAAACAGTATTGAAAAAACTACCAAGTAAATCTATCCAAAGAAATGAAAGACCTCTACAATGCGATCTACAAAATGTAACTGAAGAAATGAAAGAAGACCTAAACAAATAGACATATTCATGGATGGAAAGATTCTAATCAAATTCATTTTATGTGCAAATTGATACACTCCCTAAAGAGATCCCAGTGTTCTGATGAAATTGAAAAGCTGACTATAAAATTCACATGGAAATGCAAAGGGCTAAGAAGAACCGAGACAACCTCTGAAATGACCTGCAGTTGGAGGACCCACATTACCAGATATCATGACTAATTATAAAGCCACAGCTCGATGAGAGGGTGTTGCGCTGACACAGAAATAGACCCATAAACAATGGACAAGAATAAACGCCAGAGCAGACCCAGATACAGATACTTGACTTGTGACAAGGCAGCACTGTAGAGCAGTGGGGAAAGGATGAATTGTTCTAATAAGTACTGTTGGGCCAATTGAATATCCAAATGGGAAAAGTAACCCTCAGCTACTACGTCATACTGTGTTTTCTTAAAAAAATCAATTCCAGGTGGACCAGAAATCTAAATGTAAGTGGCAGAACAATGAAACTCCTGCAAAATAATAGAGTATCTCCATGACCTTCAAGGAGGCTTAAATAAAATGACCAAGAAATTGGACAATGTTAAAATTAAGAACTTCTGTTCACCAGAGAGCATCATTAAGAGAGTGAAGAGGCAACCCAGAGTCAGAGAGAAAACAACAAAGGGAATAACCAACAAAGGACTTATCCCTCATCCATATAAATAACTCCTCCAGTCAGTGAGAAAAATAAAGACAACCCATTTTTTTTAATGAAAAGGCTGGAACAGGTACTTCACCTAGCTGTTCAATTCAAGTGCAAAGAGATGCCCAATGTCTTTAGCAATCAGGGAAAGGCAGAGTGAACCACAGTGGCTACAATGACAAAGAATAACAGTATCAAGCATGGTGGGCGGAAGAGCCCTTAGGTCTCTCTCTGTCAGAGCATAAATGGGTACATTCAATGGGAAACCTATTGGGCATACACATGCCTCATTGAAAAAATGTGTACTTGTGCAGACCCAAGACACACATAAAAACGCTATAGTAGCATCAGATGTACCCACCCAAACTAGAGGGCACCCGAAAGTCCTCAATAACTGAACAAATAGACATGTCCACATGATGAACACCATACACCCATGAGAATGAACAATGGCTAGAAGCCATACCACCAGAAACTCACACAGGCGTACTGTTAAGTGAAGGAAGCCAGACTAAAAGACCAAGTATTTTAGGATTATATTCATATCAAGGTCAAAGACAGAAAAATTGAATATAACATGTTAGAAGCTGGAAAGTGATTCCCAGGGCAGGATAGGTGGTGGTGTAATAACCGAGAGGGAACATGCAGGGCTCTGGGGTCGGAATGCTCTGGTTCTTGACCTGCGCGGCTGTCATGGGCATGCCCTCCACGAGAAAGCACCAGGTAAACCCAGAGGGCTGTGTGTTCTGCCTGTTACACTTCCACAGAAAGTTCACACAGGAATGCAACGCTCACAGCAGCCGTTTACAGAACAGTAGTGGGAAGACTAGAAACAAACTCAGTGCCCACCAACAGTGATAGGTGTTAAATGAATGACATTACAGCAACACACAACCATGAGAAAAGACAAGACACTGCTTTTGCACCGATTTACAATAATCTCCAAAACAAAAGTTTCAAGAGCTAGGTGCTGAGCATCTCCGGGGAACCACTATTCATGAACAGGATGAGCGAGCAGGAATAACTACAAGTTTCCTTTATGTGTCAGCTCAAATTTGATCAAGACTTTATTAAAAATCAAGTGGACAGTACAGTGCTCACACAGACCCAACCACCACCAACCTGCACCCAGTTCACATTTCTATAGTTCATTAGTCCCAATTAATGAACCAACACTGACATGTCATTATACTTCTTTCAGGTTTCCCTAGTTCCTCCCTCATGTTTTTCTCCTGTCCCAGGATGCCAGCCAGGACCCCACACTGCCTCCTTGGCTACTCTGGGCTGTGACAGTTTCTCAGACTGTCCCTGTCGTGGTTGGCCTTGACAGTATTGAGGGGTTGAACAGGGATCGTAAAGGACAAGCTTCTCCTGGAATGTTATGTCTTTCTGGTCAGACTGGGCCTTGGGAAGAAAGACCACATAGGTAAAGAGCATTCTCATCACACAAGTGAAATTCATGGCCTAAACTCAGCACACTGCCACTGCACTCCACTGCTGGTGCCAATCAGTGACACACAACAGCCCCAGGGAGTGCAGCAAACAGCAATTCCCCAGGACTCACAATAAAAAAGCACCCCAGGAAGGCTGGAAGTTGGAAACCAGCACCAGGCTGCTGGGCACAAAGGCCCTCCCTGCCTCCAGTGTCCCCCACAGGAGCCCATCTGAAGACAACCCAACCAACTACCTCTTTTTAACCAGAAGAAATCAGGACTCATGAGAGTAAACAAAATGAGACCTGAATTTGGCAGACAAGGAAGAAAAATCAAAAGCTTCCATCTCAATTACACATGGTGGTGATTAGCCACTAAGTCAGATGGCCACTGCTGGGTCTGACATTTCGTGGCTCTTCCTCTCCTCTGCACTCCCCTCCTGCTTCCAAGAAGTAGGATGAATTTAACAGTACATCCCAGATCCACCCAGAGCCGGCTTCTGCTCCCACACACATGGCGACAGAGGGGACAGGATACACCCCCGGTGGCCCTGGTTGTGCGTGACAAGGCTTTCCAGGAACAGCGAGAGCCCAACAACAGGACAACTGCTTCAGCTGAGGGCTGCAGACCTGCCACTGAAGAATAAACAGGCAGCTTGGATCCAGCCCAAGCGGGGACAAGTGACAAATAAGGAGAACAAGGAACGTAGGCTTGTTTTTGGACACTGCTATGTCTGCACAGGGAGAAAAAGAAATGGAGGGAACCCCTCAGGTTTGTAATCTCAGGGGCTACGCTTAGTGAAAGAACCAGAGATGGGTCTGAGCACAGGACTGGCATACAGAAGGACATGCCCACAACACTAATGGCCTTGGGGAAAGGTGTGGCTCAGCCCTGCCCACCAGCCAGGTGCCCAGGCTGCTCACAGAAAAGAGATGGGTGCCACAAAAGGGTAGAGTGAGATCCCAGCTCTCAGCCAGGGGGTCCACGTCACCAACAGCATAGGTCTCACCTTGGTCCCCACGGGAACTGCTCTGAGACCTCCCAGGACACCTTACAGTCCAAAATTGGTGCATCCCAAGGGCCTGCCTGGCTTCCTCTCCCTCACACCCCTCTGCAAGGCCTGGCAGGCAACCTCTCCCATCACCATCTCCTCCCCCCACGTCCTCAGTCTGGCCACAGTCCCCACCTGGCTTCTTCCAAGCAGTACCTGAAACACCTTTTATGTGACACCTTTCCAACCTCTGCAGAGCACCCCAAATTCTGTGTGACCCTCCATCCCCCCCCCTACCCAGTGTAAACATGGATTTGCTAACTCACTTGCTAATAAATAACAATGGCCCATTCAAGTTCAAAGTTTATTCATATTTGTTTTTTAAATCCCAAACTAAAATTTGATGCTCAAAATTTACATATCACTATATAAAATATGAGAAGATAACTTTGTATTATTTTTTTCAGACAGTTTTCTCAATCTTCTGCAACTGTCATGGGACTTCCGTGGATTTTGACATATATATTACTAGAGGCCCAGCGCGCACAAAATTGTGAGTAGCTCGCTTCTGCTTGCCTCAGCTGGCCGCCCTGCTCATCACCACTCCTAGCTCTCCCGCGCTAGTAGTTCTCGCCCCGCCCTGCCCCCTGCCCTGCCCGCTGTTTGGTTGTGATGGCATTACGGCGTGACGACCATGGGCCTTTTATGATATAGATAGGACTGACAAAGACCCCTGTGTTCCATGGGATTCTGAGCTCAGTCAACCCCAGAAGATTTCATTAGTATCCAAGGCAAGAGTGAGACTCTGCCAGAGAGCATTTCACAAACCGCTGGTGGAAGGTTCTGGAGCAGGACTCGCATGTCAGGCGTGGCCCAGCCTTGCAGTCGTTGCCCACCCAGAGCTTAGTTTCAGCTTCCCAGGAATACAGTTCTATTTCTAGCAAGAACGTGCATGTAGAATTGACTTGAAGGGTATCCAAAAAGAACTGTGAAGGCACAGGAAACCTGTATTTAACAAAAACTTGTGAAAACTATGTATTTAGTTTACATAAAACCGGAAATGTAGAATCTCACTTGTAGAAACAATGGTAACGAAGTTATTTTGATAAGTAATTTTAACCAATGTCACAAAATGAATATAGGAACTGATACAATAAGCTGCCTATCCACTTGTGTCCAGGTGAAGACTTGGACCCAAATCCGTGCAGGTGAGAAGGAGCATGCCCAGCCAGCCAGGTGCAGTGGGCCAGGCCTGGTTACTCTGGATGCCCACCGCCTTCCAGCTGTAAAAGGATCTGGATTTTGACTGTAAATACAGGCCACCCTACTTGGGACCCTCCTCCTTGTCCCCCGCAGCTCTCTCCCTCCCCAATGGAGACCTCTTGAGGGAAGAAGACAGATCACCTACTGGCCATACTGCTAACCTCTATCAAGCCCCAACACAGTGCCCCCTAAGGGCAAAACCAAAAGCCAGGTATCCTTCTGAAGGGCCAGGGCCTGTACAAGGCAATGTGGTCCCGCTCTTAGGAGGGAACCAGGCTGGGCTGAGAAACCCCAAGGACATTCCCTCAGTAGAGATGGCATGGTCACACACAGAAACCAATGGACACAGGACTGCCTCTGCCAAGTGGCTCACCCAGCGCCGCCCCGTAACCATGATCCAGGTGAAGCCCATATATTTCAGACTGGAAACTATTGAGAAATGCTACCAATGTTCTCTCAGACAATTTAAGCAACTTGAGACAGACCCAATTGCTCTTTTCTTCTCATAAGTAATACTGATGTTGGAAATAATATCCTTCAGCCAGAGCAGGCTTATCCCATCAGATCACAAAACTGCTGGAAAAGGCTCTTCAAAAACAAACAAGCAAAAAACCATCTCCTTAACACATTTCGTACCGCTCAGGAGTTTTCTCGTGTTTCGCACCATCTGTTAAAGACCGCTCACGAGTGTTCTCGTTTTTCACGCCCATAGAAAAAGGAGCGAATCTAGATACTTATGTAAATTTTGTTTGGTCCCTCTTCATAGAGGAAAATGTTTTACGCAGTACCATACGTTTAAAAAGTACTAGGAACTTTAATTGTTTAATTGTTTTTGTAAATAAAAATGTTATAATTATTGAAAAACAACACCTAAAGTGCATTATGATGATTTAAATAACGTGCAGTTTGCCCAAAAACGTGCGGTCCCTGGCGTATGTCTTAGAGATTTCTATGCGGTACGCAATGTGTTAAGACCCCAATCATTGAGGCCACATCCATGCAAACAGGTCCACCAAATCCACTCATAACAGGATGCACATACCTTCAAAGAAACATCCCCCCTGGTTCTCATACATCTAGTCCTATAGCCCCATGGGGAGTTCAAGGAAAGCCAACAAGAACCAAAAAAGTTACCACTATGTCCAGGCCAGGGCAGCCAGGCCGTGTGAGTTTTATCCTGGACAGAGGTGCTGGCCAGCTGAGCATGGAGATGGGGCCCAGAGAGCTGGGCACCTGCCCACGAGTGAGCACAATGGAAATCACCCGTAACTCCGAGCTGGGAGTTGCTGCAGTGCCAAGGGCACTCATCACCTGCCATGTGCTGCTGTTCCCCCACCTCATTTAATCTTTTCTTTATCATTATAATCCCCTAAATTTATCATGTTTTCATGAAATAAGCAAATAAAAGGATCTTGAGTAGAAGCACAATGAAAAGTTTCAACCCAAATCTCCCCAGTGACTCTGGTTTGCCAGTCACCCAGTGAGCCCTTTCAGTCCCAACTTTCTAAAGATTGGCAAAGAGTCCAGGGAAAGTTCATAATATACTCAGGACACAACATAAACAGTACAAAAACCAAGGAGTTCAACAGCAAAACCAAAAAGGGGGCACAGTGCAGGGAGCAGGGGACGAGGGGCCCACAATCCCTTCTCCACACCTACAGAGCCATGGGACCACATCTACCTAGGTGGCAGCAGCCTTCCCTGCTCACGACCCCTGTCCCCCGACATCCACCCTCCACTCCCAATCTCCTTCCTCTGCCACACCAGGCTCTCACCTCCAGGGCCCTGGGCCCAGCCCTCCATCCCCCACCCAGGCAGGCGAACTCCTGCTCTGCTTCCTAGACTCAGCTCACCTGTCTCCTCGCCTCTCCCCCCTCACCTCATGAACCGCACTGTACCAAGGGCCCTGGAGCCTCTGCCTGGCCTGGGAGCTCCATGCACACTGGTAGGACCAACTCCTAAGTGGGCCCAGGGCACCTTGCATCTGCCAGCAGGGGGGCTCATGTCCCTCAAGGACAGATGACCAATTCTGGTTCTAGGTTGGCCTCTGATTGGCTAAGCACTGGATAGCAGTAATTACTGATTTATTTAGCTATAAAATGAGAATAATGGCATTGGAGCTCCCTATACAACGTACCATGCAAAACAAATGAAATAACTGTAGAGCACAACCCAGAACAAAGCCACTACTCATTATGGCCTAAAAGCACAGCAGGTTTTGACTTGGAGCAAGCACATAACCAACACAAACGTATTACTACTACAAGTTTTAAACACCTACGGTAAAACAGAGCCCAAACTGCGCCAGCACTCCCTGCTGGAGCCCAGCATCAGGAGGGGGCGGCACACCTGCACACCTGTCTGCTTTGACTGCCCACTGCCAGGCGTCCCAATTATAGCTTCTGGTTCCGGCACCAAGCTGCACTCAATGGTCTCTGATGTTGAGTTTGTATGTCAAATCTATCCGGGAACTCATTCTTAAATCTCAATGTCATTAATCACCCAACATTCAGCATCTCAGAACTCAGAAATTTGCATTTCCACAATGGTGGCTTTGAAAAAAAGGGGCATAAATGCAAATGCTCCACAAACTGTATAAGGATTTCAGAGAATTGCCAAAACAAACCATCAATGCTCTATTGACAGTGAATGTTCTGAGCTCTTCATAACGACTGAGGATTTGTGATTTTTTAAAGACAAAACACAATTTGAGGATTAAAAAAGAAGCAGGTTGAAAGAGAAGTCGTTCTGTCTCCGTGATTTCCAGAACAAATCCTGACTGATTAAATTCCCGGAGAGTGGATGTTGTGGAGAATCGAGGAGTGACAGCTCAAGCTGCAAATGGGCCCTTGGGCTCCTCAACACCCTAGAGGGCCTGGGGCGGGAAGGCTCAGGGGCATTTCTGAAACCCTTCCTTCAGGCGCAGAAGGAAGCCTCACAAGAGGCTCAGAGCCCTACTGTCCCAACAGTTCAATCCTTCCGATCAGTCTTCCCTCCAACACACCTGCATGCAGCCCGTGTCAGTGACTGTTCTGTCCCTGTATCCTCGGGGCTCAGCCCCACCCCTGCCAGGAACCCCCCAGCTCTCAGGTTAGTCACTTCTCCCAACTAGGGCCTCACTAGGTCCAGAACCTGCCTATTATCTGCAGCTTGGAATTGATGTCTTCTCTATGTTAAATGCAGGTCCTCAAAATTCATTTTCTCTCTTTAAAGTCCTTAATACTTTGTAGTATCCTGAAACAATCTGTCATTGCAAAGCACAATTTAAGTGACATAAAAATGTTTCTTTTTAAGAAAACATATTCTAAAATATACTAACCTTGGTGGCCAAACTGGTTGCAATGAAAAGACTCAAGATTAAGCACAGGAAGACAGGAGCACAAAGACTGAGGCAGCCAGCCCAGCTCAGACCAGAGCAGGGCAGAGCCTCCCCCAGGAAGACCTCCAGATGAAAACCTTAGTATGATCTAAAGAAATCAAACCACTCAACTAAGCTATTGCTGACAAGACTTTTTAGCTGCTTTTGTGCGGAGGGGATATTTCAGACTCAATAGAATATTAAGAAACCAAAGAATGGTCCAAATTAAAACACTGATCTTAAGTATACAAGTTTCCCTTAAAATAATTACTTGCTTATAACCAAACACTGTTACACACCTCTTCCAGAGATATAGGGGGAGATAGAACACTTAAGTTTCCCAATTCCATCCTGCTTAACCAGTTTCCTATCAAGGGTCAAGTCTGCATGACTACACACAGGCCCATAATGCCCACCAGTATGAGCCTTGTGACTGACAGTGTTTCTTCAGGCAGAAATGGTGCGAAGAAGGTGAACTGTAGGGTGGGGGGCAGGTGGTGTTAGAAAGCTGCCGAGGGACAGTTCTCAATAAGCCAGCCAGGCTCCCACATCCCAGCACACTGCTCACAGGCCAGCCGGCAGTCTACATGGGAGTGGAACAAAGGCGGGGTAGGAAAGGGAGCCTTTGCTTGTCCCGAGGACAGGCCCACACGGGTCAAGTTCCCTCCCTCTCACTCGGGATGCCTCGTCCAGGCAGGGGCCCTGTGTCCATCCTGATCTGTTTCAGCACATCCCAACAGGCAAAGGTTTGGAGCATGGAATTAGGCAAAAAGCACCATATTTCAGAACCTCTTCCCACTGTTCTTACTGTCAAAGAGGAGTTCTTTGAGGCTAAATCAATTCAGGCCCTTTCCGAAGGCTGCTCCCATCAGTACAAACACTGATTCAGAGCAATAAAACCAGCAGTGAGCAGTTTTACGTCAGAGAACCAGAGCCCAGCTCTGGCGGCGTTCATAAAGAACAGCAATAAAACCCTACTGCATGCCTCACCCACCAGAGGGAGTTTGAAGGGAAAACAGGAGAGAAAAAATCAAGCACTTCAAATAAAAAGGTCATTTTATCATCAGGGCAAAGGCGAGTTGCACTGCAAGTGTGAGTGAGGAGACAACAGCAAGGGCCCCAGGGGACAGTGAGGGCCCCAGGAAACAGTGAGGGGGGCAGTGAGGCCCCCAAGGAAGAGTGAAGGCCTCAGGGGACAGTAAAGGTGAAGGCCCAAGGGATAGTGAGGGCCCCAGGAAAGAGTGAAGACCCTGGGGGACAGTGAAGGCCCCAGGGGACAGTGAGGGGGGGCAGTGAGGGCCCCAGGGAAGAGGGCTCTGGGGGACAGTGAAGGCCCCAGGGGACAGTGAGGGGGGGCAGTGAGGGCCCCAGGGAAGAGGGCTCTGGGGGACAGTGAAGGCCCCAGGGGACAGTGAGGGGGGGGCAGTGAGGGCCCCAGGAAAGAGTGAAGACCCTGGGGGACAGTGAAGGCCCCAGGGGACAGTGAGGGGAGGCAGTGAGGGCCCCAGGGAAGAGTGAAGACCCTGGGGGACAGTGAAGGCCCCAGGGGACAGTGAGGGGGGAGCAGTGAGGGCCCCAGGGAAGAGGACTCTGGGGGACAGTGAGGGCTCCAGGGGGCAAGGCAGAGCAGGTCACAGCCAGACAGAAGCCGCTTGGATTATGAGGGAGGCGAGAGGCCCACATCAGGGAGGCTGCGCAGTGCGGGTCCAGTGGGAATGAGAGAGACAGTCTCCTCCTTGGGTTGAAGAAGCTTCCCATTCAAAATAGCAAACTGAATAAATGAGTATTCATTATATCTCTTCCTCCCAAATCCACTAATTTACTAAATATAAACAGAAATATAAAAGGATATATAGAAATGCTAGACAGTGGGGAATAGCTCAGCTGACCAAAACTTGGAGGAATTTCCAAGAAAATATAAATCTGATGGGATCAAAGTGACAGGAAAACAATCTCTAGTGATCAACCCACCACCTGGCAAGACAGACAACAGCCCCACACACAGGGAGGGTACAGGTCCAAGCCCAGCCCAGCCCCCTGCAGCGAGGCCAGCACTGTTTGTGGTCCCTTGCTGCAACTCCAGGGGCTGCTCTGGGAGGAAAGGTGGCTCCTGAAGGACACCTGAGCACTGCAGAGAGCAGGAGTACCCAAGAGCTTAGGCCCCGAGCATGCCACCACCACTGACAGAGAAGGCTCAGCCTCCAAGGAAGCCCTGCCCTCACCAGCTCCAGCCCCTCTTCCATCTTCAGTCTCCAATCCCAGGAGGGACAGAGACCACAGGAGTCAGCTGGTGGCAACAACACACAAGGCCAGACAGGACAGTGATTGCAATAAACACGGATGGGCGAACCCACATATAAAGGCAGACTCTCAGGGGAGAGAAAGCCAGCGCAGCACTCTTCTCCTCCCTGAGACAAGCCTAAAGAGAAGGAAGGCTTGGGAGGTTATGATAAGTTATGATAAGCGGGTGGGGAGATGTTGTTCAGCCCAAGAAACCAAGGGCAGAAACGCTTTCAGGAAATTCAATTAACTTCTTGGCAAAGACACAGGTAACAAAGAGAAATACATTGTATTTTATTTAGACACCTGGGTTACCAAGAGATAAGATGACAGGTTCTAGAGTTATCTGAGAATAAACTTAACGTTTTAAACGTGCACACCCACCATGCCCACTGACGGAATAATTCTGCCTCTTGGAATTGATCCAGTGCAGATAGATGCTTATAGAAGTGCAAGTACAAACTATACATATAATTGTCCGATGCCAATTTGGGGCTGCTATAAATAGTGCTGCAACCACATAAATATTCATCTACAAGCTATCAAAATAAGTTAGACTTATACACATACTGACATCGAAAAGTGCTCATAATACATTAAGATGAAAAAAAAAATAACACAGAAGCCCACAGATGGGATGACTGCACGCCACTGAAATACCTGTACGCAGCCCCTGTGCTCAGACATGGGAAGGAGGCCCAGCTCCCTCATTGGGAGGGAGAGCTGGGCACCCCTCAAGGTCTGCTTGACACACTTCGATCCAGATGCTTAAATTTGTTTTACACATTTTACCAATCAATACATGAACAATTTATATCAATAAAGCCTTCCTATCTAAATATAACTGGGAATCCTAGCCTCCAGAGTTTCAGACAACTCCAGTCTGGCCAAGGGAGGGAGGGTATGTGCAGGTTCTGGGCCATCCCAGAGGCATAGACCCGGACTCCCCAGCCACACTGACAGGGGTGTAGGTGCCTGAGGATGCCCAGCTCTGTCCGGTGGCCACTGTCACCCCTCTCACATGGACACAGGACAGACCTGCTGTAAGTGCTCTTACAGGCCAGGTAGCTGGGAGTGGCAGCAAGCAGGACTCAGGCTTGCATCAGGCAACTGCACTGGGACTTGTCCTAACAGTGGGTGCCCACAACACATTTCTGAAGCCAAGGGCCACACGAGCATGGTTCCCAGTCCTGTTCAGCCACTTACTAACTCTATGACCCTGAACAAGGCACCCCTTCTCTACAGGATGAGATTTTCGGGGCATTGTGAAGACTGAATCATGTGACATGCTTAGTGCAGGGCCGAATAAAACACACTCCAGCAGCAGGGCCCGGTCACAGAATCACCCCCACCCCCGAGCCCCAGGAACAAAGAAACTGGGTGAGAAATTAACTCTCCAAATCACAAACTGACCTTTGAACCCCACCTCGCTAAAGCAACATTCTTGTCTCCTGGTGTCTAGGACACACGTCTGCCACTCAAGTCAGTGTGCAAAGCAGCAAAGACGGGGCCTGAGTCTCCCGAGGGCTCTACAGTGTGTCTTTCCCAAGGACAATTTACTCTGCACCGGGTGCTGTCAGACCACCAGGGGCCACTGTCAAGAGAACCAGTCTACCACCCAGTGACACGTTGCAGTTGCAGTGACTTCCTTTCTGCCCAGGACAGCCCACAGCCCCTTACCTGGGTGGCTTTGGGAGCTCATCGCTAGCACCGTCTGCTCCTCTTCGCAACTCAATGGCTCGAAACTTCCACGGACACAATGCTGCACAGAGCTCCAGAGTCCCGCCAACACATCCAAATCCAGCAGCGGGCGGGGGCCACAGCCACGGCCACGTCAATGCTGGGCGGTCCACAGCAACGTGTCCACCAGCTCAGGGGAGGACCTGCATGGTGAGACAGAAATAGGCCAGTCAGGAGGCGACCCAAGGAAACCCGGATATGTTTTCATCATTTCACCACCAACTGGTAAAACAATTCATCTGGACGTTTCTGCTGACAGGAAGCACTGGGGTTGTTAGTAAACACATGTGAACAGGAGTGAAACGATCTGCAGGGCAGCGTTTCTAACCGGGGCACCACGGGTGGAGAATGTGTCTCAGGGAGTCACTCTGGCCCATTCCCACCAGTTTCCACGTGTGCATACTCCCATCCAGCCCACATCCACACACACACACCAAATCTCACCTAGCTGCAACCTGAGTCCCAGTGTGCAGTAAGCCCTCCTCACTTAAATCATCCCCCACGTTTCCACCTCCACAATTACCATTTCCTCAGCTGATTTCCATTTTCTCATTATAAAGTAGCATGCACTCATCACAGGAAAGTATTTAAAGTCACCCATGATGCCATCACAGAGGCAGACATTTGGTAATATCCTGACATGCTTTCCTTTGCCTTTTGCCCACACTGCCAGCTCCCAGCCTCATCTCCTACTATCTGTGCTGACATTACAGCCAGTTTTACAGTGTCCATACCACTCCTGGCAGCACGAATTGGAAGGCTTGGTGACAGAGCTGCCCCTCCCCCATGCCAGGTGGGTGGCATGTGACTGGGCCAGCTCATCAAACCCTCTCCCCAAGACCAGACTTGCCCACAGGTCAGTCACTGGACAGAGAGCCTGAGACAAGTCTAGGAACTCCCACCACCAAGCCCCTGCTCTGGACAATGGCATCATGAGGGACTTCTTAAACTTTGCGATGAGCAGATATTACATTTATCATCAGAATATAGAAATACACTAAAAAAATGGTAATTCTGAAAATTCTCCTATTGACCCTGGCTGAAGGCCCTTCTGGGGCCTCTGTCATTTCTTCCTTTGCTAGGGTGACAAATTCCTGCTCTTGATTAAATTACTCAAGGGCAGTCTTTCCCTATGCCTTATAACCAAAGAACCCCAGCCAACACACCATGGAAGGGATCCCTCTCCGAGATTGCTCTTTAGGTGGTTTCCAAGGACATGGATCTGTAACTCTGTGGTTAATATCTAATATCTTTATATTATGGTTCTGTATCTGGTTATTTCCCTATGAAACACAGTGACATATTTTCCTCAGGTTCAGAATTTTTATTCATCTCTTGGTCAGAAGTAACATCATTTTCTTAAAGGCAATGTAGATGATATGTTTTGCAAACCCTTAATAAACCTTAGGTGGTTCTGTATCCTTCACACAAGTCACACCTTGGCTGGGTATAAAAGTCTTAGCTCACAGACATTTTTGGCTGAAAATCTGTAGACATTGCCCCAACCTTCACATTGCAGAAAACTCCATCAGCTGAATAGTGTTTCCTTCTCAGGGAGCACCTGGGGGCAGAGTTATGGTGGTGGTGGTGGTGCTATTGTTACTTTATTCTGTCTGAATTCAGCTAGAATTATATTTTTAATCTTGAAATTAAAAAATGTTTTCAGAAGATATATGGTAAGAGTCTCCTTTCATTTATTTTGCTCCAAACATGAACCTTTCCATACATATTAGTCTTTCTGCTCAGGAAATGCTCTTCAAGGATCCCTCTACATTTGGCTTGACTCACTCCATCACCACAGGCACGTCTGCTGTTTATTCTCATGCCCAGGCATCTTCTCAAGGGTGTTCTCTGCTATTCACGTCACTGCTATTTTTCATGTGATCAGTTGTACTCCTATAGCTTCTACTATGGATTTTAACTAAACCATTGTTTCCAACCATTTCCCTTTACAACTCATCCATTATCTTGTCCTCTCCGTGCATTCACTCTTAATGACCTTCTGCTCCAGTTTGTGGAGTCACGTCTTCTCCCAGCCAGTCTTTTGAAATTTGTCTTCTGATTTCAACCATAAATCATTTTTAAAGGTAAGTTCGCCTTCTGCATTTCAGTGTAATTCCCTCTCCCCATAGCCTGGGACACCTTGCTGAGGTCCATAGTGTTGGTTCTTTCTGTTTATTTATCCTCAAATATGAACAGCTCTACCCAGAGCTGGGCTTTGCCCAAACTCTGTGCGCACCTGCTCCTACCCCAGTGTCCACCACAAGGTTGGCTAAGCACCTTTTCAGGGCTCTGCACTGGCACCTCACATGCAGTTAGCTTTCAAACACAAGGTGAAGTAGAAATGGAGATTTTCAGATATGCAAAAACTGAAAATACCCATCTGCAGCAGATCTACACACACACACCCACACACACACACACACACACACACACAAAACTATTACAGAGTCCTCAGGCAGAAGGAATGTAACACCAGACAGGAACACAGCTCCACATACAGAAGTGAAGAGCCCTGGAAATGGGAGCCATATAGGTAAATGTAAAAGTGTTCTCTTATGATGAGTTTCTTAAAAAGAGAACTGTTTAAAGCAAAAAGAATACTGTATTGAGACGCTTATATCATATACTAAGAACCTCTCAAAAATAACCCAAACTAAGAGGGGGCCCAGGAAGCACACGGTCCTGTGTCCCCAGGTGTGGAGTGTGCCATACCATCACCTAATGGCAGACTATCCACTATAAATCCTAAAGGAGCCCCGAAGTTCTAGTTAGCAAGTCAATTAAAAACAATACAATCTAAACATAACCCAAATGAAGGCCAAAAAAGGAAAAAGAACCAAAAAGTGACAAATATAAAACAGAAAGATGGTAGCTTTAAACCCAAATCTATCAATTACCATATCAAATGGTCCACTCATCACCCCTAGTCAGAGGACAGAGGTTGTGAGATTGGAGAAAAACACAAGAACCCACTTTCCCAGAGTTCAAAGAGGCATCATGTGAGGTACAACAGAAAATGACTCAGAGAGGAGGTCATGCACTTGATATCTATAATAATAAAAGCATAATATGCTAATTAGACTGGATGTCCTTCTGGACGTCCTTCCTTCAGGACAAAGCCACAGCGGGCGGGGGCCGAGGCAGAGGCAGCAGAGGCCCTGGACACAGAAGCATCAGGCAGGGGCCAGGGCCAAGGCCTTGCATGAATTTCGTGCATCGGGCCTCTAGTTGTAAAATAAATCTTCCCCAAGTTTACAGACCCAAGTATAATGCTGCTTACAAGGAACCCACTTTAAGTATAAAGATACAGATGGATTAAAAGTCAGAGATGGAAAAGATACAGCATGCAAATGCAAATCAAAAGAAAGCTGCAACAGTTGCACTAATATCAGATAAAGGAGATATTAAAGAAAGGATCTCACCAGGGACAAAGAAGCCATTTCATAAAGATTCATCAAAAGGATAGAGCGTCGGCCTGCAGACTGAAGGGTCCCAGGTTCGATTCTGGTCAAGGGCATGTACCTTGGTTGCGGGCACATCCCCAGTAGGGGGCGTGCGGGAGGCAGCTGATCGATGTTTCTCTCTCATCGATGTTTCTAACTCTCTATCCCTCTCCCTTCCTCTCTGTAGAAAATCAGTAAAATATATTTTAAAAAAAAAGTTTCCATCTTTAAAAAAAAAAAAAAAAGGACATAACAATCCTAAATAGTCATGTGCAGCTAATAACAGAGCTTCCTACACAAACAAAAATTAATAGAAGTGTATGGAGAAATGGAGAAATCTACAGTTACAGTTGGAAATTTCAACACCCTGCTCTTAGGAATTATTAGAACAAGCAGATAGAAAACGAGTAAAAACAGAAAAGATATGACACTATCACCCAATCTGACCAAAAGGCATTTATAGAATACTCTGTATTCAACAGAACACACATTCTTCACATTTTTTAAAGCACATAGACCATTTACCAAGATACACATCTTTGGGGCCATAAAACAAGTCTCAGTAAATTTTAAAGGACTCAAGTCCAGCCAAACAAATATGTTCTCTGACTAAGCTGAAATTAAGCAAGAAATCAAGCACAGAAAGATATCTGGAAAACTCCAAATATTTGGAAACTAATATACTTCATGGGGCAAAGAAGAAATTAAAATATAGAGAGTATTTGAGATGACGAAATGAATGAAAATGAAACACAACGTATCACAATGTGTACTTAGAGGGAAATTCCTGGCACTGAAAGCCTGTATTAGAAAAGATCTCCAGTCAATAACTTCAGGCATTGCCTTAAAAAGCTAAAAAAAAAAAAAAAAAAAAAAAAAAAAAAAAAGAAGAAGAAGAAGAAGAAGAAATTAAACCCAAAATAAGCAAATGAGAGACAATGACAAAGAGCAGAAATCAACATAATAGAAAAGAGAAAAAAAGCAATTAAACCCAAAATAAGCAAATAAGAGACAATGACAAAGAGCAGAAATCAACATAATAGAAAAGAGAAAAAAGCAATTAAACAAAAGCAGATTCCTTGAGACAATCCTATATAATAAAAGCCTTATATGCAAATCAACCGAACGGAAGAACAACCAGTGGCACAGCTGGTGGCTATGATGGCGCACTGACCACAAGGGGGCAGACACTCAATGCAAGAGCTGCCCCCAACCCGCAGGCCCCAGGCCAGCCAAGGCGGGTGCCAGTGGCCACCCCTGCAGATCGCCCCACTGGTCACCCCACAGATCAGCCCTGATCGCCGGCCAGGCCTAGGGACCCTACCCATGCACAAATTTCGTGCACCGGGCCTCTGGTAAAATTGATAAACCTCTACCTAAACTGATCAGAAAAAAAGAGAAAGAAGACCAGTTAATATCAAGAATGAGAGAGGAGATTAACATGGACCAAATGGATATTAAATGAAACAACTTTATGCCAGTAACTTTGACAATCTAGATGAAATCAACAAATGTCTTAAAAACCCAAACTACAAAGTCACTCAAGGAGAGAGCCCACCCACAGTCAGTGCCCCTCAGGAGATCCCAGCTGCGACTCTTCTTGTTCAGTCCGTCCTTTCTTTCTTACTTCTTAGCATTTCACTGCAAGGATGAGCTGTCACTTCTCTATCTCTCTAGTTAATCAATTATTTATTTATATCAGCATGGGCTCATAGGTATTTATTTTAGTCTCTGTGTTATAATCCAATGCTATCATTTATTTTGTTGCTCAAGCTTTGGCCATTGGGAGCTCCTTTAGATCAACTCCTACGTTTTTCTGACAAGTACCCTCCCCCAGCTTTTTTGTTTTGTTTTGTTTTGTTTTGTTTAAAGATTTTTTTTAATTGACTTTTTAAAGAGAAGGGAAGGGAGAAGGGGAGAAGGAAACATCAATGTGAGAGCATAACATCGACCGGCTGCCTCCTGCACACCCCCTACCAGGGTTCCAGCCCACAACCCAGGCATGTGTCCTGACCAGGAACCTTACTGGCAACCTTTCAGTGCATGGGAAGATGCCCAACCAACTTAGCCACACCGGCCAGAGCATCATTTTTTTAAAGCATTCTTTACTTTCTGGTTCCACAAGATGTCCCTGTTGCAGCCCGGAATCAACCACTTCTCCAAGGAGCCTGAGTATATGCGTATACCTTCTCAGATTCCAATCCAACATCATACCCATTTCCTGGTGTTCGACTTATTTCTCCACCATTGAGAAACCTTGGTTTTTATTATCTCCAATAAAGTTACTTATTTGTTCAATTCTAGTACAGAGTAGTTTCAGAATTGCTGACCCCCCCACATGAGAAACATTCTCCCACGAAGCTCCAGCCCATGTCCCATTCTCTTGTCCTCCAGCCCTGCGGTCCAGTCCACAATCCCCAGTTCCTCAGCTCAGTTCTTTTCTTCTTCACCCATTCAGCGTAGAGGGTGCTGCATTTGTGATAGAACTTGAGTCATTTGTAAGTATTTGTATTTCATTTTGGGTACCCCCCACATCCTGGTTGGTTCTGTTTATTTTTTGCATATGTGAAGAGTAAGAAATACAAACATTAAGTGAAAAAAATGTGTTCATGTTGATATTTGCAATTTAAGTTTTAAGATTTTACAGAGTTTTCATGTAAATTTATCTTGCTTTAAAACACAGCTTTTGTATTATGGAAATTTCAAACATATACAAAGTGAACAGAACAGTATAATGAGCTTCTAACATCCACTTCAGCAATTACCAACATTCACCTCTATCTCTTTTTACATATACTAAATGCCCAAAATGTAACTGTACACTTGTAAAAATGGGTAGATGTGTGTAACCCTATTACCATATGAGGTTTTTCTTGCTTTTAAATGCATTGCCAAGCTAGTGAGAAATAAATACCTTTGATATAATTTATTCAGAATCCAGTTCTGTCATAAATAATGGGGGCCTGTCAGAATATCGTGTTCTCCATCCTGTGGGAAACAAGAGCCCCCTGTAGGTGTTTGAGCAGTACAGAGAGTCTGGGATGGGCTCTGGGGTATGCCAAGTAGCAGTACCAACCCAGACATGGCCTCCCTCCCCAGGGGGTAGCCCTCTGCAGAGCCAGAGCTCAGGCCCTGGACACTCCCTCCACTCAGCCTGTTCCAGTATCAGGGCTCCTCTATGGCCATCAGTGGCCCCTGCTAGCCCAGATATGGTCACCACCTGACCACCTCTGGTTAAGGTTGTCTCAGAGCCAGGTTGTGCCAGGGCCCATGGCCCCCTGAGAGAAAGGCAGTGGGAGCTGGGTCTGGAGAAGCCGAGACTAGGGGAATCTAGACGACAGTGGACCAGGAATAGAGGCTGAAGAACCAATTCCAGGATCTGAGACAGGATCAACACCCAGCTTGGGAACCTTCTTTCTAGAAGCAAGTAACTAGAACATAGTGTGTGAACCAAAGGAGGTAAGGACTCAGGTTCAGGTACAGGCATGTTAGAACAAAGGTGTATCTGCCAGGGGCCCCACTTGGTTGCCCTGCTAGATCTACTCTATTATGTGGGGCACAGTATGACATTCCTAGAGGTGCTGAAGGGAATGACATTTTTTGAAAGTCGTCCTGTATGCACCTCAGAAGTCACCTCAAAAGGGCTCAGGTCAAAGAGAATTGCAAAACAACAGTGCACCGCCTTTGGGGGGTTCCAGGAAAAAGTTAAGGACCACATCTAACGCAAAAGATTCCAGAAATTCAAAAGCACGTGGCCTCAGGAAGCCACTGCCTTAGAGAACAACAGGGCTGTGGGCAGAGCAGCAAAGCAACAGGTAACAGCCTTCTCAACCCTCAGAACACCTGGCTAAATACATAATTTGCATATTTTAATGAAAATGGTGGGACAGAGAGAAGAAAATTAAGAACAAATCATTTTCTACCTGAAAACTAAAACTCCTGAAACTAAAGCAATACCACAAAAATCCCACAATGAGAGCAAAATCTTCACACTCAAAAAGGAGAGCCTGTGGATAACAGTCTGACTTGTTCAACCATATTTCTCCTCTTTTCCCCTTCCTATTGGCATCCTGTTAGGCAGAAAGTCTCTGAACAGCCCAATGCAATATTCACAATATAAAACACACTAGAAATTTAACATTTAAATAAAATAAAATTCACGTGTGATATAGTTCTTTTCTCTTGATGTAAACATCTTAACTAACAATAGAGCATTGCTTTTCTAAGGAAACACATGGTTCTGAGATCTCAAAAAATGACAGAAACTGAAGCTTTCAGAAACCTATTCACGGTGAACGTCTGAAGTGTATATCTGTACATCTCTAACTAAAGCATATACTTCTGATACATATTAGACACATGTTGAACATATTATGACTTGAAACACAACTGCTTTTATGACTGCAGTCTTCCCTGATATATGACATAAACGCAAAGCCCACAGTGGGGAGGGTGAGCGGTAGAGAAAAATCTGTAATTTTAATTTACATGCTGCTTTAAAAAGGGCATGGTCACTCTACTAATTAGGCAGCCTCTGACACTAAGCATATATTTACATAAAGACATCGCTTTCTTTATTTTTACTTCTGTTCCATACAGAATAAATGAAACCAAATGTCTCACTATGGCTTCAGTGTGTGCTAATATTTCCTCCACCAAAGGTTTTGGATCTAAGATTACCTATAGTTCTTCCATCCTGCAGCTGCCCTTGGAAATTTTAGTTGGCCTAATTTCATGGAACAGACAATAAACCTTACAAAGAGTAAAAGTCTTATAATTATAAATCTTTAGGAGAATACGCTCTTTAAAATCTTATTAAGTGACCACAAAGAAATGTGGCAGAGAGGAAGGAGGACATGTTTTCTCACTGACCACAACCTTCCACATCCTGTCACATGGGCAAACAATAACCATGGCTCAAAGTCCATACACCTCCTCACCACGGCCTCAGCCTGCCAGGCTGGTGGGTGAACCAAAAAGATGCCACACAGGCTATGACACCCCAATTCAGGAGAAAGCATGCAAATTAAAAAAAGAAGTCAACGGAGAGCCTTCTCTGAATCAGGATACCCACTCACCACTTCTAGTCAACAGCCTGCTGGAGATGCTAGCCAGTGCAACACGGCAAGAAAAAGAAATGAAAGGCACAAATATTGAAAAAGAAGCATATACTGCTTTATTCACAGACAATATAATATGTACACAGAAAACTCAAAATGATCTACCAATAACTATCAAAATTCCTAAGTGCATGCAACAAAACATTAGGTACAAGGTCAATATACAAAAATCTATTATACATACCAGCAACAAACAGAAAATAAAAAAGATAAAATTTGCAATAGCATATAATATCGGCAAATATCCAGGGCCAAATCTACCAAAAGAAGTATAAGAACCTTACACATTAAACTATGAAATGTTTTAAGTGAAATTAAATACCTAAATAAACGGAGGAATATACTATGTGCATGGATTGGAAGACTCAATATAGTTAAGATGTCCATGTTCCCCAAATTAATTGGTAGTCAATCATTCTCAATCAAATCCCACCAGAAATTCTTTGAAAATTGACAAGGTAATTTTAAAATTTTACATGGATGCACAAAGGACCCAGAATAGCAATCTTGAGAGAAAAAAAAAAAGACCTGGAGGACTTATGCTACTAAATACCAAGATTTATTATACAACTCTGTAATTAAGACATTGGTATAAAACTAGACAAATAAAACAAAAAACAGAATATTCCAGAGTGAGACCAACACAAATAGAATAATATGATTAGAGCAGAAGCTAGTACACTCCAAATCCATAGGGAAACAGGCCAGCTGCTAGGTTAACTGCTACCTTTGTGGAAACAACTAAACCATGACCCACCATTATGAAAATCAGTGTGAGATGGATCGTACATGTTAAAGGTCAGACAACAAAGCCCAACCTGAAGGACAGCAAAGGGAAAGATCTGCAGGTAGACAAAGATTCTTAAATAGATGTTTAAATATTTTTTTAAGGTACTGACCATAAATGGGGGAAAAATACATTGTAATGCATCAAATTCAGAACTGTAGTTTATCAAAGACAGTGGAAGAGTGAAAAGGCAACCCAGAGAGCAGAAGTTAATTCGCCCAAAATACATCCTACAAAGGACCGGGATCCCAAATATATAGATAGTTCTTACAAATCACTAAGTTTAAAAAAGCAGATGACCCAAGTAAAAAAGAAAATGGTCAAAACACATGAACAGGTAGTTTTATAAAGGAGGATTCCACATGGTCAGTCACCACATGAAGAGGTACACAGCACCTGTACTCACAGGAAAATACAAATTAAAACTGCAACGGAATACTGCAAATGACTAAAATTTAAAAGCAAAGCAAAATCTAGTTTGGCAAGGATATGGAGCAACTGAGACTCTCAACTCTGCCATGAGTGTGAAAGGCACAACACTATGGGAACCTGCCTGGTGACAAGCATTGATGCTGAATCTACACACACCTGTGCCCCAGCAAGACCACGCCTAGGTGCATACCCTACAGAAAGGAATGGATTGCTCATCAAAGTTATTTACATGAATGACACAGCAGCAAAATCTGTGGTAGTGAGAAACTGGGAACATCCCAAATGGCCATCAACGGTAGAATGGATAAATAACCCGAGAACAGTCATATCATAGTATACTGCATAGCAATGAGAACAAACAAACTACACCTATAAGCAGCAACACAGATGAATCAAACAATCTGTCTGCAAGAGAAGACATATACACAAAAGTACACACTGTATGACCCCATGTGATAAAGTTTGACACCAAGTGAAACTAATCTGTGCTGTTAGAAGACAGGTGACACCCTTGAAAAGGCGGGGAGATGGAAGGAGAAACAAGGGGGCTGGTAATGTTCCATTTCCTGATCCAAGAGAAGGTTAGTGAGGATCAGTGAGACAGTTCACCTGGTGGAAATTCACCCACTGAACAATTCTGGCTGGGTGGGGAGTCGGGGGAAGCAGAGAGAGAGACTGAATGAATCAACTCCTCAAAGATCATCTTGCATCAAAGAAAGATCCAAAAATAAAACCTCCTTGGTTGACCCATTCTACCTGCATTATTTTCCTTACACTTTCTGGGCAATGGATGAGTATTTTATAGTTCTACCATATTCTCACAATCAGCATGTACACATGGAATATTTGTCAAATTACCCCCTCTTGGAACCACTAAACCTCACACTGCACAGGCCTCGTTCGAAGGGCAGGCCATTCAAACTGAGGGGCTATAGGATAGTTCTTGGAGGCCCTGAGTCAGGTTATCAGACAGAAAAATGTATACATGAAATAATTTTTAATGTAAACGTTCTCCCATTAAATAATTTAATTTGGATTTAATTCATTTAAATTAATTCAAATTTTAATCAAAAACAGACTTGACTGATATTCCTGAGACCTGTTTGTAGAGTGAGCTTTTTAATAAGCATTGTTTTGTTCAGTGAACGTCCTCAATGAAATATGGACCATAAAGTCTAGCAATCATGTTTTGGAAGAGTATTATTCTATGATAGACTAGAGGCCCAGTGCACGAAATTCGTGCAGGGGGGGGCGGGAATCCCTCAGCCCGGCCTGCGCTCTCTCACAATCCAAGACCCCTCGGAGGATGTCCGACTGCTGGTTTAGGCCCGATTCCTGCAGTTGGACATCCAGCAGTTGGACATTCCTCTCACAATCTGGGATCCCTCTCACAATCCCAGACCGCTCACCCCTAACCACTCACCTGCCTGCTCACCCCTAACCGCTGCCTGTACAGTGTGCTTCATAGTGACCAGTCGTTCCGGTCGTTCCGCCATAACGGTCACTTAGGCTTTTATATATATAGATGGTCACATCACAGAAGACTTAAGATTTCTTTCCCCATAATTTGTTGGGACAGATTTATATTTTAGTTTCCTAATAGGCTCTACACTTGAGAGTAATAAAATTTCATTTCAGTACATTCTAAAAGGAAACGCTTCGCTCACTCTGAGTAATACGGAAGTGGCAGACTCCTTCCAGCCATTCTGGAAAGACCAGGCCAGATGCTGGGGACAGAGGGGACCGGTGCTGGCAGCAGGCACCACCAGGCCCTCGGAGCCCTGGTGCACAGACACACAGCACACACAGTCACACACACAAACACTCACATGTGTACATAGGAACAACTGTCTGTCAGGAGCAAAACAGCATCAATTCTCTCCATGAAAGAAAATGCCTTCCAGGCCCTGGACCCCTTTTCCAGAGAGCTACATCTACTCATTGATAAACAGCCATGGTGTAGTGCTAATATGTTTAAACTTCTTGATAAAATAAACTTTTTAGATTAAGGGTCCACATGGATAAAGCACCCAGATAAAATAATATCTATTTCCTTTAGCTGCTAAATAAAATAATATTTAAGATTCTGGCAGGCAGGGACTAGAGATTGGACTTTTAAGTGTAAAATTCTGGATCAACTAACATCAAAAGGCCATGAGCCCATATACACCAGCCAGAGGCCAAGGGTGTCCTGGGCAGACAGACAGCTGTAAACCCCTAAGGAAAACAGGGCCTAGACCAGTGTCCTACACAGAACACCTCAGGGCAGGGGACAAGCAGCTGCATAACCTTTCAACTATTACCACCATAAACACAAGTGCATGTGCTTCACCAACAACATGGAACTGCCATCACTGACAGTCACAGGAAATTGAAAACCAGCTCAGTGACAGGAGGCTCCGTAGGCCAAATGCCTGATCAACTGCCACAAACAGAGGTGAGACCTCTCCTCCTACTCCTCCCAACCACATGGAAACCACTGTCTGTTGAACTGGTTGTGGAAGTGTCCCCGGCCCATTTCCATGGTAACACCGAGATGGTATGTGCCTTCCTCACCCTTGCCCTCACGAATATACAGAGGAGTTTTCCAGGGGCTACAAGTCATGTGAAATGACAACAGATGAGATGCAGAGGCAGCTACAAGAAGCCCCATCCTCCGATAAGCAGACACTGCAAAGACCAGCACAAATGTAGAAGGGTGCCTCTTCTTGTTACTACCTATTCTGTTTTACAAAATAAATCTTTTTTATGAAAAAGTATGTAATCTTTATCACTGTGGAATGGGTTGTTTGAAATAAATATTTTTTAAATTTCTGTATTCATTTCTAATACAGTGAGTATCACTAGATACCAGCCAAGTTAAGCATGTTTGGAAAACTGGAAACCGACTGCTTGCTAGGTCTGAAATGGACCGGCTCACCCAGCGGCCCTGCTGGCTTCCTCCAGGACAGAGAGCTTCGGCCCTGAGACACAGAGCAGGGAGAAGGGACTCGGCCTCTGGCATCCTAACTATCCAAAGTTCTGAATTTTGGTCCCAATAAATGTGTGTCTGGACCAAGGGCAAATCCATGCCCAGAGCTCACAGTGCTGGCAGTGGAGGGAGTCGCAGGGGCAGCAGCAGCATCAGCCTGTCCAGTAGGGATATCCCCACAGAGACCCAGTTTCCTAGGGAGTGAGGGGGTAGAATTCAGGGTTCCTTTAAATTCCTACTTCCTAAACTTCCTTAATGTTGAAATGGTCTACAAGGATCATTGTTATTATAATGAAAACAACAAAGCTATTTCTATTTTAAAAAATAAACAAAACTGTTGTGGATTATCACCACAGGGTAACAGTCAGCCTGCTGCACGCAGGCACCACCACTGTACATGGCACCTGGGACCAGGCTGCTGGACAGACCCCAGTCCAGACCCCCCTAAATGAAGCACTCCTGTCCTGCTAGCTGTGCCCGGCCCCAAGGTACTCCCAGCCTACACAATGAGATGCCCCACATCTCTGTCACCTCAAGTAAGGGGAGACAGGTCTCAGGGTCCTGCCCTTGGCCCCAGTGAGACCCCCAGTGTGTCCTGTCTCACTTTCCCACAACCTGGGAGAACATGGTCCAGCTGGGAAAAATCTACACCAGCCCCGAAGCATGCAGGCAGGAAGTGCAGTGCCCTCTATTCGCGCCACGGCCTTTTAAGGCCGGCCAGAGCTCACAGCATGTCCGGGCAGGTGCCAAAGCGTGGCAAAGTTCCAAGAGGTGAAGAGGCCACCGACTCCAGGATACTGACCCTGCCTTTGGGGCAGTGAACTGCAGACAGGTTCTGGGATGAGACAATTCCCCAACACGTCCTTCAGCTTTGAGCCAGGACTCTATCTCCAAATACCAAATGAGCACCTCACCTGCGCAGTTCTGACTCATCTCAGTGACCTCTAACTTCCTCTGGAAACTGAAGTTCTATGAAAACCAAAATGCCTGGTTTTTAAACTTTTCTTGGTTTTTTGTTTGTTTTTGTTTTTTTCAAAAAGACTATGGAGGAGGCAAAGTGTCAGGTAGCAGGGAAACTGGTCCCAGAGCAGCACCTCTGCCCAGGCAGCAGCGGGCGGCACCCGTGGTGATGCACAGCTCCCAGAGCAGACCCATCCACATGCACCTGACTAGCCACTGCCCGTGTCAGCCAGGGAAGGCAGCCCCTGGTCCCCTGGTCCCCTGGTCCCCTAGTCCCCTGGTCACGGGCAGTAGCTTTGGGGCTCATGCTCCTAGAAGGAGACAAGCAGACAGAATGTCAGGGTGACAAGGGCTGGGAGAAAACTAAAGCAGTCAGGACAGGGGTGTAGGGCCAGAGGTCAGGGCCAACTCTGACCAAGTAATGACAGAGAAAAGCAGGGAGGCAGGGAGCCCTGAGAAGCTGAGGGATGAGGGGCCAGTCTCATGTCTGACATGCACTAGTCCCTGGGCCCCCAACATTGTCCCCAGGCCCCCCTCTTTCACTCAGGAGCTCGCCTGCAGCTCAAGCTCTCCTTTGCCTTGGCCCAGTCAGACAGTGTGGCCTCAGGTTTTCAGCAACAAGAAACAAACAGACCTCTCTGCAGACTTCCGACTCTGTCCAGGGACCCAGGAGGTGTCGCTTTCCCTCCTCTTCCCAAAGGAAAGCAACCCCTGCAGCCCAACCACGCACTATGCACGTTCAAGAGCCTGCAGCATGTTAGCATATATGTAACTTAACAGGACTCACTAAGTTATATATTTATTATATATATAATATTAACATAATACTTATACACATGTACTTTATAATATGCATATATATATATATATATATATATATATATATGTATTGTCTATATAAATTTCTTTTCCTTTAGCTAGTGTTGGTGTTCAGCATGGGATCAATGGTGACCTTGTGTTTTGTAAGAACCATCTATTTTTTAAAATCTACTAGAAGTAGTGTTTAATGGTAACAGTTTCAGTTCTGCGAGATGAAGAGGTTAGCTGCACAACAGTGTGAATATACTTAACACTACTGAACACCTAAAATTGGTTAAGGTGATAATTTTCACGTTATGTGTTTCTCACAACTACACTGGACGAGTCACAACTACACAGCTCGGCGGCATCTCCAGGATGCAACTGAGCAAACAAACGTTTGTGTCCCAATAACTGGAGAAAATGACTGGAAGTGACTAAAGCAACCCGCACCCCCCATCACACACATCAGGATATTTAAAGTACACCCATGGTCACTGAGTTGTCACCAGAACACATGACTAACATGCACTGTTATGACGAAGGAAACAGATTCTAGGAATGAGGAGCGAGGGCCCTGCCTTCCTTCCTTCAACAGCCTTCCCTGATCCTTACAGTGAAAAGGCACAGCAGCACCGAAAGTGAGCAATGGGAGACAAACATCTCGGCCCCCGTGTTAGCATATTCTAAAAACGCAATTTTCCATTCAGCAAGTTCCTCTCTTTTGTCACTATAGCACAACATGCCTCTCGGTTATCTCCAAGGACATCTGCATGAAAAACTCGCTTTAGCTAGGAAAAGTTAAGTCCTGGGGACTCACACCCATTCTTCAAATTTGGAAGAAAAGGGAAAGGAGAGAACAAAGGTACATTTCATTCATATGCAAACAAAGTAAATGAAAGCTGACTTCACTTCCTCACCCCAAGCTGGTACGCATATGACGTGTGTAACTTGCCCTGGAGTGGTTTCAAAATTACTACTTGAATTATTACATGACTGTGCAGGGGAACCAAATCCAGCTTGGTCCAGATGCAGTGCAGTTTACTTCAAAGCTGAAAGAAATGCAAGGACTGTGTTCTGCACGCCATGACAACAGGGTTTCCCAACCTCTGCACCAGTGACAGCAAAATCGCCTTGGGGCGAGAACCCCTGAAGCATGTGGGACTCTCTCCAAAAAGGCATGTCATTAAACCAACACCCAAATTCCCTGTGCCACACACACACTCTACCAGCTAAGACTGCCTCTCTGGGCACAACAGGAAGTTCCCCGGATTACTCAGGCCCCCAAAGCAGCCAGAGTGATGGAAATCACAGAGTCCCACAGGGCCACAGGCTGATTTCAGGTAAGGTCCCTTGGACCTCCTGGGGCCATCAACTAGCAGAGAATCACACCAATACTAGCTGGTTTCCCAGGCAAGGGAGGGCATGCATCCACGGAACAGATTAAAATTAGGCACTCATTATTAAACTGTCACTGGAAAAGCCGGGAACACCTTTTGTTTGTTTTTTTAATAGGAGAATTAATGGATTTCTCTATTTGCTTACATTTGTGACAAGCAGCCTGTCTTTTATTATCAAGGCAGTCATAAAAAAAAATAAAATGCTATTGACACATATGCAATTAAATCATTAATATTTTTCCCAATTACAGTAACTGATTACTTGTATTGCTGATTTATTCTCCCAATTTAGTTCCTTTAATATTAATGATATTAGAAATGCTTTACACTCTCAGGCAATACAAGAGAAATGATTTCTGTTATCTGCCCTCTGATCCTGTAACTGCAGGACCCCCAGTGCGGACCTGATCAGTCACCCAGGGACTGGCTGTGAGCTTGCCCTGGGCAGGGCTGGGCCAGGAGAACCACCGCACCACCACCCACCCCTCCCCCCACCCCCACCGCTAGGTAGGAGCCTTCTACCTGCTGCACAGCACATGGGTGTTCTGATAGTCAATTATAATGTATTCCTTTCTGGAACAACTGAGGGAGCACCGCCAGGACCCCAAGTTCAAACATCAGGCACAGCCCTGAGGCCCAGTAAAAACAGCAGAGGCAGGGACGATCCCTGATGCTAGAAAACTGAGGAAACCAGCCATGAAGTAGAAATAAGAACGCAAAGTGAGGCTGAGACCACAAAAGCCTGCAGAGTGCCAAGGAGGGACCCGTGAATGGGAAAGGCCACCAGAGGGTACAAGGCAGCTAATCCCAAGCTCTTTAGTCCAAGAACACGGTGAGCCTGGGTGCGGGAGACGGACAAATGTAGATGCTCAGCACCTATAGGCAGAGGGGCATCCCTGGGAGCCCTTCCGGAGTCTCTCCCCTTAGTTCAGACACCTGCTGCCCAGGTATGGTGTAGTCACAGACCCTAGGCCTCCTCCTGCTGTGGGAGGAAACCCTCTCCCAGCCCCTCTGATAAATGCTCTGCTGCAGGCCTTGCGGAGAATCGCTGACTCTCAGCTTCCTTTGTTCCGAGGCCTCCATCAGGGCCTGCAAGGAAAGTGAGCCATGCCCTGCACACTGGGGTAGCAGGTGGGGCTGCTCTAAGCACTGAGCAGGATACAAGGGCAGAAGGAAATGGAGCTCCAACAGTGAAAGCCCAGTGGGGACTCTGCCTCAGCCCAGCCCCTCAGGGTAGGTGCTGGAAGGCAAGGTGGACTACAGGATGGGAGACGACAAGTTCCACCTGCTTTTGGAGTCTCAACCTCAAGCTATGAGAAGTCTTGCAACTCCACTTGGCAGCACAGCTGAGGCAGGGTCAGGCCTCCATGACAATGAAGAACAGCACACCCTAGCCCCCATTTCTATGGAGGAGTCTTTGCCCCCGGGGACTGAAGGATAGCGTGATGTATCAGGACTTAGAGACCCTAACTGTGGCCTCATCCATTACCCATTACAAAGCATGGAGAGGATAGAGGACAGGAGAACAGGTCAGGGGTCAGAAACTCCATGGAGGCTGTGATCACACTTCCATCATTATGGAATCGAAAGGGAGCCATCCAGCCACCAGGATGAGTCTCTAATAAGAGTCTCCAGTTGTGGACCTGGAAGCCCCAAGCACAAGTAAAGACCAGGGCCAGAGAGCCCAGCAAATGGACCAAACAGATCCATGTTGCCAGGCCAGAGACACAGATGATGAATCTGGGGAAGAGCACCTACACCAAGCCCTGTGGACCCTGCAGGTGATACAAAAGGACTCGAATTTTATTCTAGACAACAGGAGCCATGACTGTCTGGGCAGGAGTGCTGTGGCCAAGAGAGGGGGAGTTAGGAGAAAGCCAAACTGTCTGGAGAAAGCCAAATTGTAAGGATTAAAAAACAAAGGATCTATACCTAGAGATGAGGAACTGGTGAGAGTTGCACTCCATGGAGGGAGAATTTCATCACCCCAACCGTCATCAGATGTACCAAGTTCCACAAACTCCACTGTTCCTCATTAAGTGATGGGCACGTAGACATGCGGCTAAAATCAGCTCAATGAGAATCACAAGAGAGGAGCTGGGTTTTCATATTTCCCATGTGGCACCGCATGCACATGTGCCTGTGTGTGTGCGCATGTGGGCACGTACTGCCCCATGTGGGCCTGCACTGTGTAACTGTGTGTGTGCCTGCCATGGGGGTTGTCGGGGGCATTCCCAGAGCTGTGCATCCAGAATTCAGCTGGGCTAAAGAAGAGGGAGAAGAAGGCACCGGTAACAAATGTCCTGGGTGACCATAAGCAGGGGCAACTCCACTTGGCAGCACAACTGAGGCAGGGCAGGAGAGGAGGACACAGGTGTAAGGGGGCAGGGACTGGAGCAGGGAGAGGGGTAGGAACATCTTCCCACCCGCCCAGGCCAAGGCCACATCCAGCATAGCTCCACCATATGGGCTGCTGGTTCCTCACACTATCCAGCTGTGCTCCTGGCCAGCATGGGCCACAGGGCCAGCTACCACCAACAGCAACAGGATGCCCAAGGGAGCCTCCCCCTCCCACCTTGGTGAAAAGCCCTACCTCCCTGAGAAGGAAATCCTCGGGGTTGGGAGGAGGTGCAGCTCTGAGGTCCCTGGCCTCTCTCTCTGGTTGGGACACCCTCCACACCTGAACATGTGAAAGGACACACGCCAGCCCCTCACCACTCGGCCTGTCAGACCCAGAAGTGCATCCCAGAATGAGCCCAGCACCTCCCATTCGGGCATAGACAGCAGAACCACACATTCCCACCAGTTACAGAAGGAAAGAAAGGCAGGAGCTCAGGGCCCAATTCCTTACCATCAAGCCATCTGCTCCTGCTTCGGTGTCAGCTTCCTCAACAGTCAACTGGGATAAGGGTCTCTATGCCACAGAGTGTTGAAGGACTAACAGATGGTACTTAGTAACACACAGTGCTAAGGCATCGGCCACTGGGCAGGGTCTACCCAACCCACAGGCACATGAACCTAAGGAAGGGCAATAGCATTTCTTCATCCTGTGCCTCTAAGCAGGTCTAGAGCTAGGCCACAGGCCTCCATATCCCACTCAATCCTGACAACAATTCTCCCCTGCAGAAACCCCCATGCTCACCTTGCAGGTGGGAAGACTGAGGCACAGAGGAGCTGGACAACCGACCACCTACACACTGGAGGGTTGTGAAGGCCAAATGTTAAGCCCATCTATCTGATCCCAAAGCACATCCTTTCCAATGCACCCCTTGCCTGGAAAGAGGTGGGTATGGCTGATGAGGTTCCCGGGACTGCCAGGACTTGCTTTCACCCTTCCCAGGATACCCTCAGCATTTGCCCCCCTCAGCATTGCCCCCAGAACATCCTCAGACAACTGCCTCGGTCCCTCTGGGTTGCTGGGGCACAACTCTGAGGGCAGCGGGACTGGTCAGTAGGAAGCACTCAAGATGCCAGGAGGCTTAGTCCCACTATCTGAGGGCCTTGTCAGACAGCAACACAGGGAGAGAGTGGAGGAATTTCCCTGACCTCTGTCCACCTTGCCAACTGGCCAGTTCTAGCCACATGCCCAACTTGTAGGGCCCAGGTCATACCCATGAAGGAGACGCAGGGAGGCCGAATGCCCTGGCATCCACTGCCACAGAAGTCCTGGTCAAGGCCTCACTTCCCCTCTGCGGATGGGCATCATCCCTTCCTCTAATGAGGGCTGCTGCGAAATTCCATGAGACAAGGTCTGTGAAGCGTTCAGTGTGGCACCACACACTGGGGCTCACAGAAAAGGCCGTGTGGAATGCTGCTGGGGCTGCTGAGAGCAAGGAGCTCCATGGAGGATGCTGTCAGCTGGTTCCCTCATCACCATCTCTCCCCTTCCTTCCCCACCACAGTAATTTCCAGATGAGGGAAGAGGACTCCCCAACCAGCTTCTGGAAGAGGCTGAACCATTCAGCACATTCCATTCCATGGCCACAGTGACGGTTCAGAGGTGAACAGGTGACTTAAGGCAACCCAAGGAAAGTGAATCAAGACTTTTGTTGGGGCAAAGATACTCTCTTTCCTGGTGACATAAACTAGCAGGTGTGCAGCCCTGACAGCAACTGGCAGGACCCTCTTGGGACCAGGAAGCTGACTCACCCAAGAGAGGGGGAAGAAACAAGTCTGTCTTGATGACAGTGTGGAGAAGCTGGATCAAGCCATACCTGAACTCTTCCTTCACCTGCACCTTCTGAGGAAGCAAGTCTATTAATATCTACACAGTACTCTCTGAACTTGCCATGGAGAGAAACTAACTGATGGAGAGCTACCAGAAATATCCTCCTGCTCAATACTGAGAGCCACTCACAAAAGATTCCCTTAAAGCCCTAGCCAGTTTTTCTAAGTGGTTAGAGCATTGGCCTGAGGACTGAAGGATCTCTCTCACATCGATGTTTCTCTCTCTGTGTCTCTCCCCCTCCCTTCTACTCTCTTTAGAAATCAATGGGGAGTGGGGGGAATATCCTTGGGTGAGGATTAACAACAACAACAAAAAAGATGCCCTTGAAGTGTTTTTCCCCTAATCCCAGGGAGGACATAATCTGGTTTCCTGTCTTCATGCTCCTCCATTCGCCAGAGGCCACCTGTCCTACAACACAGTTACACCTGGCCCCCACATACACATGGCCCATGGAGCATCATCTCCTGTGGAGGGCCATGCCCACAGGGCACCAGAAGCACCCAGCCTCTCTGATCTCTAAGTCCTGGTGCTTACAGTCCCCTCCACACAGAACCCAACACCAAGGCCATGCAGGTTCCCTCAAGCCACAGCTGCCTCGGGGAGCGGCCTTCCCAAGGTCTTCCCACGCTGCCATCCATAGAGGGTGAGGAAGGGGTAGAATGTTCTGTCCCTGAGGCTCCCTGCTGTTGCATGATAAAGAACAGTGACAAGAAGGGAAGCCGGGACAGGGAAACCTGCAACTGGCGTTGCAACATGCAGCCAGCATCCCGGGATACCAAGCAATGCTCTGAGGTGAAGACCCGGCAAGAAATCTCCATCACTCTAGCTCATGGATCACCTTCAGAGCCAGAGACCTCAACAGCCCTGGCCTAGAAACAAATCACACCATGTCCAAGCCAGGAACATTGGGGCAGCACGGCTGTGGTCAGCCCTATGTGTGGGACACACACAGCAGCACCCTTGAAGCTGATCGTGCTCCATGTAACAGGTGCTGCTGAGCTTTCAAGAACATCTCCAAAGACTAAGAAACAGGGCCTGCGAGGACAAAGACAGATAACAACTCGCTCCCAAATGAAGTCCTTCAAGGAGGATCTGACCCGCTGGGACTTCAGCAGACAGACGCAGGCAAAAATGCCCTGAGTGGCCTGAGCCAGCACAGGGGTCTCAGGGAGTCAAAGGCTCAGTCCCCCACAGTTTCCTGCAGATGACAGCATACCTGAGGCCTGCCCTCAGAGAGGGGGCAGAGAAGGGCAGAGCTTAGGGAGAGGGTCGACTGCCCAGCACCCCCATTCGGCCTCCTAATGGCTCCCAGGGAGGAGCCCATCTCCCATCCTACAGACAGAACATTCAACTGGCAGAAGCGAGGTGATAACAGCCAGTCAACAGAGGCACAACAGTGAAGGTGGGGTCTCAACCAAGGTGTGACTCAACACCCATGTTGTGTCCTCAGCACTCACAGCCATGGAAAGCAGGATATCTGCAACCATGGAAACCCCTCTTGGGCACAACAGAACTCGCACCTCCACCCTTTACTCAGCACCTGGCTGCAACGAAACCTCAATGAGCCCACAGAGGAGCCACAAGGAGGAGAAAGAAAGCATTGGGAAGGAGCAAAGTGCACTGTGTGCCACTCTGCCCCTTCAGCTCTGTCCTCCACTTCATTAAAGAATTCTGAAAATAATAGCTTCCCCCAAAGGCAGCCCACACTTGGCCGAACACTACGCATACTGACGCAAAAGGACATTCTTCTTCAGGGCACAAGTTAGGACACATTTCACACTGTTGTTTTTTTAACTCCTTGATCCAAAAGGTCGACTCTCCATCAGCCCAGGGAAGTGGCCAGGAGGTGACCTCGATGCTGCTCCACTGGGGGCTCAGGGCTGCTGTGGGCAGAGGAGGCCACTTCCAGCTGCCCAGAGAGAGGCAGGCCACTTGGCCCACACTTCCTCGGGGACCTTGAGTAGAAAGGACCATTAGGAGGTTGCAGGTGGGCTGCTGTCCAAGCTGACAACAGGGGATGGGCTCAGGCTGCCAGTAAACTAGTTAAAGGTGAACACCAGCTTCAGAGAAGGTACTGGGGAGGAGACCAAAGTTGGAACAGAAATGCCCCAGTGTCATGTCCTTCAATGTGTCCCTCTGACCTGGAAGCTGGGAAGGAATTACAACCCAGCCCTTAAGCTGGCAAAGAAAGATTTTGCAAAGAACAGGAACTGAAACCACCTATTATGACCTTTTCAGTGCAAAATTGTACATACATTTACAGCAGAGAGGGTTGCAATCCACAGTAGTGCCTGCCGAGGAAGTCTATATGATTCTTTGAAGGCCCACAGGGCCGAGGGCCCCCCAGCCCGAGTGGTTCTGCTCTTAGCACTCACTAATTAACCCCATGCCCTGCACTGGTGGCCCAGGCCATGGTACATGACTGTACCTCCCCCTGGGTGTCCACAGCCCCAAAAGTGGGGTGGGAGCCAGGCTAATCAGAACTCTAAACCTTTCGCCCTAGCAGGGCTCAAACATCAGTCCTTAAAGAACCTGCGCCATCCGCTGATTTGCTCAGTGTCCATCTCACGACCTGTAGGTCTGCCAGAGCCCTGCATTCTGCCAGGAAAGCCCCTGCAGAGGGCCAAGTGGGGCTCAGAATCAGCTTTTGATTCCAGATGTACAAAACCAACAGCTGGATTAAAGGTTGGCTCGGGTCCCTTCTAGAATGTTCTCTAGATTGACTCCCATGGAGCTCAGGTCCTGACAGCTACTCCAAGGAGCCCCAGACCTAGAAGAGGGCTCTCAGGAACACTGGCTGAGGGAAGGAGGAAAGAAACGGTCACCTCCCTCAGGACATGGCCCCTCCTGCTCCCCCCCCCCCCCGGGGGGGGGGGGGGGAGGCTTCTGGCTGGGGCTGTGCACAATTGTGTCCCTCACTCTGTTCCCTCAGCCAGGTTAGATGCAGAGAGGTCAGGTTCATGGCACTTGGCAAAAAAAAAAACAGAAGGAACAGAAGTTCAGAAACCTCAATGAAATGCAAGCAAACTGTGTGCAAGGAAGCAGCAGGGAGTCCTTCACGAAGACCAGCCCCACCAGCCAGTCTGGCAGGCTCTCCAGCTCATCCTTCCTCAGCCCTCTGGTCCTGGAACCCTCAGAGCTGGCCACCATCTGATCATGATGGCCTTCCCACTCTGCAGAGGCCCACAGCCCTACTCTCACTAAAGAGGACCACACCCATTTCCAGCCCTGCTTCTGCCTCCCTCCATGTGGGCCCTGCTCCTCTACCACCGTGGCCCCCAGACCCCCGGCGCCAGCCTCCCCAGCCTGGTGCACCTGTGAGTGTTTCCTCTCCCCCACCCCAGAACCCCACCAACGACTACACTCCTTGTGGGCAGAGGCCAGGTCTTCCTGATGGAGAATGGGGTCATAGGACCTGCCACTGCATCCGCCACTGAGTTTCCCCCACAGGCAAGGAGCATTTATTTGCTGGACTCCATCCCCTCTCTGTCCCCTCACCTTGGGGTTGGGTACAGGCTTAAGATTTGCAAAATATTGACTGACCAATTAAAAACTGCAGGAAACACTCCCAAACACCACCAGCACCACTCCCCCATCAAAGAGAGGCCATAGGGCAGCAGTTCTCAACCTGTGGGTCGCGACCCCTTTCACAGGGGTCGTCTAAGACCATCGGAAAACACATATAATTACATATTGTTTTTGTAATGCTTTAATTATGTTCAATTTGTAACAATGAAAATCCATCCTGCATATCAGATATTTACATTATGATTCATAACAGCAGCAAAATTACAGTTATGAAGTAGCAACAAAAATAATTTTATGGTTGGGGGTCACCACAACATGAGGAACTGTATTAAAGGGTCGCGGCATTAGGAAGGCTGAGAACCACTGCCATAGGGGATCACAAAACTTCTCTCTGAAGTCTGAAAAAGACCACTCCAGCAAAGAGCACCGCAGAAGGTAGATGACATGCTCCCCAGTGAGGACTTAATTCCATCACCGCTGAACACTCCTACTTGGAGGGCGGGCTTGGGCTTTCAGGCCCTAAGAACCGATTTATTGTTTCAAGCGCAAACATCAATCCAACAAAAGCACTTGACTCACTCAGACGGAATACTTCATAAACAATAGTAAATTCACACAGCCTAACATTCGCGTTTTTAAACAGAGCAGACTCCAAAATGTTTACATACACAACTATATTAAAGTATCATATTAAAATTATGAGGTTAAATAAGAAATGACTAAACAATGTCATTAACTCCAATATGAAACAAATGGGAAAATGCCATTAATAAAAGCAGCAGCTGGCCACCTGGAACACTGAAGCCCGGGCCGAGGACAAGCCACGTGCACCCACCTTGACTGTGTGCACAATGGCCCCACCATTTGCCACTTGACAGCTGTGTGTTTGAGGCCCTTTTTCTGCTCATTCCTCACTGGATCACAGAATCCACATCACTTTTATTTATGGCATCTACTTAAAAGCATGTAATCTCCAAAATCAGAACCAAGAAGTTCCCAGGTGGTAGCAGGAAGGAAACAGGCAATTCCAGAGAATAGGGAGAAGCACACAGGTGCCATGAGGCACAGACCAGTCCTCGGCCAAGCTCTCCACCAGGGCCTACACCAGCGGTTCTCAACCTGTGGGTCGCGACCCCTTTGGCGGTCGAACGACCCTTTCACAGGGGTCGCCTAAGACCATCCTGCATATCAGATATTTACATTACGATTCATAACAGTAGCAACATTACAGTTATGAAGTAGCAACGAAAATAATGTTATGGTTGGGTCACAACATGAGGAACTGTATTTAAAGGGCCAGAAGGTTGAGAGCCACTGGCCTACACTGTGCCCTTCCCTCAGCAACTCATTCATTCATTCCTGGAACACCTACAGCCAGGCCTTCGAGACAGAGTGGGCATGAGGCCCTCAACCCCATGAGCCCCCAGCTCATCATGATGTTAGTGGTGACACTGAACCACTAACATCATGATGAGCTATTGAAATTGCACAACTGAATCCTATCAGAAAGGAGAAGAAAAGATGTTAGGCTTATATGTAACAAGTGTCAAAGGATATGCATGGATTGAGGGGCTGAGGGAAAGGAAAATGAAGAGAGGTGGTTCTAAGAAATGAAACAATGTGTGCAAAGGCCCTGGGGTTAGAGGAGCTTACTGAGAGCAAGGAAGCAAGCAGGGAGGGACCAAAGCTCAGTAAACAGACAAGTGCTATCAGAAGAGGCTGATAAATAAAGGCCAGCATCAGGCAGGATTTGAGAAAGGGAATGAAGGGTACAAACCTGCTTTCGGTTGAGACCACTAAAAATACCATTTGCAGCACGGACAAACTACACCAGATACTCCCAGACCCAGGAGGCCAGCTCTCTGCTCAGAGAGCTCACTAGCAAGTCAGAGAAACAAATCCCCTAAATTCTTCTAATGCTAAGCATATTTATCAACTTCCCAAGGATTTGGTCTTTCTCCCTTATAAATAATGTAATTGAAGAGTATTTCCCCCAATGGAAAATCAACTTTCTCTTTAAAAGTATTCCATGCTTAGAGCAAAAAGTTATATAACACTAGAGGCCCAGTGCACGAAATTTCTGAGCCCTCTTGCAATCCAGGAGCCCTCAGGGGATGTCCGACTGCTGGCTTAGGCCCGTGACCCACGGGGACATCCTTAGCACTGCCGTGGAGGCGGGAGAAGCTCGCCAACCTTGAGCCTGGCTTCTGGATGAGCGGCACTCCCCCTGTGAGAGCGCACTGACACCAGGGGGCAGCTCCTGCATTGAGCATCTGCCTCCTGGTGGTAAGTGCACATCATAGCGACCTGTTGTTCCGCCTTTTATTATATAGGATTATATATAAAAAGACAATCAAAGTCCCTCACAGCTCATTTTCCTGAAACCCCAGAGAACCACCAATATCACTTTAGACCAGTGGTTCTCAACCTTCTGGCCCTTTAAATACAGTTCTTCATGTTGTGACCCAACCATAAAATTATTTTCGTTGCTACTTCATAACTGTAATGTTGCTACTGTTATGTATCGTAATGTAAATATCTGATATGCAGGATGGTCTTAGGCGACTCCTGTGAAAGGGTCGTTCGACCGCCAAAGGGGTCGTGACCCACAGGTTGAGAACCGCTGCTTTAGACCCAAATACTTAAAAAAAAAAAAAAAAAAAAAAAAAACCTGGGTATTACTCAGGACCTGCTTTCCTAACACACTGCACTTCTGCTGGCTGGGAGCCTGCACACACACACACTCCTCAGGCCGAAATGCCAAAATGTATTTAATAAGTGTCACCTTTATAAATAACATAAGAAAATATCCTGTGCACATCTGGATGGCCTTATGTTCATCATATTATTTCCTAAGAATAAATATTCTAGTTAGTAGAATTGCTGGGGAAAGGGGACTGACCACTTAAAATTTTGACACATAAAACTTTTCTGGAGAATAATCAATCATGATTTTTTGCTCTACGGAGAGCAAAAAATCATAATAGCCAACACTCATATTTTGTTTACTATGTGCCAGGCCCTATTCTAAGCACTTGCCATATATTAACTTACTTCAGTTTCTCAAAAACCACAGAAGATAGAAATTATCAATAACACCACCAATGGGTGTTATCAAACTTACCTTTGCTAATATGATGAGCATAAAGGGGCTCTCCTTTCAGCTGAATTTCTTTACTAGTAAAGCTTGAGTTTTTTACAGTAGCCACTGTGATCTGCATATTTATGTGCTTTGCTCCTCTTGTAATAGGGATGCGCATCCTTTTTTTATTGGTTTGTAAAAGCTCTTTGCATATTGACAATTAAGCTCATATAGGTACTTTTTTGTATATTTTTTCTCCCATAATCTCTTAACCTCACTTACAGAATCTTTTGTCAAAGAGAATTTTCTTTGATTCTTATATTAAATCTGTCAATATTTTTTCTTTAAGGTGTCTGGCTGAATTATAATAACAGATTAAATCAGTGGTTTTTCAAAGTTTTAGGTCCTTGGAGAGCATTCTTCCAAGGTAATCTTCCAGAAAAACACTGAGGGCCACCCTGCTCTGGCTGAAATGGTTGTGGAGCACCAGGTGTCCTCCACCACTCTCACCTACCCCCAGGCAGCCTCAGGAGACATCCAAGCACTCCATGCAACCACCACTGCCGGCTGACAGGATTGTTAAGATCCCTCCCAATTCTATGGCGCACTGGAGGAGGAGACAGCCTAAGAAAGCCAGAGCTACTTCCCAGAGGCTGCTGCAACTCTGTCAGCTAGGACAGCTCCAACAGCAGTGACCACAACACTGAACCCAGAAAGTATTCCAAACTGTCATCTTCTCAAAGAGGCTGTGCTCTCCCAAAGGGCTCACCTACAATGAACTTCAACTTTAAGACCACCACTGCCTGGAAGCCAAGGCATGGAAGAAGGGACCAGCATTTGGGTGCCAGTTGTGGTACTTTCACCTCTATCTCAGGTCTCTCCTCTGCAAACTGAGTACAGAATAGGAGCCACCTCAGGCTGTGGGGAGAGAAACAGAGCCTATATGGCATGTGGCCCAAGTAAGTGCTCATTAAATGCTAGTCACTGGCTATGTAAGGGTAACACTCTCCTCCCAGGAGGGGCATTCCGGCTTCTGCATGGGCTGATACAGATGCTGATCTGTCCCCGTGGTTCTATGAGAGGTCACAGTGGAGGAAACCTATGTAGGGCCCTGGACTGTCCTTCCAGAAAGTAAGAAGGAGGCATGTCAGAATAGGCAGGCAGCAGAGAGATCCTGAGCAGCTGCAGATGCCACAGCCCACGCTGCACCCCATACAAGCCCCAACCACCCCTTCTCTTCACATAAGCCCAAGAGACAATAAACATGACCTTACAAAAAGAACTCACGATTCTTACTTCAGTGACAATTTTCCCCAAAAGAATCACTCTATAAACATACTTAATAAGGTATGCTAAAATGCAGCATCACTTTGGACACGGGGCCCCTCTTCTGACTTGAACCAGGAGACACTGTACCTTTCTCTAAGGTCAAGGCCAAAAGCGCTGAGCCCATGCAGTTCACAGCATATGCTGACCATCTGAGATTGAAACAAAAACCCCTTCCAAACTTGATCCCTGACACCCACCCCAGGATCAAGGTGGGGGCTGCAACCAATGGGGCAGGGACTTGCCCTCTGGCTAGAACAGCAGGGACTGGGGCCCAGCTTCACAGGCTGAAGAACCAGGTTCCAAATCCGAAGCTCCCACCAAAACTAGGTACCCTTTTCCCCAGTCACTGATTCTGGTCCAGGGACAAAAAGCCCAGCACGGCCTGTCGCCTGAGGCAGCCCAGCACCAGCAGTTGTCCCTCCTTCCCTGCGTTTGGCTCACTCCCTACATCAGGTATTAATCTATTACTCATGGCAGCTTCTGAGCCATGAAAGCCCAGCCGTTTTCAATAGAGAACGGTATGGACGCATTCTACAGGAGTGATGAAATGTTTCTTCTGCTCTGGCAATTAAGACGGCACAAAGTCCCCTTTCCTCTGGTGCCACCCCCAACATCAAAGGATGAGAATTCAAAGCCGTTCATGCTGCATTGAAACCTCACAATGAAGCTGGAAAATGGAAGTCGATTACTGGGCATAAATATGCAGTAGTTAAAAGGAAAGGATTATAACAAAATTAAACTGCAGCAACCCCACAATGTGTGGAAACTTCCAGAACTAGAGTCTTCCTGGTAAACATAATGAGGGGCATCCTATCCTCATAAAGCAGGTTCCAACCACCGAAAATCAAGACCCGCACTCCAGCTGCACATGGCCAGGATGCCATGTTCCATTGATCCCACTACAGTAACAGCCCCCAAGGCCTCGGAGAACATGGCATTTGGAGATTTTTATTTTGCACGGCTGTGAAGCTGCTGACCACAGAACATTCTCTCTGGCTCAGGCCACATCTGTCCTTGGTCCCTAGGCCTTCTAGGCCTACAAACCATCCTCAAGTCATCCACCCCACCCCCAGCCCCAGTGCTCCCCCAGGGGCACTCATGCTGCCTGCGCCCCTGGCAGGAGAAAGAACCCTAAAGAGGGCAGTGTTACATCTGCCTGCTGTAGAAACCCTGCTTCTTTTCTGACTGATCCTTGTTCTTTTTAGGAAGGTATTTGATCTTTAAAATAAAAGCCCAGATCGCTGTAGAAGTCTTACAATGTGTCAGGGTGTGTGTGTTTTTAAAGCAGGAAAACACTTTCCTCCCACACAAATGTGAGTTCTAGGGCAAGATGCCACAGACCCAAGTGAGTAGACGATCTGGGAAAGCTTGATCAGTCTTAAAAATAGATAATTGAACACAGATTTTCGGATTCTCAGGAGCTACCTGAAAAAAATAAAATAAAATCTACATATTTTCAATATCCAAAACTCCATTCTGAAGGAACTTCTAGCAGGGTGGCATTTTGCATTTCCAATGATAATAGAGTAATTGTGTTGCCATAGTTACTGCAAAATTCTGCAATAACTTTTGTTGCTTTGTAAATGCTGTAGTGTATATTTGTGTACAAGCAGCTGATTTTCTTAATTCAATGTCTCTCCCTCTCCCGTCACCATCACCACCTTTCCTGGCTGTACTGTGAAACCACCACGATCACAGCACCGCCCCTCACAAAGTGCACATAATTATCAGAAGCAATTAAAACTCCAGGTAACCATGACCATGCTACAAAGAAAAAGTGAAACCAGGCCAAGGTACAGACCCACTGGCACTCCCCCAGTCTCGCTGGGCGGGCTCTGGGTGAGGGCTGTTTGCATGTTTACTCCCAGGCCTTCCATGCTTAGGTGGTTTGTGGGAATAAACAGAAAAGCCTGAGTGGAGAAAAGAGGAAGCGAAGTAACTACCAGGCCCTTTCCTCCCTCAGCGAGGGCAAGGCAGCGCTGCTCTCAGCAAGCAATTAGGTAGGTCTCTACAGTCATGCAATTAGGATTTAGTTAAGAAAGTCATTAGTTTTAAAATAACTTAAGTTTAATTTCTGCAACGCTTTATTTGAAAATTGTGTCACAGCAGGTCAATTTACAACATGCAATAAGGAAAACACTTATATCAGCTGCTGCGAGTTATTACAAATTTCTGATGTGCCCTAAATGAGTACACTGGGTTCCACCCCCGGCCTTTCCAACAGATCCGCACGGTCTCCCGCTGTAACAGTGTCAAATAATTCAGCGATAAATGTAAATACGAGATAATTTGCTTATAATGCCATGGTGTGTTTTTACAACGCCGGGAGACGCGGCTCACATCCTCGGGGCAGGACCAGCCACATCTCGGCCTGTGGAAACCCTGCGGGCACCCAGACGGGGTCGCGGGCAGCACCCGTCACCCCGTCGCGGG
>NW_005353838.1:15367321-15394069 GCF_000412655.1 Myotis brandtii | reverse complement strand
GGGCGGCCCCACAACCTCCCCTCCTCATTCACAAAAAATTGACCCACGTTGAACCATGATGCTGCTCCCCCCTCCAGCACAGAGTCAAGCGCTGATAGGCTAGCTCCGACGTCCGTCAGCCGCCAAGGCCCTGCCCCCCAGCCGAAAGTTCTGCGGCCATTGGCTGCGGCGGCTTTGCATCACCTCCCTCCCGGGCTCCTCCCTCCTGCCTGGTTTCTAATGAAGAGCTCGTCAATTACGGTTCGGCCCCGCCCTCCGCCCGCCCTTCCCGAGCGCCCGGCTGTCCTTTCATTGGTCCGCTGGCAGCCAAAGTACAGCCCCATCTGTTCCCGCCCCTCGTCCGGTAGAGGCCAACGGCCAGGCCAGACGCCCTACGAACAGCAGGGCTGCTCCACCCCTGCCCGCCTTCCCGCACAAGTCCTGAACCCCGTTGGCTGCCGAAGCTGCCAATCCCAGGGGGGCGGGGCGACCAAAGGACGCTGCAGGCGCCAGCCTCTGGGTGCTTCGCCGTTGAGAAGGCGCACGGCGCGGGAAGTGACTGAAAACACCGGCCCTGGCGTTTCCCTGCCCGACTTTCCAGCCCCGTGCCGGCCCAGCGGTCAAGAGCGCGTGCCTGCGCGCTTAGCGGGCGCATGCCGGGGCTGGGACTGAGGCGGGGTGCCTGCGGGGCCTGGCCATAGCCTCCATCTTGGACACTGGCAACGGTCACGTGTCGCTGCGTGCGCCCAGATTCGCTGGGGCGGTGCGAAGGGGTAGTGCGCAGGCGTGGCGGGCCCCGCCCTGCCTCGCGGCGGGAACGCGGGCGGTGGGCCTTCCTGGCGGGCGTGGAGCCGGCTGACGGCGCCTGCGCCGGCGGGAGGTGGCCGGGCTGAGCTAGGTGCCAACCCCTTGGGCGCTGCGGTCGTGCGTCCAGAGTCTGAGTGGCGGGGGCGGGGGGCTCTCGCGGGCATCACAGCCTCATCCGTGCTGCTCGGCGGTCACGACCGGCCCGCTCGCCCCAGCGCTCAGCATTTTAAGGCCGCTGGGTGGTTTGTGCTTTGTCCCGCTCAGGCCCTCCGGAGGTCCCGTGGGCTCAGTGAGGCACCTAGGCTGCCCTCGCCGCGGCTTGGGCTTGGGCGAGGTCTCCGACGCCAGCCCCTGGCCGTTTCCTTCCCAGGGAGTGTGACAGCTTTTCAGCCTCGGTGCACCGAGTGTGTCAGAGTCCCAGTGTTGGGGTGACCATGTGGGCCAAGGCCTGGAGCTGCGGGGCTGTGCTTCCCCACTGGACTCCAGAAACAGTTTTGCTGGTCAGCCTGTCATGAGTGTTCAGACCGACGTGGTGGTAGCACCGTTGGGAGTTCTTAGAGGGAGTCTTGATAGACTAAAAGACTAAAACATTGGTATTCAGATTGCAGCACTTTATGGTTGTTTTGTTTATAAAAAGCTTCCTTTAATCAGAGTGATGTGTGGAATCTATATTCTACATTAAAAGGGTTGTATAATTGATGTGCTTCCATAAAACCTATACCTTCAGGATACTGTGAAATCTCTCAGAATGTTTTACAACAAAAAAATAAAAAAAAAAAAAAAAAAAAAAAAACTAAAAAAAAAAACTTGAGATCTTAATGACCAAATCTGGTTAAATATGTTGGCGCTCAATTAAAGCAGCCTTTTTCCTAGAAAGCAGAATTTAGGTAGATCATTTAAAAACTGCATTCAAGGGATTTTTTTTTTCTCAAGTACCAATATATTCTTACTTGTCAGGCTCTGGTAACACGAACCCAGAGACAGCATTCTACTGAACCGCACAGGAATATATACAGGCAGGTGGAGGGAACAGAAATAATACTGATCTTGAGAACTTGATCATAAAAGAAGAGAAGTCATTCTCTGATGGCTTATTTCCCTTAGCATAGTACTCTCCAGGTCTCTCCATACTGTCTCAAAGGGTAAGAGATCCTTTTTTACAGCTGCATAGTATTCCATTCTGCAAATGTACCACATCTTTTTATCCACTCATCTTTGATGGGCACTGGGCTGTTTCTAAATCTTAGCTATTGTAAATAGCACTGCTATGAACACAGGGGTGCATATACTCTTTCTGATTGGTGTTTTGGTATTTTTAGGGTATATTCCTAGAAAGTCAAGAGAAAGACAAGTATCACATGATCTCACTTATATGTGGAATATAATGAGTAAAGTAAACTGATGGACAAAATAGATCCAGAGACATGGAAGCATGGAACAGACTGACCAATCTCAGAAGAAAGGGGTGGGAAGAGAGATTAACCGAAAAAGCTTGGACACAGACAATAGTGTGGTAGACGGGGTGGGGGAGTGGATGGCATCAATGAGGGGAAGAGGGAAGCATCTATAATGCTTTCAACAATAAAGATAATTTTTTAAAAAAATTAAGAAAAAACTCAATGGAGAGATTACCAGAGGTGACTAGGTTACCTGAAATTACCTGCTGGATTACAGGAGGGAGAGGAGAGGCCTGAGCTGCCCAGGTGTTGACACCATCACTTCTCACTGTTCTATCAAGAAAAAAAGACATTGATAAGCCTTGATCACTCCTGAACTTACCCTTGAGCTTTTCCAAGATTTATGGCCCAGATGCTTTTTCAGGAGAGAAAAGCAGCATTTCAGATTTAATCAAAATCAATCCTTTGTGGTATTATGTTCTTCTATTTGTCTTATAATGTTGAGTTTGAATTTTTTTAAATTCTGCAGAACAGAAAATAAAATCAGAGAGCAGGTCAGTTTAAGTATCGATCTCAGAATAGTCCTCAAGGCAGACCTGATGGAGCAGCTGAAGCCTGAGGGAGCATCTGTGACAAACAGCCTGAATGAGGCCAGCAGAGATTTGTAGTTGCTTGTTTTTAGGTCTATCCTTTTAGAAATGAACAGAGATTGGTTTTAATATCATTATTGATCAGTGACTCTTAGGAAAATGTAGCTATGTAGATGAAAATACAATTTTCAAAATGAAAATGCACAATTTTACAATATTTTAAGTATCTTGAAATAAAAAGTAATGACTAGATAACCTTGGGCAGTCTAAGTAGAAATGCCTACCCCAAGATAACTTAACTTTGAAGCAAATGAATGGTAAATTGCAGAATGTTAAAAGATACAGCTGAAGAAAATTACCACCAGGGACCTGGGTAATGATGCAAGCAGTACACAACCAAAAGTTCGCATATGGTAAAAAGGACCAGTGGCTGAGTGACGTTTAGATGATAAAAATTAAGGTACAGTGTTATTTCACAAAGTATTAAAAGTGTGCAATAATCAGGAGAAAGTCCAGTAAGATTAATTGTACAAGTACAAAATGGGAGAGACATGCCAGATGAACTTCATCCCCAGCCCCCGTCAGGGTGCGTGCAGGAGACAATCAATCCACGAGTCTCGCTCACATCAATCTTTCTCTCTCTCCCTCTCCCTCCCTCCCTTCCACTCTCTCTAAAACTCAATGGAAAAAAATATATCCTTGGGTAAGGATTAACAACAACAAAAAAAAGAATGTAGTACTGATGCAAATGGTGAATGTCAAGAACATCATAAAAAAAAAGTTCACGAAAGAGTCTATACTATGTGTCTCTTACTGTGACATTCAGGTACCAGCTAAAGAATCAATGGGGATAGAAACCAGAAGCCTGGTTCTCTGCAGGGGTGGGGCAGGCAGGGAATTGATTGGGAAACAGGCATAAAAGAACTTTCTGAGGAGATGGAGATGTTAGATGTCTTGATTGGGGTTGAGATCTCGCAGGGCTAAAGACTTATCAAAACTAATCGAATTCAAGAGCTGTGCCTTTCACAAGGAGGTTTTACCTCAAAAGGAAGATTGGAGGTGCCAATTTGGGGGGAGGGGTGGGACCTCTTGGTTCAAAACTTAAATTTTTAAGTTTAAAAGACAAAGGACTGGGGAAAGAGTTTGCATCCTATTTCAAAAAGGCATAATCAACGTCACAGGTAAAAGGGCTTTCAAAGTTGAGAGCGAAGATGAACATTCCAGAAATGAGACGGGCAGAGACATGAACAGACACAAAAGAAGAAATGCCCAATAAACATGACAAAACATGCCACTCCCTAATAACAAGAGAAGCACAATGCTTTATGTATCTGATACAAACCAATGAGAATAACCACTATTACACATTAACAGCGTCAATTGGTAGAAACTGTTAGCTTCTCAACAAGACACAAATAAAACCTTAAAACTTTTGCATATTCTTTCACCAGTGATTTCACCTCTAGAACTTTAGCCTAATGAAATACACATGGATGTTGATAAAGATTTAGCTAAAAGATTTACAGCAACAATGATTGGAACATATGTAAATATAGGTTTATGGAGATCTATCTCCAAGTTTCCAAAAATATGGGGTTTACTATCATAGAAAGAAATTCAAGTTATAGTTTTCGTGAAAAGGAAAACATCATTACAGTATGGTGCAGTTTTTTATCAATGGGAACATTTATAGACACAGAAAAGACAGGAAGATGTCCATCGGAATGTTCCAATGTTTTCTTCGGAATCTGTGGGAGATGGCAGATTAACGTTCTCTTGTTCATCCCAACCTTCTACGTCCTCCAGTGAACATGCGTTACTTTTGTATGTATATTTTTAAAAATTCTCCAAAAGGAGATGAAGTTCATTGAGGACCCAGTAGGGTGAGTAGCTGAGAGAAGCTGTCAGGTGGGTCACTGAAGAACAGGATCTTAGGAGTCGGGGCAACAGAGAGGGATCCTGGAGCAGAGAAGGGGGAGTTCAGGCTTATCTCCCAGCCCCAAGACTTGGCCCCCACAGCTCTCTCCCCAAACCCACTGCAGATGAGGATGCCCAGCCAGGTGACTGGAGCTACCACCACAGGATAGCTGGCAGGGAAGCTCACCTGGCCCGTCTGGTTTGGGTCATTGCTTAGATGGAGCTGATCTGGACGATCCAATCAAAAGCTACCAAAGAGGGTGATACTCTCTTGTTTGTTGTGTTTTCTCTTGCCAGCGTTGTTCCCCAAGCAATGTAGAGGACCAGAGGGAAGCTCTGGAACAGCCCTGGCCTGGGTGCCGATGGAGGCTCACACATATATGTCTGAAACCTTAAAAAGAGCAAGCCAAGCTGACAAACGGTTCAATCAAACATGCTCTGTGTGTCCTCCCCCCATCCACCCTGACACACATGCTATGTAACTGTCTTGACTTCAGAGTTCCTCCTCCAGGTTCCATGCCAGAGCAGAGCCTCAGCCCTGGCTTGTCCCCTTCTGTCCTACCTCCACCGCATCACACACCTGCAGGCACATCAACTGCATGCGTGCAGACGCCCCCGCCCACTAGTCCAAGCTCTCCCTCACCTGCACACTGGCTCCCCTCAGCCCTGAGGGACCTGAGGAGAGGCCCCTGCAGGGTTCAGGGTGTGATTTCTGGCTGATCGGACAGGGTTACCTGGAGCAGGGTTCAGAGTGGGGAGCATGGGCCCAGATGGGCACCACCTCTCGGCCCCATTCACTGGGGGAAGATATGCTGGAAGGGGCTAGAGTGGGTCCTGGAGAGCCTGAGCCCAGGCCAGGCCCCTCCTGCTCAGGTTAAAGGGAGGTGCTGAGGAGCCCAGGCAGAAAAGCCCTAAACCAGGAGAAGGCTCTACCGAGAAAGAGACGAGGGGCAGGATAATGGCTGGGAAGGAAGGAAGACAGCCTCAGATCCTGGAAGTCTGCAAGTCCCAAGGGTGAGAAATAAAAGTATTTCACTCTGGACACACCCCAGCATTGGTATTGCACAACGCCAAAGAGAAAGGTGCTTTCCCAAAGGCACCCAAAGGAAATGGCAGGTTGCCTCCTAAGGAGTGACCACTGGGCTGATGGGACCACATCAAATTTACAAGGTGCTCAGAGAAAACAGTGCTTAGCCCAGAATTCTGTGCCAGCTGAACTTTCCTTCCATGATGGAGGTACAATCATGACATTTCCCAGACAAACACTGAGAGAGTTCACCACTCAAAGACTCCCAAAGGAACGGAACTTGGAGAAGCTGGGGAAGGAGGGACATCAACCAAGTAGCAGACAATGTGGGTGCCCAGCCCAAGTCCCAGGGTACCCACTGCTCTAGAGCCTGAGACTGGGGCTCCTGCCCCGAGGGCAGCCTGGAAATGCCAGGGAGATACTTTCAAACCGCCTTGTAGTGACACCATGTCCCTATCCCCGCAGGTGGGACACTCTGGGGGTGCTGTGGGCATTGCCCAAGGTTCCATCAGAATGAGCCCCAGTTGCCCTAGCAATGAGCTGCAGCTCTGTATTGGCTGCCTTCTTCCTCTTTCTCACATCCCCCCTCTCCTAACCTGTGTCCTGGGATCACCTCCCAAATAAATGACTTGCACACACACCCTGGCACTCACAGGCATCTTAAGATATGGCACCAGCACTGGGCCTAGGAAGCTGACCTCGGAATGGGATCCCATTGCTAGAGTAACATGAGTGATAACCATGGTGTGCCCTGGCAGCACAGTTCCTAAGGCACCTATGGGAAGGAAGCAAATGGGGTGGTGCAGGGAGGCAGAGAAGGCTCTGTCACAGGTGTTCTGCTCAGGCACCTGCATGTGGCAGATACTGAGGCAACAGCAATCATAAGTACGATGGGGTTGATTTCACTGTCACTGGCGGCAGCAGAAGCCCAGACAGTGGACACCTCTGGGCACGGCACAGAGGCAGCATTGAGAGACGCCCCCAGCTTCTGCAGTTGAAGGACACACGGTGCAGAAAGTCAAGCCTGAGCACTGAGGGCCAGGGCGGCAGAGTTAACAGGAGGCTGACTTCCTACCTCGGCTAAAGTCAGGAGTCTGGTGGAGAAGTGCGACCCTGATTGCAGAGGGGCTGCACACCTTGAGCTCCGCATCCTCCTAGGTCCTAGGCCAGCAGAAGTAGCTTCCCCACACAGAGGAGAGCCCGCCAAGCCTCAGCTAAGAGGAGCCTCAGGAAGTGATGCTTGCCCGGTTCAGGACCTGCCCCCTTCCCTCCTTGCTTCTACAGTAACGGCCAACTCCAGGCGTGGGCATCAAACAAAGACCTGCAGGAGTTGACTAATGTACAGGTAGGCACAGGAGATCCTGAAGATGCGGACCAAGGAGAGCAGAACAGAGCTGGACAGGGGCAACAGGTCCTCCTTGGTGACTCAGGATTGCACATCCTAGAAGGGACACCAGGAGCCGGAATGGATGCCAGAATGTCCCCTGGAAGCATGGAGACAGTGGCCAACAGTGGCAGAGGGCTGTGCCTTGGCTCTAAGAATTAGGCGTATGAGAGGAGGGCATGCGGGAAGGGATTTAAGTGGCTCTCAATCTTGGGGCTACATGAGAATTCTTCCTGCCACATCAGATCTGTCTCCCAGTGAGTTTAAGGGGTTTGCAGATACACTCCAAGTACAGATGGTATTGATTCATGGTACATGCTATGTTTTGTGGCCTAGTATGTGGCCATGGCCCGTGCTTGTAAATGTTCTACACAGGGTAGAACAAAAGTAGGTTTACAGTTGTTCATATGGAAAATAGTACAATAACCAATAAATAATAATTAATACAAGAATAAAATCTGTTTTGAGTCCTAACAATTGTAAACCTACTTTTGCCCCACCCTGTATATACCTGAAAAGAATGTGTTTGCTAATTTAGGAGTGATATGTGAAAATCAGTTTAAGCTTGGGATAGACGTCCATGGCAGATGGCAGAGCCCTCACTTTGGTTCCCTCACCTGTGGAGTCACAGTTATGATGGTGGGAGAGGCCAAGTGGAAGCTCCTCAAGATGCCCCCTGCCCCTTCCTCCGGACCCCTTCCCCCTGGTGCCTGTCCCTGCCCCTTGCCCTGTCCAAGACAGCGAATCAGCTGCAAGAAAAAGTGATCAGAGAAACTGTAAATGTGTGAGTAATTTAAGCAAGCATGAGCTATAGCAAACAAGGATATAAAATACAATGATTAGAGACATTGGAGTTTAAGCATTTTAAGATCCTTGTATTGTCTGGGAAGTGTAACTCTAGATTTTGTTAAGCAAAATTCTTGTTACAAATTTTAAAGAAAACACTAACAGACTTGAAATAGAATGTTCAACTTTGAAAGGGGGGCTATCAAGAAAGGGGGGAATGAAATCTAACAGTCCAGTAGAAGTTACAGAAGGAAAACAAAAGCATGGAAGGGGCGGGGTTAGCAGAAAACCCAGGATAGCCCTAGGCACCTAGTCCAACTAGGTCAGTTATCACAATGAACGTAAACAGACTAAATTTTTCAGTTAAAGACAGATTATCACGTTTGGTCTAAAAATACACTCCATCTTCTTACTGTTTATAAGTGATAGCCCTAAACATGAGAATACTAAAAAGCTGAGAGTCTATAGATTCAAAACATGATGTTCTATGCCAACACTAAGCAAAGGAGTCCCAGTTACTTTAGTATCAGTCAAAACTGGCTCCAAGGAAAGAACACATTGAGACAAAGTGGCCACTACATAAAGGCAAGAGGGACAATTCTCCAGGGAGATGTATCCATTTCAACTTATCATCTAGTCATTTAACCTCAAAATAATATAAAGCAAAATGTTTAAAGTTCCTGAGAGAAATTTATAAACCCAAAATAGTGGAGAACACTAGTCTTTCTACAACTGATGTACAAGATTTGAATAATAAAATCAACACCTTTATACTAATGTTTACATGTTAAAAGAATTCTGTACTTATAAATTAGCAACGATTCTTATCAGGTATATATCGAATAGTGGCCATGGCCACATACTAGACCACCAAGCAACTCTCAACACATTCCAAAAAATCAAGGCCATGCAAAACTTCTTTAACTAAAATGTGATTGTGTTAGAAAGCAATTACAAAAAGATAACTTCACAAACATCTTTATGGAAACCATTGGAACTAATAAGAGAGCTCAGTAAGATTAATGGGTTTAACATCCACATATCAAAGTTTACTACATTCCTATACACAGAAACACTCAGGATTGTAAAGATACCATTTATGATGCAAACACCTCATGATGCTTGGGAATAGATCTTACAAATGTTGTATATTTATGGAGACAATTATGAAACTTTATTGAAAGATGTTTTAAAAGGACCCAAATAACTGGAGACAGACCAAATTTCATCAATTCAGAAACATGTTGTTTTTGTTTTTGTTTTGTTTTGTTTTTGTTTTGTTTTACCGGTAACCTCTCAGAAATCAGATATGTCTTAAAATTAACAGTGCCTTAGCTTTGTGTCATAGGCCATGGATCAATTAGACTTTTTCTTTCTTCATAGCACACAAAATAATGGTGAGTCTTTTACTCAATGGCATCTTAGATTGAATGAATACCATGTCCATGGATGGAAAGACTCAAAATTGTAAAAATGGCTATTCTCTCCAATGTATTTTATAATTTCAATGTAATTTTTATTGAGTTGCTTCTGAAAATCATTGAATAGCTAAGCGCTCAGAATAGGCTAGGCAGATTTAATAAATACATGTGTGGGGGAGTGGGGGGAGGTGTGTTTACCAGATGTCAAGATCTTTTTTAAGCTGCAGGAATCTGATCACATGGCATTGGCTCAGGGACAGAGCAGTGTAACAGAGTAGAGTCCAGACAGCGACACATCTTCGCAGAAACTTGATCTCTGACAGCGATTGTGTTACCCAGCAGTGAGGAAGGACTGTAAATAATCAATGCTTGGAGAATTGGCTAAACATGCTGAAATAAATAAAATACAATACAATCTCACACCAAACACATAAACTTGACGGGAGAAAAATCTATACATAAAAAGCAAAACTTTAAAGTTTGGGGACTTTAAAGTTTTAGGATCCATTGCAGGATTTCTTATACAGATTTCTTCTACAAAAAAGCATAAACCACAAAGGGAAACATTAACAAATTTGACGTCATTGTTCAACATCATTAGACATTAGTCTGGACCCAGGCCTAGCTGTTTCGAAGCATACTCTTCCTTTTTGAGCCAGCACCATAAATTTTGTTATTTGTCCTTCTTCAACTCCAACCCACTGTGCATTTTCCTCCTAAAATGCTCTAGTAGAATAAGAACAACAAAATAACTGTCCCTTTATTAAGGTAAGAAATCACAATTTTCTCCTTCTGCTTATGCAGAGCGTGGAGCCGGTGCTCGATGTCACACGGACATGCTCTAGCTACATGCTCGAGGGTGAGACCCCTGACCCGTGGCTGATCCAGCCCGACCACCCAGGAGTGCTTCAAAGCGACCCGTGCAATCACTACATAAACACAATAATAGGAGATATGTGTGTTTTTCATTTAAATTTTATTTTTTCCCACTAAAATATTCAAGTGAGAAACATTTGGAGATTTATATTCAGGGCACAAGGCCAGGTGGCATCTGCAGCATTTCTCTGTTAAATATAATTAATTTTTCTTGGCTTCTTTCTCCAGCATGACAAAGCTGGATCTGTACCATTGATCCTATTTATAGGTGAATATTACCCTTCCCCGAAGATTCTCAGCAACAACCCCTGAGACCTGGGACGGGTGGCAGTTCCGTTTCCTTTCTTGTCTTCATATTGTGAAAGGAGAAGCAACCCGAGCCAGACAAACAAACAACAAACAGACAAACAACAAACAAAAAGCCACTCTCCATTGGCTTTCTTCTTATCTAAAGAAAGGACTTGGCTCATTCTATTTCTGTTTGAATGGGCAAGGAAAGGCAGCTCCCAGCAGCTGGAGAATTGTGGGTGGGAGATGTATGTGTGGGGAGGAGACAAAGAAAATATTGCTTCTTTCTTTTCTTTGTTTTTTCCTAGGGAAAAGAAAAGACCTCTTTGTAACGCACTCACAACACAATTAGAATCTAAAGAACTGCAGAAAGGAAGCTGCGGAGAGAATGTTATTTTTCCAATAAAAGATATATGTGATCTGGCCCCTGGGTGTTGGTTTTAAGTGGAGATATTGACTTTCAGCTGACTGATGAGTGGAGCGTCTTTCTCCTGAAATATTGATAGTAGATTACACGAAACCACAAACTATCTCCATAAAGCACACCATTTCTAACCCTAATGGTGTTTTCTTCCCTCTGGATGACTGCTACACTCATGATATGATGGCTTTATTCTATCTTGGGGAAAAACTTTTTACCATACTGCTAAATTAACTTGTCAAAAGGCTTCAAACTTCGGAAGCTTTTACAGCTCAATTCAGTGCTATTATTCAAGATTGAATGGAAGGCCACGGACTGTAAAAGCTTGCAAAAAATAAATTTCACAGGCTTTCACAGACTAGGGGAAACAGTTACCTTTTGTGCAGGCTGTATATCTTTATTGAAAAGTCTCCGAATAGCTGCGTTTTGCCCATAAATCTCCGCTCTTACCCTGAAAGACTGTGTGTTTTGTCTGTTGCCCTTGAAGGCCCTGCCCAGCACAAGCCCTCTTGGTAACAATTCATTCCTGCAGAGCACGGTGGGGTTGGGAGTGCTCCCCAGAACACGGGGCAGCAGGGAAGGCAGCGCTCCCAGCTCCCAGAACGAACCTTGAGTTTCTGAAATTCTTTTCTTCTCGAAACAGATTCGCGAGGGAGTTGATAGCCAATTACTGCGTATGAATGCACTCCAACTGTCATGGCCCTTTCCCAGGGTTATCTCTGTGGCTCAGGGAGGAAAGAACACAAAGCTATGGCAACACTCTAACTCAGGCAGGGTCATTTGGGTGAAGTGCAAATGCCCAACGTTAAATGGAGCCTCAGTGCCAACCTCCCGAACGCTCAGCCCGCCAGGTAGTCAGGTAGAAGCCACCAACCGTACATTGATCCGTTGGCCCCGTGCAGGTGTAGCCTGTGCCCCTGGGCACTGAAAGTGTCGGTGTGCTGACACACTGCAGCCTGGAGCCTGGGAGTGCTCATCTTCATGCCGCCAACACAGGAAACCCTCCCGGCCCTGCCCTGACAGCTGTCCCCCGAGAGGGCGGGTTCTGTAGTCCCAGTGGGTTCTTGCTTCCTGTGCTCACTGACTTAGAGCTTCCAAGCCCACCTGGCCCTGGGTGCCTGGACAATACTGACATCTTTTTACTCTGGAGACCAAGGCACTCTGGGAACAGAGAGTTGCAGACTCAGGGTTTGGGTTTTGGGAATCGTTTCATGGAACTGGGTGGGGTAGGAGAGACCAGACCTTTGGAAATTCCCAGTGCCAACAAGATGTCGACGGAAGCCGGTCAGGTTGGTTACCAGGGGACGCCATCCTTCCTCTGCCCATTGTTGCTTTTGTTTTTAAATCTTCACCCAAGCATATTTTTTCCATTGATTTTTAGAGAGAGTGGAAGAGAGGAGAGACACAGAGAGAGAAGCATCGATGTAGGAGAGACACATCTATTGGCTGCCTTTCACTTGAGTCCCGACTAGACCAAGGATCGAACTTGCAACCCAGGTACATGCCCTTGACGGGGAATTGAACCCAAGACCCTTCAGTCATTGGGCCGATGCTCCAACCACTGAGCCAAACCGGCAAGGGCTGCCTGTTGTTTTTCCCAATGTATATATTTTTATACTTGAACATGGATGTGATGGTGGAGGTGCAGCCACCTGCTGGAACCACGAGGCAATGAGCACAAAGGTGGAAGCTGATTTTCTGTGGGTCCTGGAGTAGAATATGCAGAGAAGCCCGTATCCTGAAAGACACCAGCAAGGAGCTGTGGCAGCCGTGGGCTCTCCACCTACAGACGTCTTGCATGTGAGAAAAATAAACCCAATGAGTTTGGAGACTGAGGGGAATGATTCTGGCAATAGGTAAAAACTGTATGAAAGATTCTAGCTTCTGAGGTTGGACACCCTTTCCTTGCAGCCTAAAGCATTAGGCTATCCTAAGTGGGAGGAGTATAATTTGATTTTTTTTCACATATATTTGGAGGTGAAACAGGACCAGGGTGGACATTGTGTAGCTGTCTGTAATTTAGAGAAGTCCTACTGAACTCAGTCACATGTTTATCTAGTATAGGAAACACCTGCTATAAACATTAACTGCGGGTCAAGTCTGTATCTCAGATGGAGGCAAATTCCAATCTGACCCGGAGGACCCAGGATCCGCGTCTCCCAGAGGAGAGCTGTGTGAAGAGCGCGCCTTTGTGGAGAGTGAGGTGGACACTTAGGTGTGTGCGGTGACCAACCTCCTGCGTGGGCTGGGCAGGAGAGGCGCCGCCTGGCTTCACCTGTTCGGCTCATTCTTTGGCTTGCGCCTAGTTGGTTCTCCGGTCCTGGAGTCGCAGCATGGCCTCTTCCAGAACATTCCTTCAGAGCCAGGGGCAAAACACTCACAGGAAGCCCCCACACAATGTCCCCTTGTACAACTGCTCTGTGGTTCCATTTTCTCTCCGCTGATGCGTTTCGCGTTGCGGGGAGTGAGAAGTCAACAGAAATCTCTTGTAAATCTCTGGGTCGTTACCGCAGACGACGCGATGGAAACAGATATTTTAACCGATGTTTTTATAAGTAGTCCCTTCTTCACAGAGTGGTTTCAATTTTAGAAAAAAGGGAAACGCTGTCAGAAACCGTGATTTCATGATCTCAGATGGAGGCACAAATGCCAACCTTTCAAAAAAAATTTTTTTTGGCATTTTTCCTTGAAATAAAAAATTTCATATCTGAAAATTTCCTAACATTCTAAAATAAGTTATGTAATGGAAGTGAAACATGAATCCAGGAACAATGTGCGTTTCTATATGTGTCTGAGGAAAACGGAAAGTCTCTCAGGACTTCTTTTGCTCTTATTTTCTTCTATTGAGTTTTGGTTAGAGATGATCTGGGGTTTATAAAAGCAGTTTTTACCCTAATTCAGGTAACATGTATCTGTACATAGGTGATCAACCAAGTTTAATAATTCAAATTAAGTTGTTATTGAGACTTTTTATAACATTAATCATTACCTGAAATTATATTACTTGTTGGTTTTCTTGTCGCTTTTGGTTTTCCCATGAGAAAGGAATCCTTTTTGTGGCTGGGTGCCCAGCATAGAGGAGAATGCTGGTCACACAGTAAGTGTGCAATAAAACTTGCATATAATAATTATTGACAGTGTAACTGCTTTATGGTATCATTGTGGCTTCTTCATAACACCACATTTAATGTCAGATTCAGTATTTTTTAAGGAAATGTTTGGCTTTTGCTGGCACTGCAACATTCCACAGAATTTCACAATTCCTAGATTCCAGTAGGATTTTTCATAGAAGATCTCTCTTCTGGGGTATTGTCGGGATGAGAGCACAGGGCTATTTATTCTGCCATTGACATGGTGACTGCGCCGGTGGCCCCGGGCTGGCCCCACTCGCTGGCTCCCTCACTGGAGCTAAGTACAGCTGCCAGTGTGTTTATTTTGGTCGTGTATTTCAAAGGACCATTTCTACCCGAAAGTAAACAAACAGAATGGAACAGCTGCGACTGATAAAAATCCCAGCATAATCATCACCCTCTTGTACATATCCTGTGGTTTCAGATTTAATTTTTAAAATCTCCCTTAACTCTTGATTCACAATAGGGACAGTGGATTCAATGGAAAACGATGCAAAACTGTTCTCCCGTAAAGGACACAGATAGGGAGAGCAATTGAGCCGCCTTCTTTCTTCCCAGCATTGGGGTGATGGACTCTGAGGTTCCTGCCCTGGGCACTAGTGTAGCTGGAAAGTGGGGTGTGGATGGGCATGGACGGGTGTGGATGGGCATGTGGATGGGCAGTGGGTGGGTCCTGGGAGCAAGGTCTAGCCCCAAGCACCCTTGTGGGAGGTGCCCCACATGGCCAGGCCTTGGGGAGGTGGCCTTTGGCCGCCATTCACCACCATTCCATTGTGATCATTGGCTTCATGAAGGGGTGCAGACCTGTTATGATAAAAGCTGAGAGATCCCCGAGATTTAGTTTGTTCTACAAACATTACATTCTACCTTATGCATATCTGAAAAACTGCTCCTTTCCCAAACCTTCCCCAAGTTTTGGGATCCTCTGTAAACCACACAAAAAAGTACATGGATACATCTGATAGAGCTAACACATTGCGGTAGATTAACAATGCATGCATTCAAACATTGAAATATCCCTTAAAAATTAAACATAGAGTTACCCTATAACCTAGCAATTCCATTTCTGGTACATACCCCAAAGAATGGAAAGCAGGGTCTTAAAGCGATATTTGCACACCTATGTTCACAGCAGCATCACCCACAACAGCCAAAAGGTGGAAGCAACACAAGTGTCCATAGAGAAATGCAAAACTAAAGTGTGGTCCATCCACCCAGGGGAATATTGCTCAGCCTTAAAATGGAAGGAAATTCTGATACCTGCTACAACGGACCTTGTTGTGGGCGGACCTTGAGGACACTATGCTAAGTGAAATAAACCAGTCACAAAAGGACAAATATGTCTTGTAAATTCCACTTATATGAGGTCCCTAGAAGAGTCAAATTCACATACACAGAAAGTAGAGTGGTGGCTGGGGGCTGGGGGAGGGGAATGGGGAGTTAGTGTTTAATGGGGACAGAGGTTCAGTTTGGGATATTGGCAAAGTTCTGGAGATAATGAATGGTGATGGTTTCATAACAATGTGAATGTACCTAATACCACTGAACCATACACTTCAAAATGATCAAAATGGTAAATCTTATGTTAAGTATATTTTACCACTATAAAAAAATAAATAAAATTTAAAAACTGAAATACTAAGTATTTGGGGAAAATTCCACAAAGTTCTTATGATGATGAATAAAGGTCATACAACTATTAAACAATTCTCTGCCTCACTGGGTCCCCATCATCTTTATCCCCCTTAATGGTGGATGCATGGGCTGGTCGCCATGGTAGTGGGGAGCCTCCTGCCCTTTGCATTATGACAGAAACTTCCCACATCCCAATTCCATGTTCTAGAAAAACCCAGCATCTTCTACAAGTGTTTTGAGCACCCCTGCAGCTCCTGCCTGTGACTCAACCTTTGCACCTTGTCCGAGGGTCCCCAGGAAACAGACTGAGGACCGGTGCGTCTGTTCACGCTGCTCCCGTGCGGCATGACTTATGGTGACTCTGCTATGTATTCTGATATCTGGCTGGTAAGTGCCCACACTGTGCTTCTCCCAAATCGTCCTATTCATGGCCTAACACTTACACAGGAATTTTAGGAATGGTTTGCCGTGGTCCATATGCAATCTTGTTGAGATTTTGTTGAACTTTTAGATTCATTTAGGGAAGAGTTGGTGTCTGCGTGATTTGAGTCTTCTCATCAACAGGTGTGATACTTTTCTCTGTTTTCTTAAGGTCAGATTAAACAGAAATCCTTGCATGCAGTCTCTCCGCTTTCTTTAGACAGACAAGGTACACTTCTATTGGATTTATTCTTCGGCGTTTCAGTTTTTGCTGTTATTGTAAGGGCTTTTTGCTGTTTTGTTTTGTTTTGTTTTGACATTTTCAAGGTGAATGTTGTACGTCTGGATCTGCTATCCTGTCTCCTTGCAAATTCTTACTAATTTTTAAAATCCTCACTCTGGGATATGTTTTTATTGACTTGAGAGAGAGAGGAAGGGATAGAGAGAGAGAAGACCATCAATCGGCTGCCTCCTGTATGTGCCCCAACTGGGGATCAAACTTGCAACCCAGGTATGTGCCCTGACTGGGAATTGAACCCGCAACTTTTTGGTGCACAGGACAACATTCACCAACTGGGACACCTGACCAGGGTATTAATTTTAATAGTCTGCTAGTTGACCAGCCTCTTGTGGCACAAACATAGGGACCCAGCACGCTGTGTCCTTGTAAGTGACCGCCCTGGGAGGTGGGCCTGCCCGCGGAACAGATTGATTTCTGAGTGTTCTATGTAGACGATCACATATCAGCAAAGAAGGACAGTTTTTCTCTCTTCTGTTTGAATTGTTATTCTCCATATTCCTTTTCCTTACCATTGTACCAGCGGGAACATCTAGTAAAATGCCACACGGTAGTGAGGATGCTAAGCACATTTCCCTTTTTCTGACTTCGATGACAAATGCTTCTGCTCACTCACCATTAACTTTGTGTCTTGCTTTAGATTTCTGGTCAATGCTTTTTATCAAGTAAAAAAGTTTTATTCTTCGTTTCCTAAGAGTTTTGTTTTCAATCATGCACATGTGGTTTTAATCCATCCAAAGCTTTCTTATTTGGCAAGTAAAATTGGAGATTCTTTTCTCATTAATGTATTATTATAGAGAGTTTCACTGATAGATTTTTCAAATGTTGAATCAACTCTGGATTACTTGGATAAAGACGACTTGGACATGACGTATTACTTTTAACACCCCTTCCCCCCGAAATGTAATAGAGAGAAAAATGCAGAAACCACACATCTCCAGTTTAACCAATCACTCTGCATGGAGCACAGAGTCACTGTCACCCGGGAGAAGAAACTGAACCGCCCCCCTGCCTGGCCCTTCCTGGTCCCAGACCTTTCTCACGCCCAAACCAGCCACAACCTGGGCTTTTGTTGTACTCACTTTCTATTTTCTTTATACTTTTCAACTTAAATATGCATCTCCAAAAACTCTAAGTTCATTTGCCCCTTTGACCTTGATGTAAGTGGAATCAACCATCAAGTATGTCTGGCCTCTTTCCTGGTCATTCCAGTCTGTGAGCATGAGGAGACTGTGTCTTCAGTCTGTTGTTTGTACTGGTTGTCGTTCATGCATTCATGTCTGCCTGGTCATGTTTGGTGGTGTGGTGAATAGGGCTTTTTTTTTTTTTTAGAATACAATTGAGAGTGGTGGTGTATGCCCCTTTTTTCAGAGGAGTTTCATTTATAGGCGAGTCATGTGTGTGAGGCCCCTGTGAGTCACTGGCAATCCATGGCCACTTCAATCCAGTTTCAGGGTTTGAAAGTTTTTCTGCACCAAGCGGGTGATTCAGAGCTGGTGACATGGGGTAGATTACGCAAGTCCATCCTAACTTCTAGGAAGTGGTGTGCAGGAGCCAGCCTGCACTGGCTCCCAGGAGCTGACTGTGTGCGTCTTCTCCTAATTATGTGTTTGGGGAGATCATATTGGCAGTGTAAAAATTGGCTCTGATGGGAATATTTACACCATGGAAATTGGCAAATGTTAGAAATTAAGGGTTTTTATCTTAGCGAACCACTTGTTAAAAATTTATTGCCATGTGATTGCTCCTAGGTTTCAGCTCTTTGGGGTCTCTACTTAAAGTGTGGGGTTGTTTACCAGGCTCCCTGCCCTTGGCAGGCTCCACACTCCAACTTGTATTTCCAAAGCCTGACAAGGCTGTTAGATGTATAACCCAGCCTCTTAACCTCCTTTCCCACATCAGTTAAAGTCCATTGGTCTCACTGAATGTTGGTCTTCCTTGGGTTGTTTCACAGTTTTGGCAACGATGAAAAGAGTTGCTGTAAACATTTGTGCATAGGGTTTTAGGTACGCGCATGTCTTAATTTGTGTAGGACAGTGGTCGGCAAACTCATTAGTCAACAGACCCAAATATCAACAGTACAACGATTGAAATTTCTTTTGAGAGCCAAATTTTTTAAACTTAAACTATATAGGTAGGTACATTGTTATTAACTTAATTAGGGTACTCCTAAGCTGGCCTTTGCTAAAATAATAATAAAGCCACCAACACAAAATAATTACAATTCTTAAATTGATGACAAAAATACCTGTAGGATTTGCAGTTGGTTGGAAAAATACAGGTAACTTTATGCTTCGAGTAGGTACTTTTGTCACCCTCGTGCAATTTGCGGACGCGACTAGCACTAACCACTGCACAATGAGGCTGCTGACTGACTGGCTCACTCAACTCGTGCATGAATCCTGCGTGCCTCCCCCGCGCTGCGTATCCCGCGGCCCGCCTGCGCCGGGTCTCTGGTCGCCCGACAGACCGACACCCCCCACTTCTTCTAACGCCACTTCTTCAAAATTGACTCGCCCAGGCCCAAAACCAACTTCTGCGCATGGGCCACGAAGTTTCAATCGCACTGTACGTGCGCGCCTGCACGTGGTATTTTGTGGAAGAGCCACACTCAAGGGACCAAAGAGCCGCAGTTTGCCGACCACTGGTCTAGGACAACACAGTGGGATCATTGGCTTACGTAGTGAGTGTATGTTCAGATTCATAAGGAGCACCATGCTGTTTTCCCGAGTGGCTGTACCATTTCTCATTCCCACCTGCAGTGCTGAGCAGGCCAGGGCTTTGCACCCTGTACTGGGTGCCACCATGTTCTGTTTATTTACTTACTTATTCACATGTATGTATGTATTTTTTTATTTTAGCCATTTAAATAAGTGTATAGTGGTATCCCCAGTGTAGTTTTAACTTGCATTTCCCTAACACCTGCATTTTTTTAAATTTGATTTTTTAGAGAGAGAGGAAGGGAGAGGGAGAGAGAGAGAAACATCAATGTGAGAGTGAAACATTGATCAGCTGCCTCTTGCATGCCCCCTACTGGGAGAGCGAGCCCATAACCCAGGTATGTGCCCTGACCAGGAATGGACCAGGTAACCTTTCTGTGCAAAGGATGACCCTCAACCAACTGAATCACACCAGCCAGAGCAGTGAGCATTTTCTCATATGCTTGCTTCCCATCCCTGTATCCTCTTTAGTAAACTGTTCAATTCTTTTGCTCATTTTAAAATTGCATTGTTTGTTTTCTCACTATTGAATTTTGAGTGTTCTTTATATAGGGTGGAGCAAAAGTAGGTTTACAGTTGTTTGTATGAAAAATAATACCATAATTAACAAATAGTAATACAAGAGTAAACTCTCTGTTTCGTGTACTCACAACTGTAAACCTACTTTAGCCCCCATCCTGTATATTCGGGATACAAACCCTTTGTTGGATATGTGATTGGCAAATAGTTTCTCTCCATCTTTACATTTTATTTAGTTTCTTTTTATTTCTCCCACTGATTTAGAAAAGTATATCAGCGGGATAAAAAACAGAACTCAGACAAAAAAAACCCCACGTATGCAGGAACCCAGAAAAGGACTAAAAACTTACACACCAAACCCGTAACTTGGATGACTTTGGTGAGGGTGAGTATCACTGGGAGTGATAGTCAGGGGGGACTGTAGCTTTTTCTGTAATGCTTGAAACCTTTACAAAGAGAAAGTTTAAAAAAATTATTTAACAAGAAACACATGATAATGCGAATACAATTTGCCACCTATCATCACCAACATGTCACTAAACAAACGACATTTTAAAATCAATAAGGTACAAATGATGTTATTTAAAAACAAAAGAACATTTCAAAATTAATATTAATACATTTAGCTTTATGAAAAGTTGCTTGCACACAAACACACACACAGTTCCCAAAGAAATACAATTTGTTTAAGCATTTTGTGAATTGTTAAACCTTGCTAAAAATTTGGCAAGAAGTAAAGAGCAATCAGTTAGCCACAGTCCAGCTGCAAGTGCTGCGATGCTGGCCTAATACCAACACAGCAGATGGAGCCTTTCAGACGGGCCTCAGGCACCTCCTGCACCCCAGGCACTGCCACCCCGGTGCCTGGCTGTTGCCTCAGCCTGCCCTGGGACCACGGGCTCTGCTCAGCTATAGGCACTTGCTCTCCAGACGACTACTCCTTTGCCTGGGGAGAGCCAGGCACCTTCCCCCTCCTCCATTGCTGCTGTTAAGCCTGAGTGACCAGCAGCGGCTTTGGGGCTGCTGGTCCCCTTGTCCCTCACACAACATCACAGGGCCTTCGATCAGGCAGCCAGAGCAGCTGCCAAGGGGTCTGAGATGCAGCCTGGCGTCAGCTGGAGTTAACATCCTGTGGGGGAATCACTGACCAATCAGAAACGAGATGGGAGGGAGTCGGGCAGATGGATTCCATTTTCTTCTTCCTCCGACAGCCTGTTCCAAGAGATCTGCTTGTCCCCGTGGTCGGCAAACTGCGGCTCGAGAGCCACATGGGGCTTTTTGGCCCCTTGAGTGTGGCTCTTCCTAAGCCTTAGGAGTACCCTAATTAAGTTAATAACAATGTACCTACCTATATAGTTTAAGTTTAAAAAATTTGGCTCTCAAAAGAAATTTCAATCGTTGTACTGTTGATATTTGGCTCTGTTGACTAATGAGTTTGCCGACCACTGGTCTGGCCTGTCCAGAGAAGCACCTGCCTTCACAGCCTAGGATCCCTTGTGAGGCAGTGGGCAGTGTGACAATGCACCCTCACCTCACCTTCCTTCTCATCCTGCGTGGCCTATTGCCTCTTTTCCTCACTCTTGGGAACTAAGGCCACACCTAATCCTGGCCTCAGGCTGTTTCCTAAGGAACCCAGATAGGAAAGAGCACTTGCTCTTCTCACATAACAAGAAGCCTGGAGTTAAATGGTCCAGGGCTAGTGAAGTGACTCCAGTGTATCCTTACGGGCCCAGACTCTTTCCTTCTTCCTGCTCACCATTTGTAACTTGAGGCTTTTGTCCTCATGGTCACAATAGGGATGCTGCCTCTCCGTCTTTCATCCAAATTCCAGGAAGGAAGGAAGGGGAGGGGGAGGAGGAGGGGAAAGGGGGCCAAGAGCTGCATTCTGATAAGGTTTTATGTTTTATTCAGGACAGCAGTGCTGCTCAGGTGCTGGCAACCACCACCTTCAAGGGAGCTGGGCATTGACTCATCAACTCCCATTCTCTACAGTAGAAGTTGCCGAGTGAGAGGGGTTTGGAGTGGGCTGAGTGACCCAGCCTAAGGCAAGCATGTCAAACTCAAAGGCTAACACAGGCCAAATAAACAAGGTGTAAGTTCATGTCAGCTTCAAAAAACCAAAAGCTTCAATTTTCATAGAAACGTAGGTTCATTACGATAAAGACATGCTGAATACAAAGGGTTGAAATAAGTGAGTAATCTTTAACATAAAATAATAGAACATTTTAATAAAAATTAATATTTTTTCTTGAACATTAACTTACCAGACATTGGATAACTGTACAAATTAATAAGCGTAATGCAAATAAACCTATTTTTCCTTTTTCTCCGAAGGCAAAATATTTCCTGTTGCACACACCAAACATGTCAGTTCAAGACCAATTGACATGGCAATCAGCTGCTAAAATATTCCCTGCAAGTATTAGTGGAGAGAAATGGTGTGCCTGCGCGTAAGGCGAGTAAGTCATGTAAGGGAAATGAATGCAACCCGATTATAGTAACCAGTCATTAGTGAATGTTATAGTTCGTTATTAGTAATTATGTATAACAGGATATTGTAAAAATTAAGTTACAAAATTTTTATTGAAACGTTTTTTACATACCGTTATATTGTGTGGGCTGAAAAAATATTCATTGTGGGCCGTGAGTTTGACATGCTTGACCTAAGGGATCTGCTGAAAGTGGAGGTGGGCTCTGAAGGACATAACCCCCCTTCACACTCACAGCACCTGTATTTCACGTCTCCTTTTCCTTTGCTCCACCCAGGATCAAAGGAAATCCTTGGGCCTCCTGCAGGTTAGGCTTTCTCTCTTGCTTTAAACTGCAAACTGGGGTTCCTGACACCTTTAAAACCCATTTATTTTTAGGCAGTGCCCTGGGTGGTTCCTGGACCTGTATCTTGCTTCAATAGTGTTTGGACAGCACAGACCCAGGGACGCCCCTTCTTCCAGCCTCCGACCACCCTCCAACCTCTTTTCCAGTCGCCACCTTTGGAACCATCTCAGCCATCCTCTGCTTCCGGGACCAGCCAGCACTGGTTTCTGAGCTTAATTCCTTATTACCAAACAACCATGAGCTCCCAGACTCATCAGGATTATTCCACCCACTTAGTCACCCTGCATCTGGGGGCCTCCTACACTTCTTTCTCTGGGCTTCTATTTCAATGTCGACAGTGTGGCTCTGGAGGGCATGGGCCACTTCTTCTGACAGTTGGCCGAGCAGAGAAGCCACCGTTGTCCTGGAGAAGAACCTGAACCGGGCCCTTGTGGACCTGCATGCCCTGTGTTCTGCTCGCACAGACCCTCAGCCTGTGACTTCCTGAGACCCTCATCCTGGATGAGCAGGTGAAACTCATCAAGAAGATGGGCAACACCTGATTCACCGCTGTAGGCTGCTGAGCGTGTCTTCAAAAGACTCCCCCTCAAGCACGACCAGGAACTTTTGGAGTCCAAAGGCCTCTGAAGGGCCCCTCTGCCTCCCCCAGTGTCTGGCTTCTGCCTGAGCCTCTCCGGCACCACTAGGCAGCCTTTAGATCACCCTGGAGCCCCCTCCATGCCTGGGACCAAAGGAAACAATTAAGCTTTTTGCAGCAAAAACCCACAGATAAATTTTTTGAGTGAATTAAAAAGTGAGAGATTTCAGATAAACACCAAGATTCCTGGATTTCTTTGAAAAAAAAAAATGGGGAGAATCGGCCAAGTTTCTCCAAAAATTGATTGGAGCTGAGGGTCTAATCTCCCCTGCGGATGGTCCAGGCCAGTGGTCGGCAAACTGCGGCTCACGAGCCACATGCGGCTCTTTGGCCCCTTGAGTGTGGCTCTTCCACAAAATACCACGTGCGGGCGCGCATGTACAGTGCAATTGAAACTTCATGGCCCATGTGCAGAAGTCAGTATTTTGTGGAAGACCCAGACTCAAGGGGCCAAAGAGCCGCATGTGGCTCGCGAGCCGCAGTTTTCTGACTACTGGTCCAGGCCACCATTCCTGTTCTCTGTGGTCACCACCTAGGCTGAGTCCCCACACCCTTACTTACCTGCTAGGCTTTCAGGAGCTTCTGGGTTCTCACCTGTCGCCCATAGCAATTCACCTGCTGCAAGAAAGTTTGCAAAAAAAGTGGATTCTGCCCTAAAAACAGTTCTGATTCTGGCTGCTCAGAGAATCCCATTCCCTCCATCTTGTTATACGCACTGGTCCTATTTTTCCTTAAAGTGATTTTAAGGAGTCTGCTACAATAAAAAGTCTTCTGGATTTAGTCCCAGAGGAATGTGAAGGTCATATTATATACAGGAAGGTATGATGTCACCATTTGGTTCAGTTCATTACTTTTCTTAAAGTCAACATCTTCATTCACAGGCATTAAAGATTCACAATTGACTATTAATTTGAATAAAAGATCACTCATACTGACTTGTTAAAAATTGTTTCATAGTATTACCTCTTCTTATTTACTTTCGTTTATTTCAAGGGAGGATACTCAACAGAGGCAGCAGCTAGATTTTGTAATGTTGACCAACCCATAAAGTTGATAAAGAAGGATTTTGACCAGAGGTGATAAGAACAGATAACCAAAGAAACAGAATCCTATATAATAAAAGCCTAATATGCAAACTGTCCCCTCGATTGATTGTTCAACCAGGAGTTCGACCGGGAGACCGGGAGTTCAATCGCTTGCTATGATGTGCGCTGATCACCAGGGGGTGGCAGTGGAGGTGCTGCAGGCCCCAATGGGTCCCAACGAGAGCAGGATCATGGTGGGATGGTGGAGCAGGTGAGTGGGTGGTGCCAGGCCAAGGTGGGTGCGAGTGGGGCCCGATTGCCCCACCCATCACCCGGCGGATGGCAACCAGCAGCGGAGGTGGAGGGGCTGGGCTGCTGCCTGGCTCCCAGGGGCTGAGGGAGAAAGGGCAAATAGCAATATTAGAATATTTCTTCTAATTATGCACAGGGCCACTAGTTGTCTATAAAAACACAGTATTTTCAGCTTTTCCTCATTTACCTTTGCTTTCTTGGTTATCCTTAGAATATTATAAAGAATATATCTCTTACTTTATTATGGTAACAGTATTTTAGAATGTATATGTCATATTGATGTTTGACAGATGCTCGATGAAGATTATTTCTTACTGCACCAAGGTTTTTTCCTATACATGTTTTAAGATCCAGCCATTTTTACTTCATGCCTACTGGAAAATTAGAAATATATTGTACATAATCAAGTGAATTGGATTATGCACAATATATTTGAATTTTGTGAATATAATGACACAATATTATTATGTAATGTCTTATTAAGATTGTATGACTATGCCTTATTGAAAATATTTCCTGATTATAAAAAAACATCTTATTTCTGCATAACAAAGATTATTCTTCCTGAAGAATTGTGAATTGTAAAGAATTATTGAAATGATCAGTCTCATATTGTGCAATTACACAATACAATTATGCAGTAAATTCCAATAATTACATTTCCATTGAACTAAGGTATTATATTATCACGGACTATTTTCAAATATATACATATATTTACATTTTCCTCTCCTGTAATTTCCAAGAGAGTTTAGCATTGAACGAGCTATAGTCATGTGTCCTATTTTGATCTGAGACGGGGCAGGAGTTTGTGACTTTAGAAATTAATGAACTTATAGAAGGTGAACTTTATAAGGTCATTTGTTAAGATATGGAGTTACATTTATCTTTTAAGCTTTCAAAACATCTCCAGGCGTGTCCCACGACACAGATCTGACAGAGGCTCAGATGACACCAGCAGCCCCCGCCGAGCCCATCTCCAGGCCCGTCCCACCTGCGAACGGCTGGCTGCCGGCACATTGAGGCTGCTGGGAGTCTCGGTGTTGCTCATTCATAAAAATTTCATAAGTGAAATAATAGCTTTGGGCAGATTGAGAGCAGAGAGAGACTATATCAGCTACTCATTTCATTCTGAATAATTTCCCCAGAAAATTTCCCATGTTTCTGTCAATGTGGAACTAACTGGCTTAATTCAAAATTTTCTGGGGAATTGAGTATTGAAAGTCAGAACGTCTACGATATCTCAACATAGTGTTCTGGGTTTCATTTCCTTAGGGGTCTTCTTTAATGACTGTGTTTTTTAAAAGTGAGAAACAGCCCAGTGAAAAAGAATAGGAAGAAGAAAAGATCCTCTCGCCGAAATCACATGCCATCTTGGAGATGTTTTAGTCAATACGCATTTCTGACGCTTTTAATTTGCAGCTGCGAGGCGGAGTGCTGAGCGGGGCAATCCAAAGCCTTCAGAAGAGGACACTCCATGGGCCACACACTGCTTCCTTCTCACATCTCTCTTTGGAGGTTTCACGTGTGGATGACCCGAGGAGGCTGGTGTGGGCACACTCGGACACGGCTGGAGGGTGAGGTCCTGTCTGCCTGTCTCTTCCAGGTGGGAGTCGCACCCCTGCAGGTCATGACCAGGGGGCAGTGCCATCCTGCTCTGTACCCAGTCGGAAAGTCCCAGCAGGCCTGGCACTGTGGCCCCTTGGCCTCTGCGACACGAGGAGGGGACATGGCAAGATGAGTTTCTGGCCTCAATGGGGAAGAGGCAGGGTTCCCCAAGAACGCCCAGTAGAAGAGAAGGGACGCAGAAGGAAAGGAGGGAAGTGGTGCCAGGAGGTGAGATGGGCTGTCTGTGCAGCAGCAAGCAGCTGGAGCAGACCATGCCGGGACCCACGGGGACACAGCCAGCTCATTGTCCCCGAACTCTGCCCGACCCCAGGATTTCATGTGGTCCTCATCGGGGGCGCCTCGGTCAATGAGAAGGGCATTCCTTTATGCAGCCAGGCCAGAGAGGTCAGGGACATTCCCCAAACAACAGGCCTGGGCTCTGTCCCCTTTCCTCAACGCCCCCACCAGGTCTCACCTCTCCACAGGCACACAGTAGACACTGACGGCTCTAACCCTACTGGGAAGTGACTGGGAGGGACCCACATGCCTCCTTCACCAGAGTTTATAGTACATACTAGAGGCCCGGTGCACAAAAATTTGTGCACTCGGGGGGAAAGGGGGGTCCCTCAGCCCGGCCTGTGCCCTCTCGCAGTCTGGGACCCCTCGGGAGATAACGACCTGCTGGCTTAGGCCTGCTCCTGGGTGGCAGAGGGCA
>NW_005353838.1:15329400-15366065 GCF_000412655.1 Myotis brandtii | reverse complement strand
CTGGGGTTTTGTTTAGCTTCTATATTTGTAACAATGTTTCAAACTGCAAGCTCAGAGGCCGGCAGCAGCAGGCGGGGAACGTTGGCTTCCTCCGTCACTGAAGCAAGCAAGCCTCATGTTCGCTTCAAGCTGCCTGGCTGCCGGCCGCCATCTTCGCTGGCAGTTAATTTGCATATCGCCCTGATTAGCCAATGGGGAGGGTAGCGGAGGTATGGCTAATTACCATGTTTCTCTTTTATTAGATAGGATGTGTGCAGTGCCTCAAGGCATGTGATGTGCTGGTCACCCACTAAGCATCTTTGTGAACTGGCGGGAGCTGGCCATGCTGAGGCCCATATGGTCCCCCAAGAGCAGTGTTGACCACAGTCGGCTACCCAGGGATTTCAGAAATACTCGCCCTGGACGCAGGGCATGAAGAGGACCTGCTCTCCAGGGAAACACTGATTCAGACCTGGACACAAAAGCCTGTGTGGAGTTGGGGCTGCTCCTCCCACAACCCTCTGGCCTGCAGGCAGCCAGGGACAATCTCCCCTCACCTCCTGGAGGTGCACAGCTCTGTTTGCAAAAGAACTTGGAGAAAAGGAAATTTAGAGCCCAGTGTGCTACTCTTGACATCTGGGCCTAGGAGGTTCTTGGTGGGGACTGTCCTGTGCATATGAGGATGGTTAACAGCATCCCTGGCCTCTACCCACTAGGGGCCAGGAGCACACCTCCTCCATCCCCAGCTGTGAGGACCCAGAACCTCCAAATATTGCCAGATGCCCCCTGGGGCTGACGTGGCTGACCTGGAGGCTTCATGGATGCCCTGTGTCACACAGCCAGGGAAGGGCGATGAGAGCCCGCCCAGGTCCTCTGTGCTGGGTCGGCGGTGTTCTCGCTGCTCCCTCGGTCACCCTACTTGCTGTGGATCATTGCTCACCTGCCTGCTGCTTCTTAAGTGCACCTATTTGGGGCCACAGGTTTTACCTGCACCTTCTCCCCCCAGCCCCCGACCTTGGCCTTCTTGGTCACTTTTTGACCTGGGCTGCCCTCTCCTGGTTGGGCCAGCTCTGCTGGGAGAGGTACCTGAGCATGACCTCTCGCTGGATGCCCAGGGGCAGGAGCAGGTGGGGCTGGAGGAGGAGCTTAGGAGAACTTGAACGGAGAGCCCAGAGCAGGAGGCGAGGCCCCTGCTCTTCCTCACCCGCCTTGTTGTCTTTAAACACTGGGAGTCGAGATAGGGACTTTAATAAAGTTAGGGCTCACAAAAGGAGCAAGGCGTGGTGGTGGCATATGACCCAGGTAGAACCTGAGGGGTGAGGGTCTCTCCCAGGGAAGGAGCAGTCATAGCAGCAGGAAGGTCTAGGCAGGTCCAAGAAAAAGGTGGGAAGAGGCTGCCCGAGGGCATATCTGCCACCCAGAAGGTCAGAAAGATACCAACAGGGCAACCCGAGTCCATGGGGGGCCTTGCCAGGCCACAGGATCAGGCCGGCTAAGACACACCAGGGACAGGCTGCTCTCTGCCTGAGGCTGGACAGGATGAGTCATGCTTATGGAGGCCACACCCCCACAGGTGGCACTTGTGACAGACTGTGGTGTGGAAAGAAGGCCCCCTTGGTACTGGCTGCCGCCTGGAGAGCAGAGAAGTGATGAGAATCCAGGACTTACAGAGACTGAGTTTTAAACCAAAAATTATTGAGTCTGGAGACCCCAAAACAAAGTTAAATTCAGTTATGAAATAAGAGAAGTGGCATTGCCCTCTGGCTAGAGTTGTAGTTAACGATGCAGACCCTGAGCTGCCGGGTGTGTGTGTGGGTGGGGTGGGGGGGAGGGGGGTTGTGTGTGAAGCTCCAGAGGATGCGGGTCTTGCTGTGAACCAATTATCGCAGGTGCACTCACTGCCGGCAGCCCCTCTGGCATCCTCAGGTCCCTGGGGTAGAGGACTATGTTCAGGGTTGGGGGCTCTGTTGAGCTACTGAAATACAAAGGGACAGTGGCCTGACCATATATGGAAATAGAGCATTGATGCACAACCTGCAGTCGCCAGCCCAGGAAACAACCTCTTGTTTACAGTCACCAGCCCAGGACCAACCCCTTGTCTATAGTAACCAGCCCAGGGAGCCACCACTGTTTATGTACAAGTCAGACCTGTTATTGTCACAAGTCAGATCTCTGTCTCTAGTAACAATCCAGGAAGTGAAACAATAATCCTGTAACTATCAGCCCCAAACAACCAGAACTTGATTAATAACTGATTTTCCCTACTATTCTGTCCTCACTTCCAACTTAGGACCAATCAGAGAAAGCTAATCATGCACCCAGGCAGTCACATGGGACGCCCCACTTCCAGCTAGCCCCCTCATCTTCCCCAGACCCCCCGGTTCCCATCAGAGCACCCGAGCCTCCCCCCAGTTCACCATGAAGCCCCCCTCCTCTGCCTGCCCCGAGTCTCTGCCCAGCACAGTGACAGTGGCTGACCCCTGCTGCAGCAGTTCTGAGTGAGCAGCCCTCCTCTTCTCCTCGGGTGGTCTTCGTCCATCTCCACACCGTTTAAGAGAGGAAAAGAGGGAGGACCGGTCTGTGTGCTCTGTGCAAATGCTCCAGAGGGCTGGAGTTTGCAGAGACGATGGAGCAACAAGAACCTGTGGAAAACCCTAGGCTTTAACTGTGTAAGGTGGGAGCCCTGGTCTAAGTTCTCCACGGCACTGAGGAGCTGGCCTCATTATGGGGCTAGTCCTGGGAAGGACTAGATACAGGCAGAGGCTCCAGGCTTCGGTCCTGGCCCACCATTTCCTATCAGGCACGTTTTGTCAAAATTATTGACCTCTTAGAGCCTGACTCTACCCCTGTAAAATCGGGATGACATTCTCTTCCCTAGCAGGGCACGGTGGTGCCAACAGTGAGTTGATGGTGGTAGCTTCTGAAAGACCCTAGGCCGTCGTTGCCTTGGTTTCCCCAATGTGATAGAAACAGTACATGTTGATGTCAACACAAGGTTTTGGACTCCCACTGCTGCCGGTGTGCTGGGTCACTGCACAAAGCAGCCCCAGGACAGGACTCAGAGGCTCTGGTCCCCTCGTCCCTAAGACTGCACCACGGCACCTCCCCTGTCCCATGACCCCCAGGCTGTAGCTCACAGGTCCCTCTGCCACTGGCTTGTCCCCACGGCCTGTGAGCCCCTTGAGGCAGCTAAGTGCCCATCCTGCCGGAGTCCCAGCTCTCAGCTCAGTGGGGTGAGGGCCGGGGCCTCTAAGTGCTGTCTAATCCACCAGTGGCCATGCTAACTGCCCTCGCCGGACAAGACCTTTCTTTTCCCGGCACCATTCGCAGGCCACCTCCCAAGGTGCTGGCGCTCAGAATTCCTCGTGGATTAACAGTAAACTGGGAGCACATCTTCCCAGGAAAATGGCCAGGTCCTGAGGCAGCTGTTCTGGAAAATTACTGCAGTGCATATAAAATGCCTAAGTCCCCAAGTCTGCCGTCTCGTTGCCCACCGGTGGCCTGGCTTTGGTAGAAGGGCAGAGAGGAGTAAGCGAGGGTCGACGCACAAAATGGAAGCTCCTCTGCTCCCCGTGCCCAGCCGGTGCCCACCGGAGCTTGCCTTGGGGCTCAGCTGGGGACTCTTGTCTTCTGACCAAAACAAGCTGCAGAATTGTTTCCCACGTGGTTGTCGGTCCTGTTTCCAAACGGCCGCCCGCTGCACCGCAGGACGGAGTGTGAGACACGCGAGGATCAGCACTTGGATGGGCGCTGGCCTCGGATGCCAGGCTGTGGGGCAGGCGGCCCGGGACCAAAGCCAGTCTCTGGTCCCTGCTTGGCTCTGCCCAGCTGGGCTCTCTCTGAAGTTGAATCTTGGCTGTTGTGAAGCCTCAGCTGGAAGAAAAGGAGGCTGCAGACCCCCTGGGGCTGAGCTGTTGACCGCCTGAGGCAGGGGCCTCTCCCTCCCTTCCTCAGGGCTGGGCTCTGAGATGCCCCCACAGACAAGTTAATGGGAGCTGCACCGGCCCCTTGGGAGCTGCTGGGACTCAGGCTCCGTGTGGTTGGTGGACGAGGCACAAACACACACAACAGGCCTGTAACTTCTGTTAGCTGGAAAGGGACCTGGCTCTGCTTGGATTATGCCTCCCGGGGGGGGATGACAACCTATTTTTAAAGACTCAAGTGGAAAAGTGTTCTCACAGCTGTGAAAACACTGGCCGGGTCAGCGCTCCTGGCCTGTGCTCAAAGGCTCCGAATGTGGACGGTGCCGGCGTCGAGGTCCGGGGCAGCGAGGGAGGCCAGGTGGAAACAGGACCGGAGGCCCCAAGCAGAGCACGACTCTATACCCTCCCATGGATGGTTAGGTGATGGTTAGGTGAACTCAGGCCAGCGTTTACCTACCTGGTGCGATCACGTCAGAGGAGAGCTGCTGACATGAAAGACACGGCTTCGCATCCGACAGGAGAGAGGGCCCTTCTGTCTTGCACGTTTACCGAGCAGGCTTCATGAGTTAGAAACATGGACGAACCTGACTCACCCTCTGGACACGCGTTTGTGATCATGGGAAGTCCAAAGGGGCCCTATGATCGCTGCATTTCTGTTTGAAGCGTCTGGAAGCCTAAATTTTCTATACTAAACCAAGCACTGACTGGAGGTTTTTGCAAGTGCCCCAGACCTCGTTTCTACGTGTCAGATGTCTCTCAGACACAGAGCCACACATCCCTGCGAGGAAGAAAAGCGGCTACGGAGAACTTGCCCTTGTTCCCAGGCACAAGGTTAAGCTGCGGACCTATGACACTTCGTATGTGTCTAGGATTGCTTTCAGGGAACCCATGTAGAAGTGGTCCTTTTTGTGGATTTTCCTCAGCAAATTGTCATCACTGGCTCTCTCCTCCCTTCTGCCTGGGGTGGTACAACCTCATTAAGGATAAAGTTCAGGCTGTGAGGGGACTAAATCTGCCACCAAGAACTAGGCAATGGATTCACCCTTCCCCCAAAGAGGAGCCAGTTTTGGATTCACCATTATGTTGGATTATCTGTGTTTGCTGGGGTAGCTTGGAGATTCATTGAGCTCACATATGTGCAGGGTTCATCTCAGCTCCTGGCACAGCGAAGCCACTCATCAGATGTTTGTTATCTTATAAGACAGCAGGAGTGATGGAAAAAGTGGAGAGGATGGGAGACAGAGCCAGGCACAGCTGCCTGAATGAGGCTGAATGTGAGCTCCAGACATTGGGTGTGGGATGGGGACAGAGCTCTAGAAACGATGTCAAGAAGCAAGACTTTGACTTTTGGGGTACCTAGGCATTTTGCCCTGGGTGTGCTGGGAAATGCTTAACAACTAGCTTTCTGACAAGAAATGAAAAAACCCTGATTTGTAGCATCTGCCACTTTTTCTGGTATAAATACTCCCCTTGTGGCAGATGTCAATCTGCTAATGTGATGACACTAAGAGTAGAGCTGGAAGATGCACAGTTGGGTCTTAGGAGCCCAGGTTGGCTCTGAGACACCACTGGAAAGTCATCTGACCAAAGGACAGGGTAAAGGGAGAGAAGTCCACAAGGCACCTCGAGTCTCGGGAGCAACAGCAAACAGGTCCAGCTCCACCATGAAGGACACATGTTGTTTGGACACTAGATGTTTACAGAGTTGGGAACAGCTTCATGACCCAACTCCTGTGCCAGGGCGGCACCAGGAACTTGCAGGTGCAATCATGGCACCTTCGCACGGAAGGAGCTATAGTCACCATTTTGTTCAGTCTTTCGATCATAGCAGGACTCTCTTTTTGAAGAACACTTTTGGAAGGTGGTCCGCCAGCTCCGTGCCTTGTAGGGGAGCCCTGGTGTTGCTGGCAGTCTGGTTAATTGGAGAACTCCTTTGTGTTGAGCTGAAGCCCAGCTCTCTTTACTTCCCTCCTTTCTGTGACTATTCTGCTGCTACACCAAGTATCTCCTCTGTCTCCTACAAAAAAGCTTCCAGTGTCTAAGAGTAGCTTGCATGCACCCTAAATTCTCCTCCTCCCGCTAAACTTCTCCAGTTCCAGCCCAGAGCCAGTCACCAGCTCCTCCCCTCAGGATCCCAGGACTCCCTGCAGAGCATCACCCCAAGTGAAAAGGGTCCTTGAGATTGGGAAGGAGGCATCTTTAGGGAAACTGACCTTTAACATTCCTAAACCTAAACGCATTCCTTTACATACACAGAGAAACAAACATGGAAATTATTTAAAATTCCTACAAAATTCATTTTTTTGCAATGAAAGAGAGCTTCAAGAATTGCCCATGAGAACAACCCGGGGCCAGTCCCCATCTTCCACCCTTACGCTGTTGCCTGCTCTCATCACGGCCCTGCTGGCTGGTCACAGGATCCCCATCACTGACATTCTTTGCCTGATATTCCAGACTCGGCTATTTTTCTCAGCTTCTCACTCCCGTCCCCAGGGTGCTCTCTACCTGGGGCTGCCTTGGTTCCTTTTCCAGCTGCCTGGAGGCCTCTTTTCCATCCTCAAGGCCAGCCCAAGGGCCGGCTCTTTCAGAAACTGCCTGTTTGCTCCAATGTTCAGCAACTCTGAACTCCCAGCCACCACCCCTTTGACCATGGGTCACAGCCAGTCCTCACCCTCACTGCTTCTCAACTCACATCACATAGGAGATGGGCTGCAGACAGCATGGGCAGCCTCCCTCCCTCCTCCACATCACTGTCCTTGCTCCCCAGGGCTGCCCAGTGTGCCTTGGAGTTGAGGTGGGGCTGGGGTTTCCTGGCACTCAGACGAGAGTAGCCTGTGTGCTCCCAGAGCTGAGAGGACCCCATCATCATTGAGGTCTGGTGGTGGCTGCACGTATTTTCGGCTCCTCGCTGAAGGCTATGAGGTCATGGCGGAGTCATGACTAACTGGGCAGGAAGTGGTGGTTTGCTCAGGGATCCTCACTCTCTTGTTCTACTCACGCAAGTCCAGGATGCTGGCCTTCGGGTTACATGTGCTGGCTTCTTTCTGGCCCTGGCTCCTCCACCTTTGCACTGTGTGTTTCAACTTTGTTGCTTGTGTAAAAGAACGCACTTAGAGAATGATAAATGAAATGTCAACATCCAGTCGTTTGGGGTGAAGCACCCAGGTGTAGAGACGGAGCGATGCCGAGCCCCAGAGGCCACAGGTGATTCTCCTTTAAGTGGGTAAGACACAGGGAAGGGAAGGGAATCCGGCTTCCTGTTGCTGTGCCGTGCCCATAAAGCTCCTTTCCGGCCACGTTAGTTCATTGATGTCAACCAATGCTTGTTGGCGCCATTTCAAACACCAACAGGAATCCCCAATTTGGGGTGTGGTGAAGAAGGAAACTTTATTTAGTGCCAACAGCTCAACGGTAATACAGCACGGCTGTGAAAACAGCACTGCTGTGGAACAGCTCAACAGTGCTACACAGCCCAGCTGCACAAACAGTATGGCTGTGAGGCTGTGCGGGGCCAGGCAGCCCCGAGGCCAGGCCCCTCTTCGGCAGCTCTGACGGTCTGTTCCATGATGGTCCTCTCTGCTCTGCTCGGGAGAAGTCTTTAGTATTTCAGAACTACATTCTTCGTCAGAGAGCACTCTCCAAACCAAAGGGAAGCTGGCTTATATAGACAGAAGTTCTGCCCCTGGTTCCTGATTGATCAGAATAGAGCTCACAGGTGATTCTCCTTTAAGTGGGTAAGACACAGGGAAGGGAAGGGAATCCGGCTTCCTGTTGCTGTGCTGTGCCCATAAAGCTCCTTTCCGGCCACGTTAGTTCATTGATGTCAACCAATGCTTGTTGGCGCCATTTCAAACACCAACAGGAATCCCCAATTTGGGGTGTGGTGAAGAAGGAAACTTTATTTAGTGCCAACAGCTCAACGGTAATACAGCACGGCTGTGAAAACAGCACTGCTGTGGAACAGCTCAACAGTGCTACAGCCCAGCTGCACAAACAGTATGGCTGTGAGGCTGTGCGGGGCCAGGCAGCCCCGAGGCCAGGCCCCTCTTCGGCAGCTCTGACTGTCTGTTCCATGGTGGTCCTCTCTGCTCGGGAGAAGTCTTTAGTGTTTCAGCTCCAGTCAGAACTGCATTCTTCATCAAAGAGCTCTTTCCAAGCCAGAGGGAAGCTGGCTTATATAGACGGAAGTCCTGCCCCTGGTTCCTGATCGATCAGAATAGAGGTGCTCTGATTGGTTAGAGCTGCACAGCTCTGATTGGATGGGAATAGCTTCAGTCCTATTGGTTGAAATAGGATCCCAAGAACTCCTCTATAGGGCAGGTTCAAAGGGCAGAAACAGTGCAGGCAGGCATTCAGTGTAGAGGCAGGTAGTTCAGGGCAGAGCCTCCTCCCTGAAGTGCAGTTTGCCTGAGAGGCCCCTGTGCAGAAATGGCTACTAGGCTCTGTGTTTGTTTGTTTGTTTGTTTTAAATTTTACTTTATCTTATTTTATTTGAGCCCAGTTAGCCACCAAGAGTCCTTCTTGGTAGGAGCCTTTTCCCGCCTCGGGTTCACAGTGAGCACTGCCTCAGTTTCCCCATCTACCACGCAGTCAGCAGCTATCGCCACCTGCTCCGTATGTGCGTGGGTAAGTCACTTAAAGCAAGAGATATCCTTGGTGTGGGTGAAGGGACCAGGAGTCATGCACAGTCAGTCCTGCTAGTGGCAGCCCTTTCAGCTGGAACAGCACAAATACTCAGATTTCATCATGTACACCAGGAGCCCCTCCCTGCTTTCTTGTTCCAGGCACCCTTAGTTACCACATCCTCCAAGGGCGTCTTGAAAGGTGCAGGCCTCTGGCTTTGTGCAATGCAGCCTGAACCCCAGGTTAATGGAGTGACTCCCTTTTGGGCTTAAGGCAGTGGTTCTCAACCTTCTGGCCCTTTAAATACAGTCCCTCATGTTGTGACCCAACCATAAAATTATTTTCGTTGCTACTTCATAACTGTAATGTGGCTACTGTTATGAATCGTAATGTAAATATTTGATATGCAGGATGGTCTTAGGCAACCCCTGTGAAAGGGTCGTTCGACCACCAAAGGGATCGCGACCCACAGGTTGAGAACCGCTGGCTTAAGTCTTCTTCTGTCCCAGGGAGAAAATGATTTCTGCTGTTACAGCCTATTTATACGAGATTGCATCTGATAACCATCACTTGTGTCTCACAACGCTTTAATGATGTCTACGGAAGACCATTTAGTTGGGGTGTGGAAGGAAAAGGAGCCATGTTTCTTGGCTGATCTTGGCGGCCGCTGGGATCGGCTCATTTGCAAGAATGCCCAATGTTCGGAATTGTGAAACTGCCTATTGTGTAAGGCGATGTCTTCTGCCCCCTTGCCAATGGCGCATGTTGCAATGAGCTTGGCTGCTGGGCGGTTCCTTCCAGCTGAAAGCGTTCTGCACCAGAGAAGGCTGGTATTTGCATAGCAATTAGCTTGTATTCCTACAAAAATTTTCATGGATTCAAGTTCTTTGTAGGAAGAATGAACTGGAGGGTAAACTGCGCCACAGATGAAAAGACTTGTGTCAGGCGATTCTTTGAACAGTTTTTTAATGGTTTTTGAACCATCATTATTTGCAATATTCTCTGAAAACCCAGCAAATAATTGTTTTCCCCCTACTGATTTGTACCTCTCCTCTTAGCAAATATTGGTACTCTCCCACCCCACCCCCCCCAACTTGGTCCTGAATGGAGCTGAAATTAACAGGGCTGCTTTTGTTTGATACAATGAACAAAACCTCCTGCTTGCAGGCTTCTGCCCTGCCAGAACATCTGTGCAGGCCCAGATGGCAACAGGGCGCTGGAAACGGGGCCTGAGTTACACTCTGCCGACTCAGCAGACAGAGTGAATGTGCTGAATTTTTACAGGCCTCACAAAAATAGTAACTTTTGAAAACTTTTTGGCAACAGAGGGCTTTTTTTTTTTTTTTTTAAATCTGCTAAGAATGTGGGACTTCCCCATTAGATCACTAAGTAGAGAAAAAGCCCAATTTATAATCAGGAAGTCTGCTCATCAGTACTGCTGTAACATATGAGCATGAGTGAATGACGGGATAATGTGGGAGGTATCGGTATTTCCCAGTTATTGATGGTAGAGCTGTTTTAAGCTCTAGGAACTTTTTCTTGCACTAAAAGGAAGTATAAAGAGGGACTTTACTTGTCAGGAACATCAAATGGAAGACTTTTATAAAATGGGGTCTTGAGACATTTCTAGGTTTATTTTAGGAGCTTTTTCCTTCCTTACTCCCAACTCTAAAACTTCCAGTGTCTTTGATAGGACTGGTAGCTGGAATATGGCTGAGAAGTGGGAAAAGGCCCTAGTGTTGTTGTTGTTTTCAACCAGAAAAACGTTACAGAGTGCCTACTGTGTTCCAGGCCGGGAGTAAATGGTGAAGGACCAAGAAGGGTGGGTGTAAACTCCTTATGTTCCATGCAATTCAGCTCCGTAGATGGTTTCAGGTCCTGGAATTAGCTGTGTGATTTAGTTCCAAAGAAGGCAACGCTTCTTCCTGTGGTCCTGGCCGTGGGAGAACGGTCTGCCCTCCCTTCTCAGAAAGCAGCCGTCTGCCAACTCTTTGGGGCAACGTTCCGAAGTTTAAATCAATGGGAGCTTGCTGTAGGTATGCTTCTGTAGTTTGCTTCTTTTATTCAACATTGTATTTGTGAGTTTTATTCAAGTGCAGCTGTTGTTTCTCCATTTTTACTGCTTTACAGTATTCTAGTGCATGGAATTAACACAATTTATCTGTCCTGTTTTGATTGAATTTTCCAGTGATGCTGTCTAGATCTGGAATTCTTTGAGAAAAAAATTTCACTGATGATGCAATTTCTTCAATGAGTATAGGCTTTCTATTTCATCTTAAGTTTTGATATATGTTTAGAAATTTTCCATTTCATCCAACTTTTGCATTTATTTGCAATTATTGGAATTTTTTTTACAGTATCCTCTTATTACCTTTCCCATATCTGCAGGATCTGTAATGATGCCCCTTTCTTATTTTTAATATTGTATTTAGGGCCTATTTATTCCTAATGATCCTCATCAGAGAACTGACACTAATATTAGGTTTTTTTTCCAAATAACCACTGTGTTTATCTGCTCTAATAAATGTTTTATTTTATTAATCTGTGATCCTATTAATGTTATTCTTTCTTGGTATTTTTTGGGGGTTTATTTTGGTTTTCTTTTTGAAATGTCCTGAGATGAATGGTTAGCTTATTTATGTTTAGTTTTTTTCCCTAATATAGTTCCATAAGCCTATATTTTATCCTCTAAATACAGCATTACCTGCATCTCACAAATTTTTTTATGTGATATTTGTTATTGTTCAGTACAAATAATTTCTGATGTTCTTTGTGATGTTTCAAATCCAATTCAGAAGCATATTAATTTCCAAACATATAAGGATTCTAGTTATTTTTTGTTATTATTTTGTAGCTTAATTTCAGTAGTGAGGGAACTTGCCATTTGTGATTCAGTCCAGCATATAGTCAATTATTTTTGTAAACATCCCATGTATATTTGAGAAAAATGTGTATTGTGCTGTTGATGGGCACAATGCAATGCTCTATATATGTTCATTAAGTTTTAAATTTTATTGTACAAACCTGTATCTTTATTGATTATTAATATGCTTTTATATATTATTGATGGAAAATTCTCTGTTGTGTTTTGTTTATTTATCTAAAACATATTTATTTCTTATTCTTGAAAGATACATTTTATGATGATAGCATTCTAGATTGCTATTCCCCCCTTAATACATTGAAGATTTCATTCCACTATTATTGACTACAAAAGTTAGCTAACACATATTTCTTTGAATAGACTAGTCTTTTATTTTATCTTACAGATTTTAATTTTTTTCCCTTGTCTTTAGTGAAATTCAGTCTCATTAACAAGTGGGACTAGTTGCGATTAATTTATAGGCATTTCACTTTAGATTTAGTGGGCTTTTTGAATCTGTACATTTGTGTCTTCCAGCTATTATGAATAATTCTGGCCATTAAATCTTTAATATCTGTGTTCTATTCTCTGCTCTCTGTTGATACTTTGACCTAGGAGGATGTTAGGACTTCTCACTCCATTGTTTATGTATCAACTTTTCTATTATAGGTATATTTGTTGTTTCTCTGTTTCCCTGTGGTACATTCTGGATAATTTCTTTTGAGTTTTCTTCCAACTTACTAATTCTCTCCTCAGCTGTATCTAATAACTTGATAATTCTGTCTCTATCATATTGATTATTGTATTTTTAGCTTCTAGACACTCTATCTGAATCAATTAACCTATAAGTCACATCCTATGGGTTCCTATGAGGCTACAGAGAGTTTCAAGTTTGTGTTTTATTTTTGTAAACACAGTACATATACTTGTTTCTAAATCTGTGACTGAAAATAATAACATTTGAACATTTTCAGATCTGATTTTGCAGCTTGATGTTTCTCTACTTTTCTCATGGATAGTGACTTGTTTTGTTGTGTTTGATTAGTTGTTTCTTTTGTGTGGGAAGCAAACTTTCCTTAAAATTTTGTGTGGATATTCTTTGAGGCCTAAGGTGAATATGTACTCCTCCAGAGAGAATGTGCGTTTGTTTCTGTCCAGTATTTAGGAAAATTTTTAGTACATGAACACTTTAAAGGAAATTCAAAACTTGAGGTTTTCTCAACCACATGGGTGATGTGAATTTGGGCTGCAAATTCTGCAAGGGTTGGTGTGATTATAATTTCTCAGGAACTATATTTCCCATATTTTGATCAGGATCATGGGGATTTTTCTGCTACTTCCTTCTTGTTTTCCCTTACCCAGGATATAGCCCTCTGTAGTCCAAATTGTGAGGACATGAAGAATGAGAGTCTCTAATCATACTTTTACACACGACTGGGCAGGGACTCAGAAGCTGGCTCAAAGCCCAGTTGGGCAAGGCCCTGGGGACTGCCCTGTCTCAGGAGACTGTGGACACCCTGCTGCCATCACGGGTGGCAGCATGCCCCTCTGCAGGCTTCTCTCAGACCTGAGAGCAGTGTCTCCAGGCAGGTCCCAGGCCTCTTCCCCATCTGAGCTGGAAGCACCCCTGAAGAATGTCATGAATATTCCACTCCCCCACCTGGTGCTGCTCCTGACAGCAGTGTTGTGCACTGAGCCTCCCATGACCCTCAGAGACCAGAGAAGCAGCTGCTGTGTGTGTGTGTGTCAGGGGGGTGCTCCTTGCTGCTACTCATTCAGACCCCTCTCCAGCCTGTCCATCCGCAACCTTGTGTCACCTTTGTCCTTTCTGGAGAGGTGACTGAGGCCCTGCTGCCGCCCAAGGCTCCAAGCTCAGAGCGGCTCACACGCTGCGTGTTTTGTTTTAAATTACCTTCCGCTACGAGAACGTGTTTCATTCCCACTCTAAGTACTGTTGACAGATGTGTTAATTCATGTATTTAAACAGATATTTAGCAATCGGCAAAAGATTTGCCTAAATTTAGGCCATCTTTCTAAATAGGCTCTTTAACATCAGGCTAGAGCTGGTGGCTGCTGACAGAGACCCAGGGTGGCCATTCCCAGTGCAACCACATCAGGGAAGACAAGGGCGCAGGTACCCACACAGGAGCTATGTGCTGTCCAGTGGGACAGAGCTGGCCGTGGCCTGGAGGCACAGCAGGAGGCTTCGCCCGTTGGGCTGAGTCTCTACTACCAGCCGGCACCCTCACACCCCCCTCGAGGCTCCTGGCTGCCATTTGTAAAGTTAGGCCTTGACTGAGTGTCTCAGGAGCACTGTGGTCCCAGGAAAGCAGGGTGGGGCTGGCTGAGAGGCAGTGACACCCAGGAGGGAGGTAGAGCTGGTCCAGGGGTATCAGAGGTGCTGGCACCAGCCTGGGACTCTCAATGGCGACCTTGCAGGGGGCTCTTAGGTCCCTCCACATGCCTGGGGGCCCCTCTTGGGGAGGCAGGAGAGGGAGCATGAAGAGCCCATGAAGGCGGGATGCCCTGTGCACTCTAACCTCCAAGGGACAGAGAGCCTGCACCCCAGGGTGGCCTCAGCCCTCGCTCCCCATCCTGGGACAAGTGCCACCTCAATTCTTCTCAACACAATGCTCCAGACAGCCCTTCCCAACCACGCAGAATTGGCAAACGAGTTGAAACCTACTCACCATCTCATTAGGGACAGAGGGGGCTACTCACCCAGCTCAGGTCCTTACTCCTGACACCCATAGGAGTCTGGGTCACAGCCTAAGATGCACCAAAGGGTGGCACTGTGACCATAACCTGAGTGAGGCTCAACTAGGGGCGACAGCGGGGGAGCGGAGAGTGGAGGGCTGACCTGGAGCTTGGGAGTGGGGGCAAGGGACACCCTTCAGCAAGGAGGAGCGATTTGTGGGGGTGGAGAGCTCCATTCTAAGTGCCATGGGCCCCTGCCCTGTGGGACTATCCAGTGAGCTTAGAGGAGATCCTCCAGGGGGCATCTTTACCAGGAAGTCCCAGCTGGAGGCTGTGGAGGAGGTCGGTGGGCACAGCCTCCAGATGATGGGAGAGGCCACTCACATGCTGCCGGGTGTGGGAGGAAGACGGGATGGAGACAGTGATGGGGGTACAGAGAGATGGCATTTCTAATGTGCTCCCAGGTGGCACCGAAGCTGCAGGTAATCAAGAACCACAGTTGGAGTAGAAGACTGTGTGCTCAGGCCTAGGAGGTGACAGGACCAGAGCCCCTGGTGGGCACCTGGCAAGCAGCTGGCAGGCATCTGTTGAGTACCTGTAGGACACCTGTTAGGAACCTGCCAGTACCTGTTTGGCACCTGGCAAGCACCTGGCTGGCCCATGTACAGACCTTATTGCTCCCTCAACCCCGCACCGACCACCCCAGTGCCTTTGTGAGGTGTGAGGAGCTCATGGCTGGGGGCAGGAGAGGCAGGCATTTTTGTATCCCCTTTCTTAAGTAAACCACAGGGAGTAAATTAAGACCCCAGTTCTCCTGCTCTGTGACTCTCTGCAAAGGTCTTTAAAAGCCCACACAGGGGGATGGGTTGGAGTGCCTGTGCCCCTTTAATTAATCTTTTATGGCCAATTTCCACTTGGTTCCGTTTTGCTCCAGGGTCTCTCTTCCCCACCTCTGTGGCTCTGTGGCCCCATGTGGTGGGAGCCCCTGTAATCAGGAGGGAGAGGCTAATTAAAAGGAGGCTGTGGGGGTAGTGGTGGGGGACCGAGCCCATGCTGGTGGGGGTGGTGGAGTTTCATCTCGGGTACCGATTGGTGGTGGCAATTTTTTCTGACTCTGTAGTCCCCGTCCCTCTCACTTGCCAGAGTTCATCTGCTCTTGGAGCAGGCAGCCCCAGGTGAGCCCAAATCACTGATGACTTCTACCCCTCACTGGTAAATGTCAAGGTGCTAATTATATGTAGCAGGAATCTGCTTGGTACCAAAGGAATGAGCACAGAAATGGGAAAATAACCCCTGGTGACACCCCACAATTAGCTTAGTTGGCACCTGGGGCCCTGCCTGGGGTGGGAGTACAAATGCAGGCATCTCAGCCGTTCAAACTCACTTCCCAAACTGACAGGGCAGGGCTCTCCCTCCCTCCCCACTCTCTGTGCTTCCTCAGGCCAAATAACAGAATGAGGACTGGGGTCCTAGGGGGATGGGTTAGCTGGGTGGACAGAGGGCTCCCTGAGGAGGTAACATTGGAGCTGGGACTGGAGTTAGTGAGGAAGAGAGCCATGAATATCTGTGGGAACAAAGTTCCAAGCAGAGGGCAAGCCCTGAGGTGGGATGGCGTTGAGTGATCAAGTTCTGGAAGGAGCAGAGGGGCTGAGGAGGAGTGAGGGGCAGGTTGAAGTTGAAGAGGTGAGCGGCAGCGGCGGTGCAGGGTCTCCGAGGACGGAAGGACTGGGGTTCCCTGGGCATGATGGGGCAGTGGCCGTTTTAAGCAGGGCTGTGACCTGGTCTGATCTGTGTGCTGAAACGGCCACTCCTGCTTCTGTGGGAGGAGCAGGCTGTGTGCGGCACGTGTGAGTGTGCAGAAGACGTGCCGTGGCTGAGAACTGAAACTCACCTGGAGCCGCCACTCCCATGGGGCAGGCAGAATAATGGCTCCTGAAGATGTACCTGTCCCGCACCCGTCACCCCAGGACTAGGAATGAGCTACGTTATGTGGCAAGAGGAAATGAAGGTTGTAGATGGAATTGGGTTGCTAACCAGCTGATCTGAAAATAAATAAGTTACCCTGGATTATGTGGGTGGGCCGCTGTAATCACGAGGTCCTTGCCAGTGGGAGAGGGAGCAGGAGGGCCTGAGTCAGAGGAGCTGTGATGACGGAAGCAGGTAGGAATGATGCGCTGAGGACTCAATCAGCCGCTGCTGGATTTGAAGGTGGAGGAGGGGCCATGAGCCAAGGCATGTGGGCGCCTCTGGAAGCTGGAAAAGACAGGAAACGGATGCTCCCTCCTTGGGAGACTCCAGAAGGCATCTGCCCACACCTTGGTCTGAGCCCGGTGGGACTCCTCTCAGACCTGTGACCTCCAGAATGTATGGCACGAATGTATGTGAAGCCCCTGAGTTTGTGGTAATGAGTTGCTGCTCCACCAAGTCCTGGCCTTGTCCTCAGGGATTCAGCTCTCTGTGCAGGACAGGACATCTCCCCACGTGCTCGCAGGGAGGCCCTCAACTTTCTTGCGTTGCCTTAAAATGGTGACCGGGGACCTCACGCCCGGCCCCCCGGCTCCGTTCTGGAGACCGGGGAAGAGGCCCCAGTGTCTGCCGCAGCAGGTGGTGTGGAGGCGGAGGCTCTGTCTGTCTCCCGGCCCAGAGGACTCCCTGTGGCCTGTGCAATGGGACACAGGACTTCTGGCACGAAGTCTCTCTCACCTTACGGGTGAGAGCGGAGAACTCCAGGGATTTGCTTCCCTATGACCCAAGCGGTGGAGCAGGGACCTCTGCTCCCTGCGGGGCTCCTCAGGGTTCTGCCGCCCAGACACTCGCCGGTGGCGGGACCTACGAAGGAGCCGCCCCTCTCCTCTGCCCAGCCCAAGACCAGGGACTCTGCCTGCGGAGAACACACATCTTGAACGGCCCGGCTCAGGACGTCTTTACCCTGGGAAAGAGGAGTCCTCCCTGAGCCATTTTGTGGGATGGTCTGGAATGCATTCTCTTAAAAACCGAAGTTCCAAAGGACCACCACAGACAGTGATATACCCTCGAGCCCGGCTGTCACCTCACAGCCTCCCCTGCAGGGGACCCGCCGTGTCCTCTGTCCCTGGGCTCCTTCAGGTTCCTCCCGCCGCCCCACCCCTGTGGAGCTGACATCTGAAATGGCATCTTCATCCTTCCCCGGGGTCCTTACGTTTTCCAATCCTGTGTTCTCTCTATGTGCCAACCAACTGTTTTCCATTCAATACTTTGAAATTAAAATGAGTGTGTAGGGCTGTTTAAGCCACAGACACATCCAGTGTAAGCCGTGTTTACGTGGCAACTGGTGACCACTTAATTACATAGTAATTACAGTGCCGCGCAGGCGATCACACAGTAAGTGCTGTGTCATTAGCCCTGATTACTCCGTCTTCCCAAGCACGGGGAGGCTGCGTGGTAATTGCTTTCGGACTTTTTAAACGCGTGTGAGCTGGAGCCACAGCCGCCTGTAATTACCAAGGCCGTGGGTGACGTGTATCAAGGAAGCAAACGTGGGGGGCTGCCATGTGCAAGTGAGCAAGATCAAAGCCCGGCTGGGGAGGCCGCTGCAGCCCCAACACACGGCCAGGCTGAGCAGCCACCTTCTCAGTGTCCTCAGGCCGGGATTCTGTCACCTGCAGCCAAGACAGTTCTCATGAAAGCACTGAGCTCGGGGTGCTGTGAGGGGGTTGCTGTGGCTGGAGCCCAGGGAATGGAAAGGGACAGGTGTGGAGGGCAATGGAGGGGGAATGAGGGCCGTTCAGACTGTAGGATGGCGAAGGCAGCTTACAGTGGGCGTGCAGGTCTGCCCAGTTCGGAAGAACGTGCTGAGGCTCAGAAAGACGCCGCCGCGTGCTGCTGGCCGAGTCCATCACGTTGTTGGGCACCGTGTTCTCAGGTCTGCTTGCCTCTGCTCTGGGCGCTCCAGGCAGCCCCCTTGATGGTCGTGAGAAGGGGCTGGTTGGGACCAGGAAAGGCCTGGGCTTACACCGGTGTCCCTACCAGGGGCTGGGCAGAAGGTCCAGGCTGACACCTCCAGAAACGGAGACAAGGCCAGGGGCCTAGTGAGCAGGGAGCACAGCAGGGGCCATGGCCACTGCAAAGGCAGGCCACTCGGAGCCAGGGGCCCCTGGAAGAAATGGAGAACAATCTCAACTGCGTGGGAACGCTGGGAAGGATTTTAGGTAGGGAGGGACGTAAGTTCTCAAGGATGACTGTGGCTGGAATGTGGGTGACAGAATGAGCACCTTGAGGGAGAAGACGGGCTGGTAGGCCTGTGGGGGTGGAGGAGCGGACAGTGGCTGGCCCGGTGTGGCAGCAGTGAGTGGGGAGAGGCGGGCTTCTCTCCTGGGCTGTGCTTCCTCTGTTCCCCCAGCCTCCATGGTCGCTCCTCTGTCTTCCGGGGCCTCGTCTTCTGTCCTGCCCCGGTGCTGGAATTTGGCCAGGCACCTTTGCCCCCTCCCTTCCCAGGGAGCCAGGAAGGTTTAAGAGCCGGGCACTGCCTGGTGGGAGTTATGCCTGATGAAGACCGATGTCCAGACCCAGCACAGCCCTCTCAGCCCTTTGCTGAGCGTGCAGCCAGGCCATGTCCCCATGTGGCACCAGCGCTGCCTGGGCCACGGTGAATCCAGTGTAAGCGGGTCTACCGAAATAGGTCACTCTCAAAGGCAAGCTAAACTTAATTGTTACAAGTTAAAAACGGAGGCAATATGAATCCCTGAAGAATAAGTCATTCATTAATACTTCCCCTGGTTTCAAATGGAAAAGTACTTAGCTTACCTTTGGCCTCAGAGGAGTTCGTAAGAACGGGAACGTTGGATTCCTGGCATTCGACTGGGGAGAAGTTGGAATTCACCACGCTGGTGCCTTTGCCTCTCCTGCCCCTGCCTCTATGGCCTCCCCTCTCACTTGTCCCCTCCTGAAATTTGGGTGCAGGTGGGTGGGGCCCCAGAGAGCCGTGGTGTGTGTGCTGTCCTGTGGAAGCAGGTGTGTGTCATAGGAGCACCCCTGGCCCCACCACGGTGGGTTCCAAAGAAAGCTATACCTGGAAGGACCGCATGACCCACAGAAACTGACAATTGGGACTCAGACACCTGGACAGGAACATTCACAGAAACACTATTCACCATAACCAAAGGGTGGACATGACCCAAGTGTCCATGATAAACAAAATATGGTTCATCCGTAGCACAGACTATCATTCCACCACAAAAGGGAAAGAAGTCCTGACACATACTTCAAGGAGGGTGGACCTCGGGAACATTACGCTCAGTGACAGAAGCCAGGAACTGTAGGAAATGTCCAGCACAGGCAGATCCATGGAGACGGAAAGCAGATCGGAGGTTGCTGAGGCTGGGGGTGGGCCATGGGGAGTGACTGCTTGATGGGTGTGTCACTGCTCCCCTGAGACCTGCGGTGGTGAGGGGCTGAGAGAGGAGATGGGGAGAGACCCAGGGCCCACAAGAAGTCACAGATGCAGGGGTGGCCTGACACACGACTGGTGTCCTCCTCAGAAGAGGGAAATTTGGGCACAGAGACACAGACGCAGGGAGGCAGCGCCTGGAGTGATGCAGCCACAAGCCAATGCCCACCTGCCACTCCCAGAGACCAGGCAGGGAGTAAGGCCCCGCCAACACCTTGATTTCCGATTTTGACCTCATCACTGAGAGAGAGTACATTTCCGTGGTTTAAGCCACTTTGTTGTGGTAATTTGTTACGGCGGCCACAGAAAAGGAATGCGGTCACGGACACCCAGAGGGGATGAACCAGAGGGTGACTTCTGCATTTTCACCTTCTGCCTGCGCCAGCTGGCCGAGGGTTTTGTTCACGCTCAGTCTTACAGACTAAATGCTCAATGCATTCCTTCCTCAAAGGGCATCTAACGCTCAGGAGAAAGTTGTCTTGCATCTCACTTTCTGTCAACAGATGGTTAAATGAACACATGTGCGAACCAGGGTCAGGAAACAGGCACAGCACGGGCAGGTGGTCGGAGTGCTTAGATCAGCCAAACTGGTTCACACCAATCTACTCTCAAAGGGTTTGCTCTTTCTCTGAACTACATCCCTGGTCCTATCAGCCCAGAACTTCACTTTCTTTTCCGTATCAGCTCAATGTATTTCCCTCCTACTGGGCAGTCTATTGGGTCTTAAAATAGAATTTCTGTTTCTTTTAATTGGAAATGTCGCATGAATATTTTTAACTGTAGGAAAATGGCTTTTCTTCTCAGTTGTTATGTCCACGGTTCCCAAGGTGATGTTGGTATTTTTGCCACATCAGCAGGAGCCTTGTGATAAACACATGAGGAGACCCGCCAGCAGGCGCCCAAGACGCCGTGGGTACTGCTCACAGTAGGAGCAGCTGAGCCATCAGGACGGAGGGAAGATTTGCAAACTATACATCTGATAAGGATTTAATATCCAAAATATATCAGGAACTCATACAACTCAATAGCAAAAACTCCCCAAAGAACAAAAGGCCCCATTACAAAATGGGCAAAGGAACTGGATAGACATTTCTCAATAGAAGACATACAAATGACCAACAGGTATATAAGAAAATGCTCAGCATCACTAATCATCAGAGAAATGCAAACTAAAACCACAGTAAGTACCACCTCACACCTGACAGAACCCCTATTACCAAATAGTCAAAAGATAACCAATGTTGGCGAGGATGTGGAGAAAAGGGAACCCTCCTACACTGTTGGTGGGAATGTTAATTGGTGTAGCCACTATGGAAAATAGTGAAGAGGTTCATTTAAAAGTTAAAAATAGAACTACAATATGATCCAGCAATCCCACTTCTGGGTATTTATCCAAAGGAAATGAAAACAGGATATTGAAGAGATTATCTGCACCCCCATGTTCATTGCAGCATTAGTCACAATAGCCGAGACATGAAAACAACCTAAGTGTCCTTCAAAGGGTGAATAAAGAAAATGTGATATAGAGAATATTATCCAAATATTAAAAAGAAGGAATCCTACCATCTATGACAATATGGATGAACCTGGAGGGCACTGTGCTGAGTGAAATAAGCCAGACACAGAAGGATAAATACTGAATGATCTCACTTATTTATGAAATTTAAAGTAGTCATACTCACCCTGGCCAGTGTGGCTCAGTTGGTTAGAGCATCATCCGTGTGCCAAAAGTTTTCCAGTTCCATTCCCGGTTAGGGCACATAACTAGGTTTTGGGTTTGGTCCCTGCTTGGGCCGCATACAAGAGGGAACCAATGAAAATCTCTCTCTCTCTCTCTCTCTCTCTCTCTCTCTCTCTCCCCCTCCCCCTTCCTCTCTCTAAATCAATAAACATATCCTCAAAAAAATGTTAAAATAGTTGTACTCAGAACAAGGAGTAGAGTGGTGGTTGCCAGGAGGTAGAGGGGGGATGGAGACATGTGGGTCAAAGGGCACAGAGTTTTGGTTATGCTAGATGAATAAATTCTGGAGATCTAATGCACAGCATGGTGACTCTAGTTAATAGCACTGTGTTGTGTTCTTGAAATTTGCTAAGAGAGTAGACCTTAAGTGTTCTCACCACACAAAAATAAGAAGGAAAGAAAATGGCAACTATGTGAGGTGATGAATATGTTAATTAGTGGGATCGGTCGTTTCACAATGTGCGCGCATATCAAACATGAAATTGTACACCTTAAATATATACTATTTTAGTTTTTCAGTTAGAGCTCAATAGAGCTGAAAAATAGTACTAATACACTAAAACATGACAGATATATTTTGAATCAATTAGGTCTCTGTACTCCTGGGAGAACGACTTCTCCTGACCTGCCTTATCAGCTTTGTATTTTCAATGGATTAGTGAAATGCACATTTACAGGGATTACTTGAACTTTGTCCCAGGGATATAAAACACAATACTTGTGCCGCGTGGTAGCCATGGTGAGTGTGCGTAACATGTTAAGTACATCTGTTTCCCTGACAATCTCTGTGTCAGCAGACAAATCGCTCACACTGCACTAAAAATAGCTCACGAGTGCTGTTTGGACCCCTCTTTCATGAACATGCGTCATGTTCTCAGCAAGCATCGATTTGCCATGTACTGGCACAGGGCCCACATCAGCGATGGCGTTCCAGGTGTCCCCAGGGACCAGCACTGCCCTTGCCCCTCCAGAGGGAGAGTTGACTGTGGGCATACTTGTTGGCCATGGCCTTCAACACTATAAGGAAGCAACCAGGCCAAAAGGAGACATTGAAACATGAAAAATGCAGCCATTGAGGCCCTTTCAACAGTCTTTTAGATCTATCACACGTCCACTAGACAACATTCTTAGTCGGAAGGAAGTCTGAGATATAGACCGCCACCGCACAGCATCATTCTGATGGGCTGTGGCCGTGAATGCCAAGGCTGGCGCCACCAGGACACCGACATGCCCAGCAGACACGTCCCGGCGTTTCCTAAGGCACTCGTGGTGTGTGCTCTTCTGAGCCATCAGAGATGACCCGTTCACTGGGGTGGAGACCAAAGGTGTTCCAGTCAAGCAGTCACCATTGGTGCGGTCTGCCCATGAGGGGCTTGGGGTGGGTGGCCAAGACCAAAGCCAAGTCCAGTCCCTTCTCTCCCTAGAACTTTCAGCTGAGGCCTCTGAGTCCAGAGGACCCCACAGTTCAGGGCTGGGCCTCAGAGGGTAGGGGGCCTGTCCACAAGCACCTTCTCCAAGGAGGATTTAGTTGGCCACCCTGGGGGGCCCCTGGGATGGCTGAACAGACAACAATGCCAAGAACTTTGCCTCTGTTATGTTTGAAACATCTAACAGATGGACTGCAACAACATCAGCAGGGGGTCCATAAGGGACGACCAAACAACTGAACAGCAGGCTGCATGGGGCGACCAGGCCAGCAGGGGGGGCTATTGGGGGCAACCAGGCTGGTGGGGCGGGCAGTTAGGGGTGATCAGGCCAGCAGGCAGAGGTGGTTAGGGGTGATCAGGCTGGCGGGGGTGGGGGGGCAGTTAGGGGCAATCAGGCAGGCAGGCAGGTGAGCAGTTAGGAGCCAGCGGTCCTGGATTGTGAGAGGGATGTCCAACTGCCAGTTTAGGCCTGATCCCCGGGATGGGGCCTAAACCAGCAGTCGGACATCCCCCGAGGGGTCCTGGATTGGAGAGGGTGCAGGCTGGGCTGAGGGCCCACCCCCATGCATGAATTTCATGCACTGGGCCTCTAGTATTAAATAATTGAACCACAACGGGAATCAACAAATAAGCCTCAAGGAAGTATTACACAAAAGAGAGAAAGTTTTGGATCAAAAGTTTTTTTTCTTAAAAAGGGAAGAAAAAACAATAAATTAGAACCTGTAACCAGCAACCCTATCCTCAAATGTCACTCTGACAAGAATATCTTAGAGGATGGGCCTAATTTACCCTAAAAGCAATGTAGGAGCATCTTACACCTGCCAAAGGCAGGGGGTCACTGGAGTGACTGCAGTTGTTATGACCATCACGAGGAGACACTCAAACAGAGCCGATAGCGCCAACGTTTCTGGGAGTGAAACAAAGATAAACGCAGGCAGTGGCTTCAGAGCAGGAAGGAGCAAGAATAGATTTAAGTAAAAAAGTGAATTTTGAGAAGCTGGAAGACCCAAGCACAGAGAACCAGCCTGCACATGGCCACTCCTTCCAGAGAAGGAAAGTAGCATGGAAACAACATGCCACTGGTAAGGGACTTTTTTTGGATTTGGGAAAATAACTAAGCTGGGAGAAAGAGGGCCATGGAATCGGTTATGCTGAATCAGCAGTGACTGATGTGACGAGATGCAACCTTGTAAAATGCCCACCACTCACCATGTGTTTGCTCCATAAACATTCGTGGAGCGAAGGGCAAGACCATCGGTCAGGTCGGCAGGTGCATGGAGCAGAAGGTGGCGGGATGAGGAAGACAGTCTGTGCCCAATGAGAGTGTGTGTCATGGAAAAGCACGAGCCGTGCGAGGACGTCGTACGTGGTTGCCCACCAGGTCCCCTTTGTCCAGGGCATGTTCCAAAACCCCTGAGTGGGAGGCCGTGAATGAGGGGATGGGCAGTGATGTCAACTCGCCAAGGCAAACAAACTCTCAACACCAAACTAAAAGAGGTGCTGGAGAGATGGCGCTGGGAGCCCAGCGAGAGGACCAAGGACGAAGGCACCTGGTGTCCAGAGGGGGGCAGGAGACCCTCTGAGGTGCAGACTTGTTTCTCATGAAAAGCAGGTCAAAGGCCCTAGCCGGTTGCTCAGTGGTTAGAGCATTGGCCTGAGGACTGAAGGGTTGTGGGTTCAATTCTGGTCAAGGGCATGTGCCTGGGTTGCAAATTCGCTCCACAGCCCCAGTCTGAGTGTGGGAGGCAACCAATTGATGTGCCTCTCTCTCACATCAATGTTTCTCTCTCTCTCTCTCTGTCTTTCCTCCTCCCTTTTAACAAAAAATAAATAAATAAAAAGCAGGCCAAAGGATCTTTGTTATAATTGGGCAGCTATATCTGTAGAGAGACAAGGTTTGCAGAATGCTTCAGTGTCCCTCATTGTGTTACACAGAGTGTTTACTTTCTAAATTCGAGTGAAAAGTACAAGAACACTGAGGCACAGGACAGACAAAGAGGAGGCAGAAGCAGGACAGAGTCCTACAGGGACCAAAGCCAGCCAGGCGGGAACCCCGCACCACGGGAGGGTCCCAGGGATGCAGGGAGGTGGCGGAATGGGGGAGGGTGGAGCCTGACCTGGCCCACTGCACACCTTTCCCCCCGTTGCTCCCACAGGTCCCTGTCACACAGGAGGGGCCTGGGTTCATGGGCACAGTACGCTCTGCACTGTACAGGCTGAAATTCTTGGTGGCGTAAACCGTGCATCGTCCACAGAACAACAACAGGCTGGCCTTGATAGGACACTGAGGAAAAGCTGAGCTGCAGCCCAGGTGGGGCTGAGGGACCCCATCGGGAGCAGCCCTGTGGCTGGTTCTGGTGATGTTCCTGTGACTCAGTTCCCCAGGGTTGGGCCCTGCAGCCTTGAAGGCAAGGTGCTCTCCCTCCAGGTCCGAAGTTGGCGGGGGGAGGACCCCAGACTCTTTCCACTCTTTCCTTTCTCCACGGATGAAGGAGATGGCTGCCAACCTGTTTTCCAAATGAGAAAATGCCAGAAGATTTATTTTCTGCAGAAAGGTGCAAACCAAATAGGAAATATTATTTCAGGGAGCTGGTGCAGGGTAATTATTTATGGATGTATTACCAACCATAAGGTTTCCCACGCTGGTTCGAGGGGGTAATGATTTTTATAATTACCTGTGTTTAGAAATACCTTCACGCAAAGAAGTAAATATGCCTCCTGCTGAGAAGAGAAACAGTTTTTCCTCTTCCATAATTAGTGAGCTTTTCTTCAACCAAAGCCTGAAATTACTTTTGGTTTCTCAGGGGCAACAGGGGACAGAGAGGCAGGGGTGGGATGTGGCCTGTGGGGTTCTCACTGAGACTCATCCGCAGGCCGCCCCTGGGACTGACCAGGGCCCTGGGGCAGGGAAGGGGACAGGCACAGACACTGTCCACCTGAGAGTTCAGTGGCCCTACCACTCCTAGAGCCCACTGTCACCACGGTCACCTGGGAGCTCCAGGCTCCAGGGATGCCATCTGGGACCTGTATGCTCCGGCTTCCCTCCCCCACGGCCAGCCTCTGCCTGTTCCAGCCACCTGCCTCGGGTCTTTCTCCCGTGTCCAGGGCCACCTTAGGCACATCTAACCGGCCACGTCCCTGACTGCAGTCTCTGCTGCCCCTGGTGTCCACACTGAGAGTCCCCAAAGTCAGTGAGGGTGGCATTGGCGGACAAGGACAGTGAAGTAAACTAAATGAAAAACGCAGGTTGCTTTTAAGCCTCTATCCTTTATTCTTGGATGAGGTCTTTCCTACTTTAGGGGGTATTTGTGATTTAAATACAGTTATTTCTTGCCCCTCCCCCAAGTCCTTTGTTAGTTTTCCTAATTAGCGGTGTGTACATGTGTGTACATGGGCACATGTATATGTGTACGTGTGCACACCTGTATGTGCGTGCACGTGTGTGTGAGTATTCGTGTGGGGGTGGGGAAGAAGGCAGTGGGAGGAGGCCTTAGGCCTGTGATTGGCTGGATGGGACTTGGGACCACAGCTCATCATGGGGCCCTCGACCTCACGGCCACAGGGCCAGCTGCCGCGTCTCAGCTGAGTGGCCCAGCCGTGGGGACCCCGTGCAGCTGGACAGGCTACTGGACTTTCTTTTCTCCATTCCTTCATCCCTGAGGTGGGGTGATGGCAGTGCCAGCCTCCATGGGAAGAGGAAATCCATCTGTGTCTACAAGTAGTTGGGCACATGGTAAGTGCTGCGCGCGCACGCACACACACACACACATGCACGTGTGCACACTCACTCGTGTGCTCATGCATGCTGCGAGAGCAGGGGCGCACTTGACAGGGGAATGGCTACTCTGCCCAGGAACTAATTCTCTTGCTTCTGAAGGTGAGATGGGGGAGGGAACACAATACCACCAAGAGTTGGGAGGAGTGGGGTGTTCTTGAGACCCAGCCAACTTCCTGTTCCTCCTCCTGGTCTCTGGGGCTCACACAATTTTGGTGGCTGTGATGACACTTCGGGCTTGAGCTCTGATGCTGTCTGGTATTAAACCACACCCCCTACAATGGTGGAAACCATTTCTCCAGAATTCCAAGAAACACTTTCCTGTTCTTGGTTTACATTTTATTTTCCAGGAGCAACCTGTGACGACCAATGAGTGCACGCACTCGGTGCTAAACTTCCAGTTATGTGCAGTTAAACACACGTTTTCACTCGTTCTGGCCCATAAGCTTATGAGGTTTATGTGGAAATGTGACCTGCTTTCTTTAACGAGTCTGTTCCCTCAGGGGCCCTGGTGCACCCACTGGGCCAAGACAGGGAACGTTGGGACCATGGGCAGGCAGCATGCAGCACAGAATGAGCACTTGAGAAATGGGTTGCCTGCTCTCTCTGGTGCCCCAGTAGAAATGCTGATGGCTCTGGGCTGGACGTCAAGCCCACCCTCTGTCTGTGCTGAGCCCATCCTACTGCAGGAGTGCAGGAGTGACACTGTCCCTGGGAGCATGCTGCAAAGGACTGTGGGCATTTGAAGCTTGGAGCGAGTGACACAGCATCACCCCAGTGGCATGTGGGTGATTTCCATCAGTACCTGGGCTCTGGCAAGGCAGCACGTGTGGGTCATATTTGTAAATATGTAAGGACATCTCCGTTCAGTCCACGCCACTGCTTCTCAATGTCAGCACAGTGCCACCAAGCCCATCACCTTGTCCATCCCCAGGGGTCACAGAGCAAAGGCCTTAATGACAAGCCCAAGTCTTGTTGCACCTAATTCTTATTCAAGCCCAATTAACAGAAAACAAGCCCCAGAATTCGTGGGGAAAAGTCACTGTTAACTTTACAAAACATCTGTGGAAGACAAGGCCCTCCCTTCTGGATCGATCTCTCCTCTGACCTGAATTTCGAAGTCACACAATGCGATAGGGGGATCCATCCACTTTTCCATCCTTCTGCTCGTCCTCACATCCCTCGGGCTTCTGTTCACTCATCAATCACCACTGATAAAGCATTTTTCCGGCAAACTCCTTCTGAGACAGCGGTTCTCAACCTGTGGGTCACAACCCCTTTGGCGGTCGAACGACCCTTTCACAGGGGTCGCCTAAGACCATCCTGCATATCAGATATTTACATTACGATTCATAACAGTAGCAACATGACAGTTATGAAGTAGCAACGAAAATAATTTTATGGTTGGGGGTCACCACAACATGAGGAACTGTATTTAAAGGGCCAGAAGGTTGAGAACCACTGTCTGAGACCTGACGGTGAGACAGGCAACCATTTGCTTCTAAAGATCCCAAATGCTGGAGACTGAGTTCCTCCCTGCAAGGGACTCACTGTTTCTGCAGGAGTCGGACAAGCACAAAAATAACCCCGAGCTAATGAGATAAGAACACAGATGGCTTAGAGTTAAGGTTTAGGGTTAGGCTTAATTAAGGGAACAGATGGAGAATTCAAGTTAAAATTCAGTAAAATTTTAATTAAAAGACTATGCATTTCTACCCTAAGGTCTTTTAACGATGAGCTCAAATTTCATGCCTTGTCCCCTCCCCAACAATCACACACACCTGTAACTATCTGCTTTGAGCTATGTTGCCAGACATCCCCCATGTCAGCATCTGGAGTCCAGCTCTGCCCCCACCCCCCACCTCCTTGGAGACCTTGACCTTATCACTCTTCCCTGGCTCCAGCCAAGAGAACACACAGTGCTCTAAGAGGGCTGAAAACGGGAGGGACACCGAGAAGCAGGGCAGTTGGTGTGGCAGAGGCAGGAACCTGGCCTAAACAGCACCCCTGTCCCCGGCTCCTGGGTGGTCCCAGACCTGCTCACATGTGCTTGGACTGCGTTCCTCCTAGATGTGCTGGGCTGTCTCTCTCTGTCATCATCTTGGGAACTTGTCCCTAGCAACTGCTGGAAAGCTTTCTCCACCCTGGAGGGGGGAAGTCCCTGAGGTCCTTGTGGCTCTGGGTGACACCCAAATGATGGGACAGAGGAAGGGGAGCAGTGAGGGGCTGCCATTTTCTGGGGTAGTAGTCCCCCAGGCCCAGTTTAGTTGCTGCTGTGTGGCCCTCTCCTCAGAGCATGTGGACATAAATGTGAGTCCCCGAGGGCATGAACATCCCTCCCCTCTGCACACATCCTGTGTTTGGATCAGTCTGGGCCCCACTGCCCTTCACAAGGCTCCTCTTTCCTCCCCAGGTGGACTCCAGTGGACCAGCCCCAGCCTCTGGTCCTTCCATCCTCAGGAACTTTGCATGTTGGGGCCTGGACAAAATAAGTAGAAAGGCACATTGCAGCCAATTGACTAATCAATGAATCAATTGATCAATTTATTCATCTAATCATCCATCCTTGCATTTGTCCATCTATCATCCATCTGTTTGTCCATTGTGTGTATGCCTATCCGCCCATCCATTATCCATCCATACTCCATTCATCCATCTATCTATTTACCCATCTATCATTTCATCTATTCATCCATCCTCCATCCATCCATTCATCTATCTATCCACTCACACAAACTTTCTTCAGCAAAGATTGGATTTATACCCAAAAACGGTGGGAAGTTCCACCATGAAACCTCTCTCCACATCTTCAAACACAACGTGTAGGATTTTTTAAGATCAGGGCCAACCATATGAGATGTTAGTTGCCTTTTCTTGGACATCTATGTTGGGTCTCCATCATACTGAAATGTTATATTCTTTTCTCACACGTTAATGATGTGTGTGGCCAAGATCTGAATGTGGGTTTTGAGAAATTTTCAATTTGCTATTTGGGTTTTTTAGGTTTATAATACCTTCACCTGGCTCTTCTAGACAGGGACCCTGGGTTTATTTCCAGCAGTCTTTGCATCGGAATCGGGGAGCTCACTGTTCTTTAAGGAATATGGTTAGCAATGGAGTGCTGAGTGGCTGTGTTTTATACTGCAGATGTGGGCCGCGGTTGGATGGCTCGCTGCCTCCTCATAGACCGTCCCTTTGACACTTCCAATGCAACTTGAGTTGGCTTGCTCTGGGAAAGTCTTAGGGAGGCCTCCTGGGCGGTGCACTTGAAGAAATGGTACGTCTCAGGGCCCCCTGCTGTTGCATGAGAACCAGGCCCCAGTGGAAGCCTCCTCATTCTAGAGACGCAACAATTCTGTTCTCGTGTTCACGTCATCTTCCTTGACCTCAGAGCCTCCCTTTTGTCCATTGTGTTTTCTGCCTTGTAGTTTCTCTTAACAAAACTAGTTTCCTCTTTCCCTTCTGGATCTCAGAAGGTGGTGAGAACCCCTGGATGTGCTGGCGCAGGCCCCGAGGCTGCCTTTCTGCCGGGTGCCCATCCCTTGCCTCTGAGACGGGAGAGATGGGGCGAGGCCATGCGTTCTCTGTCTGAGCAGGAGCCAGGCTGCTCTTTCAGAGGATGGCTGGCTGTGGACCAGCCCCCCTTCTCCAGTTCATGCAGACATGCCTGACCTTTCTACAGAAATTCCGTGAGGCTCCTGGCTTTAGCTTCCAGGCTTCCCGGCTTAAATAGCATTTTACTGGATTCCATTCTCACTGTGCCATCTACTTGAAAGTCGCCAGGGAAGGGTTTCTTAAAAATAGATTTTATTTTTTAGAGCATTTTTAGGTTTACAGAAAAACTGCACAGGAAGCTCAGAATCCCCAACGTCCCCAGCCCTCTCCCCCCACGGTTTCCATTATTAACTTCATGCAATGAACTGACATTGATGGATTATTATGAACTAAAGTCCACAGTTCCCTTTAGGGCCCACTCTTTGTGCTGTGAGATTCTGTGGGTTTTGCGGACTGCTTGCTATCACATGCCCACCATGGCAGCATCTCACCAATAGTCTTATCTCCCTGAGTGCCTGCGCCCTGAATCGGGGCACCCCCTCCCCCTGCCCCCTACCAATCTTTTTACTATCTCTACAGTTCGGCCTGCTTGTTTTCTAAGACGGGAGGATGGGTTGTAAACATAGGATGAGGGAGATAGCAGTATCAGAAAAGAGCGTGAAGATTTCAGGAGGAGGGGGAGCGAGACTGCTGGGAAGCCAGAAGAGGTGAGCATGAAGCTGAGGTGGAGAGTGGCCTGTGATCAGAGAGAAAAACCTTCTTTCCTGGAGACAGGGGACTCTGGGAAGGCTGTGAGGTGTCTGGGCACGTATAGGGGTGGAATGGTCTCCGAGGGGAAGGGGACAGAGTGGGAGGGAGCGGAGGATGACCGTGCAGACGCCTGGCTGGGCTGCAAGGAGCTAAGGCTGGAAATCACGGTTGGTAAGTGACTAAACCCACCGAGATGCAGGAGGATAGGGGCAGGATGGTCACGGACGCTAGTGGGATGGGAAGATGAGACCTGCCAGGGCTGGCATCGATGGAGAAAGGGTCTGTCCACGGGTGTGGCATCCACTTCCCACGTCTCTGATGTCACCCCTTGTTTCACTAATCCGACCACATTGGACCCCACGGAAGGTCGGGAGGGCCCTCCTTTCTGTGGTCATTAAGATCCGGTCTGTGCCTCTCAGTTTGGGGAGCTGAGCTATGGAGACTTTAAACAACCAGGACTAAAGAGGACAACCCTCTCCCAGGGCTCTCACCCCCTCAAACAGGCGCCCAGAACAAGCATCTCTTTGCAAAACACTTCTTTCCAAAGGATTTTTTCAATTTTGGTAACATTCTGTGTTTTCCTAAAAGCCATATTCCACCAGTGTTGTTCTGTAGCACTCTGTCAGGCCAGATCTCGTTTTTAAAAAGCATTTGGCACTCTGAAGTGTTGCATGTGGCTCAGTGAAAACAGCAATATGCAGACATTCAAGGATGTCACTCCAGTTAGGGACAAACGTGATCAGCCTCAGTGATAATCCAGCACAAATGTGTATTCAAATGTGGCTGGTGGGAACAGGGGATGGGTCTGGTGGGAGGGGACACCTTTGAGCATCACTTGGGGCTGGAATTCTCAGTGCCCTCTGAACTGCTCACAACAGACCCTCTTCTAGGCACATCCTCTAAGAGGAGCTACTCAGGACAAGCCAGCTGGGGTCCCGGAGGTTCCACAAATGCAGCCTCGCATCTGCCAGGCTGGCCAACCAGGTCTGCTTCCTGGTGACGTCTCCCCAGAGATATGAACCTTGGTGGCCTGGCGTTCCCTCTAGCTTCCTAAGCTCACACTGTGATTATATTGAATTCTTGCAGCGGTCCCCAGAGACAGCAATGTGACCACCACCATTCACAGGCAAGTGGACCATGGTTCATGGGGAGAAAGTGGAGGAGGCAAGAGCGGAGCCGGTTTTTCTTGCAAAGTGCATGCCCGTTCAGCCACCGTGACAATACAGAAAGTGCTAACCACACGGCTAGCACCTGGCCCAGGAATAAGCTGACCGATATGAGTCTTAGGATTTGAGGTCAAGATTACTCATCCTGTGCCAGTGAGCTAGGTAGCCAGTTTACGGCATCCCTGTTAGAAGCCTGTGTGTGGATAAGGAAAGCCTATCCTCCCAGGAAAAGGCCAGAGGCATTTTGGCCATAGTTAAAAATCACCATCAGGACTTATTTAAACTGATCCCTGTGGATTAACAGCTTCCTCCCAGAACATGAGCTTCTGAAAGCCAACCAATGAGTGATATACAACTCTTTTCAAAGTCAGCCAACCAGTGATAGCTTTGCTTTACTGAAAACCAGCCAATCAGTGACAGTCTGCCCTTCTGAGTCAACCAATCAGTGAAGCCCAACCTGATGAAAGCCAGCCAATCAGTGGTGGCCCTGCTCTTATGAGAGCCAGCCCATGAAAACAGTCTCACTTTGGTGACTGAGATGACACAGCTAAAAGTAATGCTGTCCTTACCCATTGTGAGGCAGGCTCTGCTGGGAGGACGCCTGCTCTTCCTGGCTTCATTCAGGTGTTCTGTTCTAACTCGATGGGTCTCCCCCAGTGGGTCTGTGCCATGCTGAGGCCCCTCCGCAAGAAGCTTCCCCATCTGGCAGCAGGTCAGGCTGCACAGTGGGGCCTGGCACTTGGGTGAGCCTGACACTCAGGTGAGCTGGCTTTTAGATGGGGCTTGCACTCAGGTAGGTAGGCACTCAGATAGGGCCTCAAGGCCCATGGCCAGAGTGAAGGAAGTGCCTGAGGGCTGAGGGCAAAGGGTGGCTAGCTCTGATCTCACCAACCTGTACATGTAGTGGGCACTCCTGCACCTGGCCCTCCCTTCCTCCCGATGGCCAGGCTCCCTGAGAGGGCGGTGGTAGCATCTGCTTGTGCACCTGCTGTGTAAGGAAATCTGACAAGTCAGGTGTTCTAACTTTATCAAATATGGCCAGAGGAGAAAGTACAGATGAGGAATGCTCCATAAAAGCCCAAACCAAAACACCTTGCCCCCCATGCATGGATATCCTGGTGTTTCCAGTTTGTAAAGTGTCTTTCCTCACCCCATTCTCAAGCCACTGTGTGCCATGCCGGCTCCTAATGGTCCTCAGCTCCAGAGAACTCTGCCCGGGAAACAGCAAGGAGAGTGACCAAGGGAAGCTGGGACAAAGGTCAGTGCTGTGACCACTATAGATGTGTTATCTAGTCTGGAAGCCTCAGTGACCAACTTGAATTGAAGCCCAAGAGTCTGTTGGCCCTAAGCAGCAGAGTTCCTATGGACCTGCCCACTGTTAAGGCTGTGGGGCCCCTGGACTGGCCTCTATAGACTGTCTCCATGTCTGTCACCTTGACCACTGACCAATGACTCCCTTGAACCTCTAACTTGCAGCCTCACCCCTCTATCCTCAGCTACCTGCTCCCAGCACCGCCTCCCTGGCAGGCTTGTCATCCATCCTACAGGGACACCACCGCCTGCCCACCTCCACCCCAAATCCATGGTGACATCCACCAGCCAGAGTGCAGAGTGCTCCAGCTACATAGATGTCCAGTGCTGTGGCACTGACCTCCCCGCTGGGGCCTGTGAGGTGGCAGAGCACACACTGTATCCCGGGTGACAGAGGAGGAGAGTGGGGCCTGGAGAGTGGCTGGGAGTCCAAAGGCTGAGCAGAAGGTGGTGGGACAGGCAGACCCAGCTCTCTGATTCACCACCTACTGCTCCCGGCCGAAGCTCCTCATGTGGCATAAACAACATGGCACTTCTTGGTGTCAACTCTGGGTAGAGCCGCCTGCTTGACCCAGCCCAGGTCCACTGTGTTGGCATGTTATTTGGCTATTGACAGTTGACCCAAGAAAGTGAAATTTAAAAGGTAGCCTAAATTATTTAACTAAGCGTTAATCATACACGCATTTAAGGTGTTTGATTCAGCAGGTATCTGAGGGAGCCCTTTGGTGGGAGGCCACATTGGGTCCCGAGACACTCGGACGAGGTTTCAGAGAGCTTTGGAGCAAGGTTTGGAGGACTGTCAAGACCTGGGTGTGGCTGATCCTTGATTACTTCTGTGTTGCCAAAACCCCTAGGTCTGTCATGAGGGGAAACTTGAACTCTAAGAAGGTGGGTGGGAGAGGCTCTGAGAGTGGGGACCCAAGATTCTAACATAGGATCCTGGACCAGTGGGGAGCAGGGGTGGCCTGTTCTGTTCACCACCTGGCAGCTGTGTGGGGGCACAGGAGGGGCAGGCTCCCACTGGGTCTGGTTGAGTGGGAATATGGGAGGAGGCCGGCAGAGCCCCGATTCCATGGAAATGACACGGTGACTGTCCTCTTGTCTCCTGTGTACCTCCTGTAGGTTGAGCTGCTGACATTAGTGTTTGAGTCAATGGCTCAGCCCTCTGTCGACCCCCACGGGCAATGTCTGGGACTCCCCAGCTGTGGGATCCTGTGTCTCAGGGTGTCAAGAGGACTTGGGGATCACAAGAATGAGGCCTGGCTCGGTGTGTGGCGTGCTCTTTATTTCCACAGTGCTGTTTTAGTGACTTGGAATTTGCTGGGAGTTCATGCAAACACAACGATCAGCCCCTTGGTCCCCCGGGTGCTCGAGGAGCAGAATTCCACAGCCAAGCGTCAAGGCCAAAGCCTGGTTTTGTTATTGACCAATTTTTCCTTCCCTTGGTCAGGGGGTGGGGGACTCAGTTTCCCAGTCTGCAGCGTGAGGCTGTTGGCATTGGAGATCTGAAATATCTACCCCTGTAGGCTGTAAAATTCTCCTCTCGTGAGCCTTTGGCAAAACAAAACCCTGGACTAGCAGGGCCAGCCAGGAGCCAAGATCTGAATGAAGCTACTGGGGTGGCTCTGGATCCCGCTGCACGGAAGGCGTGGAGCCAGGTGAGTCCAACATCTCTCCAGACAGTCGGGTGTGGGAGGCAGAGCGAGGGACCAGAGTGGAGCGCTTGCCTCCCAGGTCCAGCAGGGCGGTGCCCACCTGCTTCTGCTTTTCTCTTTCCTTTCAGGCTTTCAGCTTCCATTTGCTGGCAGTTCATTTCTGACGGGCTAGCCGTGTGGACGAGTAGCAGGATACAGCCACACGGAGACGAAGGTAGAATGACAGCCGCTGGGGACAAGCCAGCAACTGGCCTTTTCATTTTCATCTTAATTTGCCAAAAAGCGTCCCCCTTCTCACCCCGAGCGCTTCACCAGATGCTGAAAACCCGATGCCCTAATGGAGGGGACTGCAATTATCCGAGATGAGGCCGACAAGCACATTTCGGAGAGTTTTTCTCCATCTGTCCAACTCGAAGGCTCTGCTGTTGGTAATGAGTCATTTTCTCAGCACAGAATCCTGGGCCCAGAGGATTTTCACATGCGAGCTCTGTTCTTTCATCGTCTGGCTGCTGAGACCTTTCCAGCTCCCTCCCAGGGCCAGGGGGTTGGTTTGAGGATGGACCGGCTGAGTGTGACCCAGGGCACCCCAGTCACGCCTGAGGGCCTCGCATGGAGCTAAGTCTGGTTGGGAGGGTGGAGAGGCAGGCGGGGAGTTCCTTGTGAGATTCCTCTGTTTGGAGATGTCTTCCCACCTAACTGAGGACCAGGGGCTGCTCCTCCAGGGGAGGGCAGGGAGGCTGTTTCAGTAGAGAGTGGGCTGCAGGTCCTGGGATGCCTGGCTCTGCCCGCCCTCCTGCCCACCTGAGGCCACTCAGCTGGTGGGCTAGTGATCAGCAGGGCTGGTCCTGCCTGTGGGGCTTCTGACTTCACTCTGTCTCCATGTCCTTGACCAAAAAAGCAACTCCCTAAGGCCCCAGAGTCCCAAAATGTGCAATTCTCTGTCTGCAAGCCCTTCTTGCTCAGGAGGGCCCTGTGTCCTCACAGAGCCCAGCTCATCTGCCTCACCCAGGAATCCAGTACTGGCCGGGGTTTAGTTCCTGCCCAGCATTTCACCCTCTTCTTACTCAGCAGGCCGCTCCTAGGAGCCTCCCCAAAGTGCTGACGTGCGCATTCCAAGGGGCTATGGTTCAAAATCGGGATTGCCTGCGGTCAGTACTCTGCAGGCAGCCTCCACACCCCTAGCAAGCAGCAGGTCTGGTCTTTGCGGCGTGTGGGATGGCCGCTCACTGAGAAGGGAGGTAAGGGTGTCTCATACACACGCACGCAACTCTCGGCAGACAGGGCACCCGCCCTGTACAAAGGGGTAAACATTGGAAACTCTCGTGGGAAATGTCACAGCGACAAGGGGATCCTGCTCGAGGCCTGTCCTGACCCACAGCGGAGATGTCATGCACCCGACAGACGGATGTGCCACACGCCCTGCGGGTCTCAGGAGCCAGTGCCCACCCCGCGCTCTGCCTTTATAATTCCCACTTGCCAACGACTGACACAATAACACTGGATAATCGGGCCATTTTCTCCCAACCTCGAACCCCGCGTCGTTATTAGCAGGCGCTAAATTGCCACTCCAGCTGCTGAACAGTAGCAATTAATTCCATTAACATTTGAGGAAATGAAAAACATTAATAACAACCACCAAAAGCTCAAAACAGCCTCCCTCTCTCTCTCTCTCTCTGGAACCGAGCCTGGGACCCTTCCGTGCGCAGGCCAACGCTCTATCCACTGAGCCAAACCAATCTTCACTCCTCTCCCCCTCCTCTTCCTCTCCCCCTCCC
>NW_005353838.1:15328463-15328982 GCF_000412655.1 Myotis brandtii | reverse complement strand
AAGTCATTACAAAGCCTCTCTTTCCCACACTCCCTCCTCACTCTCTTTCTCCCTTTCACCAGGTTCATCTATTTGCTTTAAAATAACCCCTCAATTGAAAATTGAAAACAATTCAGGAAGGAAGACTTGCAACATAAATGGCATCTGTGAATGCTCTGGAAATTAATCTAGGGAAAAAGAAGAGAGGAGAAGAGCCCTGACTGGTTTGGCTCAGTGGATAGAGCGTCGGCCTGTAGACTGAAGGGTCCCAGGTTCGATTCTGGTATGTATAAGAGCTATTAATGATCCCTGCAACATTTCTTGAACAATCCAGCTTTATTGCACTGATCTGAGATGACTTTTTAAATATAAAGTAAAATTTCAAATGTATTTGAGATTATTCCTGGACTCTACACTGTACCATCGACCTATCTAATTAATGCCCTAATTAAAATACATAAATATGTTTGTTATATATTTTAAGTCTAAAGAACAATTTTCTCTCATTTCTTTCTTTCTTTCTTTCTTTCTTTCTTTCTT
>NW_005353838.1:15327810-15328283 GCF_000412655.1 Myotis brandtii | reverse complement strand
CAGAGTCTGGGTCTCACTTCGAGGGAAAGTACCCAATAGCTATGAGAAGAAAGAAAGTACACAGGTGACACACTAACCTAGCTATGTGACTCTGAGCAAGTCATGTCCCCCTTCTGAACCCCACCTCCTCCTCTAGCCACCAAGAATTTGGGCCCAACACTTCGTAAGAATTTGTTGAATCTTTGGAGATAAATAGACTCATTTTCCAGCCATGAACTTTGTCTAGAGTGGAGCTATTATTTTTCTCCATTAAAAGGTCTCTTGAAATACAACATCATTTAAAAGTGAGATCTTGCTGTAGATGGATATGTTCCAGTATTAGATGAGAAGGGGAATAAAACCACATCCATTTAAAATCTGACAGAGGACCAGGGAGAATAAAACCCTCTTGGTCTAATGACAGGACTAAATTGGGTTCTGTTTCAAGTTGCCATTGAGTTTCTGAGTTCTTTAGAAGGAAGATAAAACAACCT
>NW_005353838.1:15313293-15325975 GCF_000412655.1 Myotis brandtii | reverse complement strand
TGTCCCAGAGGCTCCTTACACTATCTTCATATTTTTGGATTCTTTTTGCTTTTCCGGTTGGGTGTTTTTTGTTTCTTCGTATTTCAAATCTTTGACTTCATTCTTGCCATCCTCTAGTCTGCTGTTGGATCTCTGTATAATATTCTTTATTTCAGTCAGTGTATCCTCGAGGGTCTCATTAGATTTATCGAGGATCTCACTAAATTTATTGGCAGTTTCTAGAAAATTATTGAAAAACCTTATAACCGTGGTTTTGAACTTTATATCCAGTAGTTTGCTTTCCTCCATTTCTGTAATTTGTGACCTGTTTCTTTGTCTCCGCATTTTGGCTGCTTCCCTGTGTTGATAGAGTGGCTTTCTGTGCTAGGTGTCCTATAGGAGGGGGAGAGGAGTGGGAGAGGAGGGGGAGAGGAGGGGGAGAGAAGGGGAAGAGGAGAAATGTGGCTTCCCTGCAAGGTTGAAATACCAACACAGGACAGATGGTTGCAGGGAGCAGAGAAGCCCCAGACCACAGGGACAGCCAGGGGTCAGGGTAGCTTCTTCCCTGGTCAGACTGCCCAGGACACTGGCAGCCAAGGAGGGGACTAGACGGAGAGAAAGAGAAACCCCTTGGGTCAGGGGTCCATGCACACTGCAGACAGGTCAGCAGAGTGAAGGATTCTGCCTGGTGCACGATCATCCTTCATGCCCATACTATTGGCATACACAGCATGCATGCACACACATGTATGTGTATGCAATACATACACCCTCACATGTGTGTACAACCCTCATGCATCCACACCCACACTCCCACATAGCACATGTACACGTGCATACACAGCTCTCACATAATGCATCATGCACATAGTACGCCCAGTGTACACACACCCATGCATACCTCCACATGTGTGTGTGTGTGCATGGGTGCACATATGTTATTGCCCTTAGGCCCTGCCCCAAGCCCTGAACTATTGTGAGGACACTACATGACACACTCACACACTCATCTGCACACAACAGTCATGCCTTGACACACTTCCTGTCCTGTTTGGGAAACATGGTGGTAACGAGGTGTGTGTGAAAGTGATGTTTGCAAAACATGGTATCATTTCTAGGTAGTGATTTAATTTTCAAAATTAAATGAAAAGTCAGCTTTGTTGAAATAATTTTGATTTAAAAATTTAGTATTTATTATAGGTTGTATTTGCCATTAATTTTAATAATTTTAAATTTCAGATTAAAAGTGTCTGAAAAATACGTATGGATTGATCTTTACCTCTAACTTTTCTTTTGATTAAAATAGGTGATAAAATGTGTGTATATGCTTCCACTTGTATGTCCATACACAAGCACACATGGACTCACACACAGCCATGGGCATATGAACACACGTGTGCACACACATTTGTCTTTGCCACCCTGAGCTGGTGACTGTCAGGCAGAAGCAGGAGCAGCTGAGGACAGAGGGGTGGGAGGTGGAGGCGGGAGCCCCTGTGTAGAACGGGTTCAGAGATGACGTGTGCAGGGTTGCACAGTGAGGGGTTCCAAGCAGCTTGGGGCTGCATATGGCTGGGAATCAAGGGAGGGAGCCAGGGAGTGTTGCTGGAGCATGACTACACCCCTCCTTTTAAAGCCCTTGAGGGAGATGTGGGTGCTGCACTGAGATGAGCAGCACCTTTTCTGTAAGTGGCCGAGCCTGCTCTCTGGCTCGGCTTTATTTCTTGGGTGCATTTCTGGATGTGGCGCTCCAGGGTGAGGAGGTTGGTGCTGTGATCTTAGGGTCACCGGTAACCTTTCCTGCATCCCTTTCCTCCTGGAGAGGTGGGCAGCCTCCAGGAATAAAACTCACTCCAACTTCGTCCGGAACCTCCCGAGAGCGCATGATTCAGAATAGCAACATCAAGTCGTGGCTAAATGAGTCCATCCCTTCTAAATTAGCATTTTTCAGGGGGAAAAACTTTGCCGCGTGCCAACTTGCAGAGTCCATACGTTTGTTTTATCTTACACTAAATTTAAAGAGGATTTAATTAGCAATTCCTGTCTTTCCCTTTATTGACATTGTTTTTCTCTTGAAATGAGAGTTGAGATCATTCAGTGTCTGTCCCAGGGCACGGCGTTAAGTGTGATTCAGAGTAGTGATAACACAGGGGATCGTGCTGCATGGCTCCTCTGTAGAAGGAAGCTGTGTCTGTGAATTTGGGCCTTTCTGTTATAAATGAAGTTCCCTGCCTTGGCCACCAGGCCCTCAGAGTGAGGACTTGCCAGCATCTGCCCCTCGTGATCCCGGCCCTGCCCCATCTCCTCCCGTGTCTGCTCCTTCAGGGACATTTTCTGGTTCTCAGGGATGCTCATTGCATGCAGCAGTATCCCAGGCCCACCTCACAGCATCTGCCCCCTGCCTGCCGTCTTCCAGGCTGAATGTGCCCGGAACCTCCTCAGGCAGCACCATGGAGCCCGTGTCCAAACCCATCACTCTTCACACTCATTCTCCAGCCATGAGAGCTTGCAGGAGGCAGGGTATGCCATCCTCACTGTGACAGCTTCCTCCCGCGGTCATGTGATCCCTGCATGAGCCTCCCCGCCTCCCTGCCTTCGCTGGGGGCTTGCACACCCCCTGCAGGAGTGGACGAGTACAGTGTGTGTGTGTCCGCGTGGGCACGTGTGTGTGGGGGCTGAACATCTCTCCTCTCCAGTACTTGACGTGAGGTCAATAGCTGCCTTGGTCTGCCTGGGCCCTCGGCTCCTGGATCTGGGGGGTCGCTGGGCTCTGTCTGTGTCTCCCCTCCCTGTGCATGGCCTGGAGCCAACCACAGGCCTCATGTCATTTGTATCTCAGCTCATGATCATTTGCCTTCACTCTTTGACGTCTAATGTCTTGAAAATTGTTATTTCTACAGTTTATCCGGGTTTTTTGGATGGCCAGAAGTGGGAGTCCTACATGCAGTTTTATCGAGTTTGGATTTATCCTTAAGGTCACGGAAACCACAGAACCCAACAGCCAAATCCCTCAGCCCGAAGCTGTGCTGCTAGATCCAAAAGGAATTTTCTTTCTCCCTGGAGCAGACCTGTGATTTACTGGACAATTCACCTGGAGTGGACAACTGCATGCTGGGGTCTATGGCTGACCTTTGACTTGCTGGGTGCAGAAATGGCCACTCAGTCACAAACCACGTTAGGGGGAGATTGGTCAAGAATAACATGAGGTCGGTGGTAGCTTTTGGCTGCCCTTGACTTATGAAAGGAATTGATTATGAAATTAGCTGTAAGACCTCCAGGTAGACTGAAGTGTCATTCCATCTCAAGTGTTGGGGGGATTCTGCCCCATCGATCTACCATTTCATTATTGCCAAGGACTGGTCATAGGTAATGTGTTCCCAAACCAAAGTGATGGCCGCCCACTTCCTCAAAGGTGGCTAGTGACAGTTCTGTGTGATGCTGTCCCGACTGCCACCTCTGCCCTTGTCCACCACCCCCCTATGTTATTGCCCTTAGAGCTCCTAACACCATCTCATGTTAGCATGTAAGCCTGGCACGTGATAGATGTTCTAAAATATTTGTTGAATGAAGTAGTGTTGCTCAGTTAGGTTTTTATGGTTAGTTTGCTACCGCTCGGTTTTTTATTGAGGTGGGTATTAGTGATAGTTTATTGATGGAATTTGCGTTTCTCTGTTCACCAGTGAGAGGCAATGTTCTCCAGGGCAGTGCTGATGCACAATGACTGCTTCTCGGGGCATTTAGGAGCCTTTGTCTGACAGATATGTGAACAGAGGGGCAGCAAGACCGAAGCTACTGGATCTCTTGGGTTTGTACTGTGGGCTCTTTGTGATGTGTGCCTTCCACTGCCTACCAGATCACGTTCACGCCCAGTAAATCCTGCCCACGCTGGCTGCAGGGCGGTGAGGTGGCTCCCTCTCCTGTTTCACACTCACCTCTTCCTATGTTCTGGCCCTCAGGGTGGGTTGCGGTGGCGGCGGGGGTGTGGGGGGTATGTGAGGGGTGTGTGAACCTCAGAGATGACCTACTGGGCTTCTTCTAACGGAGAGCAGCCTCGGTCAGATGGCCCCTCATTCCCTATTCCCTGCTTGCCCAGCCTCTGTTTGAGGCTCCGGAACTTTCTGGAAGCAAGACCAATTACTTCATGAGCCTAGTCAACCTTCAAAAGACCCACGCGGCAGTTCTTGTGCCGGGGTCCACTCGTGACCAAGCAGGAGGCGATGGTGGAATGGGCTCCCTCTCACACCTGCAGGGAGGCCACTGGCCTTGGGGTGCAGGGCCCAGCGTTTCCATAGGCAGCCTTTCCCATGGCTCGGGTTCCAGGCATCGGAACGTTCCCTGGTGTTGAACAGGACCCACATCCTTCTAGACTTCATCCTCGGTGAGATTCTATGCCTTTGAGATTTTAATTCTGGGACCAGGGACAGAATTTAGGAAGAACAGGAGCATGCCACAGTTTACAAAGCTTTCCACCCATGACCTCATTTGATTTGCATAAGTGACAACCCGGGAGGTGGCCCCAGCCTCATTGTGTGGCGTTTCAGAGGGACGGCCAGGGAAGCTGTTCTGTGCCCAGAGTCACCTGGCCAGCTGGTCCTAGAGTCTGGTCTTAGCCGTGCCCTTGGTGCACTGGGGGAAACTCCCTACCCACCACTTCCACTGGCTGGATGGTAGGCCTCCCCGATGGGCAGGCTGCCTCTGCACCTTTCCAAGACAGTGGTGCCAAGGCTTGGGCCCCTGCTGCTAACCAGGCAGCACCAGGAGGCAATCAACTGAGATGGGCAGAGAGGGAAGCAGCCAATTCCAGAACTTCGCAGACTCTTCTTTGAGGCCTGGGTGCCACGGCTGCCAGACTTCCAGCCAAACATTGTGCTGGATGCCCAGCTTGGGGTGGGGATAAACATGGCGCCAGCACCATCATCCTAACCCCTGGAACCCTGTAAAATCCAAAATTTCTGTTTCACATTTAGGGCCGTGGGTGGATGTCTTGAAACCTGAGAAACTGTTACTTCAGCTCTTAAACTTGTTGTGGATTAACAAAAATTTCCCCTCCGTGCCTCCACCTTTGGAACTGGACTCTTTGGGCTGAACTGGTTAGCCTGGCTTAAGAGTGACTGGCCGGTTCTGGTGGGAGGCTCCCTTGGGCCCAGCATGGGCAGCCACGCCCTCAGTTGGGATGGAGCCACAGGGAGCATCTGTCGTCCTTGCCCTCGACCCTGGACCCAGTCCTCATCTCAAATTTGGGAATGTAAAGCTGTTTGTAATGTGCAATGCGGGTGCAGGATGAGACTGCAGCCATGAGGAGAGCCGGCCATGTGGGTGCATGTGTGAGCTCTGAGGTTGTTCCTGGGGCAGAAGCCCGTGGGGTGGGGCCTCCTCACTGCCACCGCCCTCCTCCAACTTGAGCTTCAGAGTCTGACACAGCCCCTGGGCTGCAACCACAGGGTGCTGTTGAGCAGTTGCAGAATGGACCAATGAGTGGGCAGGCTCCTCCGGGCAGGGCCTCAACTCCTGGGGACACGCTGGTCTGGGAGTGGGTTCTCCTGCCAGCAAGACAGGCAGAGGGAGCCCACCAAGAATGGGCCTGGAGGACCCCCCCCCCCGCCCCCAGGCCCAGGCACTGCCTCTTCCCAGCAGCTGCTCCCATAGGGTCCTGTGCAGACGCTCAGGGGAGTGTGCCCAGAGTGCTGCCCCGTCACCCCAGGCCTGGGTGCGGGTGGTGTGAGCTCTGGAACCCCATGTTAATGGTCTGCAGCTCATGCCTACTCATAGGTGCCTGCGCTGTCTGTTGGATGAGCATTGGATGCTCAATTCACTCACACCTGCTTCGCTGCAGCGCAGACCTGAGGGGCACCACGTGCTCCCACAGCACAGGGCGAAGCAGGTGGGTTCTGGGGCGCCACCAGGGCAGGCTGGGCAACTGCAAGCGTGCAGGGTGGGCCTGGCAGGCCTCCTCCTGGAGGGTCTGTGCCTCCTCATCATGGGGCAGTGGAGCCCTGGCACAGATGGTGAAAACCGGAAAGGCAGCTGCCTCCACACGTGCTCAGGCGGAGCTAATACTCATGGCTCTGCTGTTTTCCTGTCTGCCTTCCACTTGCCACTGCTTTCAAAGCCCTCCGAAGACCCTGTCAGGAGTTTATATCTTGTTGCTCAGCATCAGACATCTTGTAAGGGAAAGATCGGGACCCATCTGAGTGGGAGGAGGGATCGATTGCTCAGCTCCACACCGAACACTTGCTGTCAAGAGAAGAGATCTGCGACGGTTTTATTTAAGATGCTGCTTCCCTGCCAGCCCCGGAGGCGGCCTCCGGTCCATGTTATACTCAGTCTTTAATAGCTTCTGACTATAATGTCTGCCGAGGAGTCTCACCAGGAGGCCCGGCTTCTTCAGTTCGCTCTTAGGAGAGAGGGGGAGGTGGTGGCTTAGTGAGTGAGTAATTCACTTGCTTTTATTTGCAAAGTTGGTCTTGGTGGTGGAAGCGGAGGAGAGGTTGCAACGCAGAGCTGAACGTGCTCTTCCTTTGCTCCCCTGGGCTCTCTGGTCCGTGCACAGAGCCTTGAGCATTTGGACAGGAAAGAGGACTGGGATCCGGACCTCAGACCCGCTGCAGTGAGGTGGCCCAGCCACCTGGAGGTAGCCCAGGTGCTGCCAGGGCTGCCAGAAGGTTCTGGTCCACCCGCAATGACCCTGGAAGAATCTTGGCCTTCTCCTAAGGTGTGAGGGATGAAGAAGGTCATGAACTTGTTGATCAGGAGCATCCCTGACGTCCAGTCCCCTTCCCACCAGCTGCCAATCTGCACCTTCACCCGAAGTGGTTTCTGAAGGTAGCTCAAGGGCAGCAAGACGCCACTGATGCTTACCACCCAGAAGGAAGCTGTGCGATCTTCTAGTCCAGGGGTGGGCAAACTTTTTGACTCAAGGGCCACAATGGGTTCTTAAACTGGACTGGAGGGCCGGAACAAAAGCATGGATGGAGTTTTTGTGTGAACTAATATAAATTCAAAGTAAACATCATTACATAAAAGGGTACGGTCTTTTTTTTTTTTAGTTTTATTCATTTCAAACAGGCCGGATCCGGCCCGCGGGCCGTAGTTTGCCCACGGCTGTTCTAGTCCCAGGCTGGAGACTTCTGCAGAGAAAATCCAGGCCTGAAGGGGCTGTCCCAGCGTCCCGCCCTCCCATCACCCTGCCCTGCCCTTCTCCAGGACCCGAGGGACCACACAGATGGCCCTCCCATGACCTCCTCACCTTGGGGCCTTGTCCTCCTCCCCTCAGCCTGCTCTCCCGTGGCCACACTCTTCACTTCCTCCTCAGCCATCCAGTGCTTTCTGTAAATGTCCGCTCTGTCTGCACGCACATGGCTGACTGTTTCTGGGGAAATCACCCAGTCTGCTCCCGATTGTGTTGTGTTCACAGCTTCATCGAGGTGGACAGCCTGCTAAGTTTGTACATAAGTATCTGTGCAGTCATCACCACATCGAGACTGTCAGCATCCACACCATGGCCAGTGTCCTCCCAGCTTGTATGCCTCCCTGCCCCACCCCAAACTGCACCCCTTCACTTCGTTGGCCATGAAATCCAGAACCCAGGGAGCCCGTGGCCTCCAGCCAGCGTGGGACACTTCTGTGGGTGCTGGCTATGCCCCCACAGCCACTCTTGTTTGCTCTCCATCCAAATTTGCACTCTTTTTTAAAATAAAAATTGTGTTTATTTAAAGTATACATCATGGTGCTTTGACATACACACACATTGTGAGTGATCATCCCAGTCAGGCTGGTTAACATACCTGCCTGCTTACGTAGTTACCTTTTATTTCTCATGTGGAAACACCTGAGATCGCTGTTGATGGGATTGTAAACTGGTGCAGCCACGGTGGCAAACAGTTTGGAGGTTCCTCTAAATGTTAAAAATAGACCTACCATATGATCCAGCAATCTCACTTCTGGGCATATCTCCAGGAGAAATGAAATCAGTTCCTCGAAGAGCTATCTGCACTCCCTGTCACTGCAGCGTCACACACAACAGCCAAGACATGGAAATGGCCTATGTGTCCACTGGCAGATGAACAGATAAGGAAAATGCAGGGCATACATACGATGAAATATTATTCATCATAAAAGAAAAACCAGGAAAGTACTGCAGGATCTCACATGTGGAATTGAGAAAAGTCGAACTGGAGCAGAGAGGATAAGGTGGTTACCAGGGGCAGGGAGGTGGGAGAAATGGGGAGATGTTGGTCTATTTTTGAAAATCCTGGATTTATAAGCTGCTTAAAATCATTGTGTGAATTAAACTGGGGATATCCACACCAATCGAGCACCAATCAAGAAATAATATGAATCTGCAAGCTCATTTGAACACATTAAACACGACTCATCCCTAACGTGGACTCTTTTGAACAATCAAAATCTTTATTTATTTATTTATTATTGAAGTATACCAGACATATCACTTTGTATTAATTTCAGGTGTACAACAAAATGATTGGATATTTGTCTATATTGTGAAATGACCACAAGTCTAGTTAGCATCCATCACCACACATCGTTATAAATATTTTTCTTGTGATGAGAACATTTAAGATCTACAATCTACAAGCAAGTTTTAAACATGTAATACAGTATTATTACCTATGTAAGTTTTAACTAAGATGAATGTGATCTTAAGGGATTGGTTGGCTGGGTTGGGCGTGTCTCCCTTGTGCTAATACCTCTGGGTGGTGGTGATGGGGGTGTGGCACGGAACTGCAGGTCCTGAGAGAGACGCAGCTGTGGAGACCCAGCTGTTGGCCGGAGCCCGCAGGGTCTGCATCCTCCTCTGCTTGGTGGTCTGTGGAGACATCAGGGGCCTCTGATGCGAGGAGAGAATCTCTTGTGAACTGTGGACTGTGGGGATGGGGTGACCACACAAGGACTCTCTGACAGTGAAGGAGATTCCCAAATGGGAACCAGCGTAGGAAATCGCCCTTTGTGGGCCCAGAACAGGCCCCTGGGCCCCACAGTTGTGTTTGCTTCAAACTACTAATGTGTCTGCCCACACCCCTCTTTTCTCTGAGCATGGGGATTTAACTTCCGGTCCCTTCTCCTCCGACCCACCCTCAGCAAGTTTGCCCCAAAGGCCAGGAGAGCAACAGCTTTGCCCTGATGGTGTGGGGCCACATGCTGGCAGAATCTCTGGACCGTGACCTTGGTCTGTTCTTGCCTCACCCTGGTCGGCAAACTGCAGCTCTCGAGCCACATGCAGCTCTTTGGCCCCTTGAGTGTGGCTCTTCCACAAAATACCACGTGCGGGCGCACGTACAGTGCGATTGAAACTTCGTGGCCCATGCGCAGAAGTCGGTTTTCGGCCTGGGCGAGTCTATTTTGAAGAAGTACTGTTGATATCTGGCTCTGTTGACTAATGAGTTTGCCGACCACTGCCTAGGCCACCAGGACAGCATCCTGTGTTGTCCATGCTGTACTGGTCTTGGGACTGTGAGTGTGAGCCATGCAGGTACTGGTTCCCTGTCATTCCCCCCCTACCCCATGTCCTCTGAGGCCTGAAGTAGGAGCTGGGGTGGGGGCCCAGGGCTGCAACATGGAGGCTTGGCCTCCTATCTTCCGCCTGTGCAGGGAAGACGGTGTCTAGACCTCTGCTCTGCTTCCTGCAGGAGGAGAGGAAACAGAGCATGTAAGTGAGCTCCTGTGCTCCTGTGTCCATCCACTATCCCTGCCACCCTGTGTGTGTGCATGTATACATGTGTGTGCTGTGTGAGCGTGCATGTGTGTGTACTGCATGCACATGTGTACATGTGTGCGTGTGCACAAATGTGCAGGTGCATGTGAGGTACTATCCTTGTTCTGATGAGGCATCTCTGGGTGAGGGGAATCAGGGGCTGTTGGAGGCTGCAGAGCCAGCAAGTGGGGTAAGATGGAGGTTGGGGGGTTCCACCCAGTCTGTCGGCCTGACTGCAGACTCCTCTCCCTTTCCCAGAGCCAGGTGGACATGTGTTAGGTGGTGGGAAGGCCGGCCTAGGGTACAAAGGCTGCAGATAATGCACTGAGCGGTCCCAGTGTTGATGGCGTAATTACTCTGACTCACAGGCCTGGGTCTAAGGCCCATAAAGAATTAGATTGTGCCTCTGCCAATAACATGCAATTAATTTATGCCTAAATTAGCAAACTGTTTACTAAGCCCTGTAGAGTGGCCAAAATCTTTATAGAGCTGAGGAGATTTAATTTTTTTTTTTTATCATGGGATCATAGGGTTTCAAAGTTAGTCCATAAAAATGTGAGTCACCAACTCCAAACTTGTTAAATTGGCAGATTCTAAACCTGGTGAGACACTTTCTGTGTCTTTTAAGGGGGGGAGGGGCGGAGCACGCTTGCTCCATTTACTTGTTTTCATTGCTCTGAGGTGGCTCAAATGAAGATTCTGCCCAGTTCCAATGACAACTTTCCTATCCCGGTGGGAACTCTTAGTTCCAGAAATGGCTGAGGCCAGAATGAAGAGAAAGACCAGCTCCCTGGGGCACTGGGAACCAACACATGTGGGCCGTCTTGACTCTGCCCTTGGTCAGCGGAAAGAGCACTGGGCCCTAGCAGGTTTGGCTCAGTGGATAGAGCGTCGGCCTGCGAACTAAAAGGTCCCAGGTACATGCCCGGGTTGTGGGCTCAATCCCCAGTGGGGGACTTGCAGGAGGCAGCCAATCCATGATTCTCTCTCATCACTGATGTCTCTATCTCTCTCTCCCTCTCCTTCCTCTCTTGAAATCAATAAAAACATATTTTTAAAAAGCACTGGGCTCATGCTGTGGCCAGAGAGCTCTGGCGCTTCTTCCTGGACAAGAGAAGCACAGACATGCAGTCTGCCTCAGAGTCAGAGACACTCAGGTGCTCAGGAACGTTCAGACAGAAGGACACCTGTGCCCTCTGATCTCAGGCTCAGACCTGGGGGTGGGTCACTGAGTGAGCACAGGCACATTGCCTAACTTTAGTGCTTTAGACTGCTCATCTGTAAAATGGGGATAATAGCAGCACCAGTCTCAGAGGGCACCTGGAGGCTTAATTGAAATCCTGCAGAGGGCACATTTCATTGGCTGACACCACTCACATGTCTCAACCTAAGTGCAAGGGAGGCTGGGAAATGTAGTCTGTCCCTGGTTCTAGGAAGAGGACAGTGGGATAGTAGGGAGTATCTGGACAAGATGCTATCAGTGACTCCTGTTGTGGAAGATGATCACCTACCATTCTCTAAGTGTAGATATACCACAATTTAAAGTAAAAAAAAGCATTGTTTACATAATGTCTATGTATGAACAGTCTGCTGCTGAGCTAAGCAGTGTGCAATGGTGATGGTTGCCTCCTTGCACATTTTACTTTCCCTCCACCCCACTCCACTGGTGATTTTCCATGGTCCTATTTGATTTCTTCCAAACTCCACCTGGGCGGCAATCCAGCTCCTTATGTCCTGTCTTAGAACAGTGAGTTTGGAACAGTTCCTGGCAGATGGACAGTATCAATCAATGTCAGCTGTTCATACTATGAGAGTAGGAGAAACAAAAGTCAAAGATGTGGTAGAAGAAACTTCCGTCAGCTGCAGAAAGGTCGTGCATGCCGCTTTGAAATGTGCCCTGTTGGTAGGAGAGAAACACACCAAAGCATGTATTTGAATTACAAAATAAAAACAAATATGAGCATGTCTATACTGTGATATACCACAGAGCAGTAAAAATGAAGCTATATGCATATACTGACTTGGAGTGACCTGCAACATGTGTTCTTAATGGAATAAAACAAGTTGCAGAGAAAACGTAGAGTTTGACCCATATATAAAAATCTTGGTCCTCATGGCTCCTGCTGGACAGGCACTGCTTCCTGCCCAGAGAGTTGACATTTGTGAAAGCACAGAGTCAGGAGTGGAGAGCAGAGGTCCTCCTTTCTGCAGGGCTTTATGGCTTGGAACCGCTTTCCTGGGTACTTGTCAGCCACCTGGGAGGTGGCTGGATACAGGTGTTATCAATCTGCTCGTTTACAGAGGAGATTAAGTAAGTTTTCCCTGAGCTCTCCGGAGACTCTCCCCAAGTGCTGGCTGGAAGCTGGTCTGGGCTCCTTCTCTATTCCCTGCACACTGTGCCATCCCCCCAAGGAGACCCGGAGTTTCCTGGGTCCAGCATGGGCAGGTGGAGGCATCCAGGGCCAGGGCTGACTCTGTAGCCAGACAACACCAATGACTTTCAAACTGGTTGACTACCCAGAAAAAAACAAATGCCCCCATCTGATCACATCTTTCCATCTTTGGCAGGAAACATGTTTGGTTGCTAGGCAACATCTGGGTGTCTGCACCGTTGGAAGGCAGGAGCCGCCTGGCTCCCTTGCGGCCTGGCTTTCCGCACATCCTCCTCAACAGCCCCAGTCACTGACCTGGGTGACCGAGCAGGGTCGTGTCCCTGGACCTCTGCCAAGTGTGCAGAGGCTGCAGGTCGGGTTAACATCTCCTTCCGCACCGTGAAAACTCGACCCCCGTCTTCATCACAGCTCATCCATCAGCGGTCCCTCGGGGAGGCACACTCCCTGAATTATGCATTTCGTATCGACATTTCCAAACCACTTTTGCCTTTCTTCATATTTCTTGTGAGGCTGTGACTTGCTGACTGGAAGATGGCCTGGCAGGATGAAGTAGCAGAGGCCAGGGGGGGGGGGGGGGGGGGGGGGCGGCGGGGGAAAA
>NW_005353838.1:15300162-15313151 GCF_000412655.1 Myotis brandtii | reverse complement strand
GAGGAGCAGCAGGAGCAAAGCCTGTTACCACAGAGTTTTCTTTTTCTTTCTTGTTTTGTTTGTTAATCTTTACCTGAGGATAGTTTTCCCATTGCTTTTCAGAGAGAGTGGAAAGGAGGGGAGAAGAAGCGGGGAGAGAGAGAAACATCAATGTGAGAGAGACACATCCATTGGTTGCCTCCCATATGCACTCCTTGGCCCAGGCCAAATCCGTATCCTGTCCTGACTGAGGCCATCAGAATATTCCCACCTGCCTGCCCCCATAGACTTGGCAATGGGCCCCCAGGGGCCTTCGGGAGGTCTCCTAAAAGGTCCAGAGGGGCAACTTCTTCCGTGAGAGTGAGCCGAGGCCCCACAGCCCACTGATGGCCAGCCTCTCATGAGAATAACAATGAACGCACAGGGCAGAGTGTGTGTGGTGCTGGCAAAGAGTGCTCCACCGATCACCAGGAGACTGGGAGTTAAGTCTCAGTATGTAGGTGTGTGTGTATTTTAACTCAATCAGCTCCTTGTGCTCCAACAGGTTGGTCAGTAAGTTCGGAGCCAACTTTGCCAGCATTCCCTGAAGACTCAGGACAGTTCCAGGATCCAGGACCAGCAGCACCTTTGGGGTCACCAGCCGCCCTGCTCCCCCAGACTGTGCTCAGAGCAAAGAGTCTGCCCAGTTCTCTTCCTTCCCTCCCTCCCAGAACCCTTGGTAAAGAAAGCGATGAGGAATTGGCCAGCTCCAAGGTCCCCGGGGACACCAGCCAAGGACCTCTCCTGTGATGCTAGGCCTGGGGCGGGGGCAGCCTGACTCAGCCGGAATGCCAAAGGAGAACATGAGGGAGGCCGCGCGTCCCCGCGGCTGTCCCGGGCCCAGGGGACTCTGCCACCATCTTTGCTCTAGAGCAGTGGTTCTCAACCTTCCTAATGCCGCGACCCTTTAATACAGTTCCTCATGTTGTGGTGACCCCCAACCATAAAATTATTGTCGTTGCTACTTCATAACTGTAATTTTGCTGCTGTTATGAATCGTAATGTAAATATCTGATATGCAGGATGTATTTTCATTGTTACAAATTGAACATAATTAAAGCATAGTGATTAATCTCAAAAACAATATGTAATTATCTATGTGTTTTCCAATGGTCTTAGGCGACCCTTGTGAAAGGGTCGTTCGACCCCCAAAGGGGTCGCGACCCACAGGTTGGTGACCCACAGGTTGAGAGCCACTGCTCTAGAGGAAACAGCAGGAACACTGCGTGCATTTCCAAGTGGCAAACGTGGGGGGTCTAGTAGGTCCGCACATTTCCATCCACTCCTCCTGCCACAGCAGGGCTGCTCTTTTATGTGTCCAGTGGGAATATTTTTCATTATCTTCCCTCTCAATTTAATTAATCCACATTCCGTAATGAACCTTGAAATTTCTATTAAACACACTGTTGCTAATCAGCGCCGAACTGGAGGTGTTGGCGGCTTCTTGCAGCCGAGCAGGGAGCTGGCTGTCTCGCCCGAGTCTGGGTGGGCACAGCTCCCCAGCAAGCGGGGCTCCACAGCAGCTCTGGCCCATCCTCTCTTCTCGGGAAGGTCCAGCGTGGCCTGTGTGGAGGGTCCCATGGGTTGTCACCTGGGCAAGACCCTCGGCTGCCCCTCCCGCAGGGCTGGCAGGCCAGTCTTGCTGCTGCTGCCTGTTGTGGCCTTGAAGGCTCAAGAGGTCACTCAGGCCTGACCCACAGATTCTGTTTGTCATCCAAAGAAGACGGTGTCTCCAGCCAGCAGGGGTGGGCGTGACAAAGCAGCAAGAGTGAGTCCCCATGATGGCCTCCTGGGTCTCCATTTCTGGGAGCCTCAGGGCAAGTTTGCATTTTTAGGTCTCGCCCCACTCTTCCCCACAGGTGCCCATGGACTCTGACCAAGATTGTGACAGAGAAGGCCTCCCTGAGCCTGTCGGCCCCACAGCTGCACATGGACCTGCCGATGGCGCTCAGAAAGCTTCGTGCTGGAGGGCAGGTCCCGGGTCCTGTTCTGTTCACCCAGGTCCGGAGCACTGGAAGCAGCACCAGGGACGGATCGGGCCCCCAACAATCGCTGGCGTGGAACCGACGTTTGCACCACAGCGTCAAGCTTTGAAGATACCGAGCTACATCGAGTATCTGACAAGAACGATCCCGCTGCCACCCCTGAAATCACTCCTGGGATGTTTCCCACACAGCTCGTGTCTCCGAGGGTCCCCTGTCCTTGAGGAGCATCAGCTCAGCGCTGAGCTCAGTCTTGGCCTCCAGCCCTGGGCCCACGTGGGTGCTCCGGGCACCTCCGGTGTTTAAGGATTTGTCCCTAACTGTTGAAGAGGCATCTGTAGACGCGGCGTTTCGTGTCTCTGGGGCATTTTCCCTTTTCAGGGCTCTGCTTCCTGACACGGCACGCGGGCAGCTGGTCTGGGCGTTTCCGAGGTCTGTGGGGAAGGGGTGAAGGGCTCTGAGTGCTGAGGGCTCCGTCTTCCTTCTCCCACAGTTAACTGAAGTTTTGCTCTGAGCTCCTCAGATGTAGCAACGAGTCATCCTACCTACTAGTGCCATTCCCCAGGGAAACAGCATGCTCCTCTGCTCCCCTTGCCCCTTCGTCCAACCAGCTTCCAGGGACACCCACTGGGTCCCTGTGCTCAGGGCTGGGACACAAGCGTCAAACACGAGCTGGATGGGGACCCCTAGGCAGACACAGAATTTCTCTGAAATGCACAAGAGCTTTCAGGATACCCAGCAACAAGCTGGGAGGGCACCCCTTAGTGCAGGACACATGGGCGGGGGGCGGCAAGGGAGCTGGGTCTGGAAGGACAAGCAGCAGGTCTTCGGGCAGCAGAGATGGGCCGGGGCATCTGGGCAGGGGACAGGCAGCCGGAAGGGTGCACGGAGGGAAGCCCGCTGTGCTGGGGACGGGCCACCTGGTGAGGGGATGGAAGCACCGAGGGGACAGGTGTGCCCACCCACAGCCCAGCGAGATGGGAAACTGAACCGAGCCTCCTCTATTTCATCTCCTTTGTGTTTCCTGCCTGACTTCTCTGAGCCTGGACCAACTGAGTCCTTGGGAGTTCGTACGTACAGCTTTTCCAGGTCATAAACCACCGGCTCTCAGGGCAAAGGCTCTGAGACCAGGGCTGTGTTTTCATCTCCGGTGGAATTTTGACTCCTCAACCACGCTCAGCAGGCACCTGGCCATGGGCTTGGTCCACCTGACCCGCCATCCTGAAAGTGGGAAGCCTCGGGCCGGCAGCCTCTGCTTTGAAGTTTCGCGTGGTGACGCTGAGGGTAGACAGACTTTCCAGTTGTCCCCGAATGTTTGGAAGCCGCCTGGTGTCTTTGGCAACCCCAGAGAGCCCGAGCCTTCCCACAGATGGTTTACCGTTTCAGCGACGGACCGGGCAGTCAAACTTGGCCTCCGATGCATCCGTGTATCCTAATGGGCTCCAGATTTTATTTGTCGTCCTTCTTGAGCTCAGGGCAGTTCTAGGACCCTTTCCAAAGGACTGTGTTATGTGACCCATGGCTGAGCAGGCAGCTGTCGGTACCCGCCAGGAGAAAAACCAGGCTCTTCCCTGTGTCCCCACGGACGGCAGCGACCCGAGGCTGCCTTGTGGCTGTCAGATTCCAGACGTCCCCTAGCTAGTTACAAAGCTGGGTCAGATACCCCTCGGCATAGGCGCCGGGATATTTGCCTTATTGTGTAACTGGTTGTCCCTAAGGACACCCACACCCCTCACTTCTTCCTCATGAGGTGGTGAGAGGTCCTTCGAAAGACTCCCTGAGAAAATAAACCAGTTCTTGGAGGCGTTCTACAGGAAGTCATGCAGAGCCGCTCCGTGCAATGTGAGATCCTGGAGCGGGAACAGGACATTTGTGGAAAACATGAGATCCAAACAGCGTTCGTCATTTAGGTAATACCATCGGGCTGATGTGAATCTCTCAGTTTTGATCATTGCGCCATGGCGATCCCAGACGTCAACATTGGGGGGGGGGGGGGATGGGGGAGGGGCACACGGGGACTCGGGGTTACTTTTTGCCATTTTTCTTTAAGTCTGAAATTATCTCACAGTGGAAGGGTTTAAAAAGGAGTTACATGATCGATACTCTGACGCAAAGCAGCTTTTGTCTTTGATCCTCGCTCAGCCCTGCTAGGCAGGCGGGTCTCGCTTTTATCCCAAGGAAAGGAGTCTCCTGTGACCAGGCAGGTGAGCGGGTCCAAAACTGACCACTGGCCACCTCCATCTGCCCTGGGGGGCCCTGGGGGGGGGCCCTGCCCCTGCTCTCTTTCATCTGTGGTAGACGATCCTCAGCCACCTCCCCCCCTTTTTATCTGGTCACCTCAGTGTTGTTGTGTTATTATTTTTAATCTCTGCCTGGATTCATGTCTCACAAAACAAGGCTTAAACACTGCCTCTGAGAGCAAGCAGAGCTCTCCTGGAGAACGGCCCCAGGGCCCCCCAAGCCCACGTTCCCAGCCCCTCTGGATTCCTGTGGGCCAGCCGAGTCTAAGGTACAGAGGAAGGGGAGAATCTGGGGAAATTACTCCTCCTGTGGGTCTCATTCTCACCTGGGGTTATTTTGGATTCTGCCTTGAAAGTGAGGGCTGTGGCCACAGACAGGAGAGTGACATCTGGGGGTATGTATACTCACGTGGGGGGGGGGGCGGCAGGGGACCCTCACAACTCTTGCAGCTCTGGGAGAGCAGTGGCTCCTCCAGGGTCCATACATCCCCTTATTCCATGTTGATCCACACAGGCCTCCTGACAGAGGCAGGGCCGTTCACTGCTCAGACTCCGGTGGGTGCACAGGAGGGAGCAGGGCCCATGAGCAGGAAGAGAGGGCCTCACGCGGGGCCCCAGACCCGCTGTGGGGGCCAGCTGCACTGTTGGGTCTACCCTCTCCCTCCTCTGCCAAGAGCAAAGACTGAGGAGGCACAGCCTGGCCCCCCGGGCCACCAGGATATCCCATGGATCGCCAACACTCACGTTCACCATCTCACACTTGAGAAGCCTCCTAGAAGATGGTCCAAGAGCAAACCACACCGCAGAGACAATACTGACAGCAACAGATTGGCAGCAGCCTCAGTGCACCCGGAATAATGCACTCCAGGTCCCGCAGGTGAGCGGTGCTGAGGAGGCCGGTGTCTGCCTGGAGGGGGTGGCTGGGTGAGCGAGGCCTCCTCCCCATCCACCAGTCTTCCCTGCATCGTGAGGGAGACAGGACTGGGCAGTGACCGGCCCTAGTCACTGGGGCAACACCGTTGGGCCCTCCTAAGGTCAGTGGGGTCCAAAGTCTGAACAGGATTCGCTTAACCTGAATGCAGAGTGGACAAGGGGTCTGCACTGAGCAGCGGTGGGAGAGAGGACATTTGTCTGCAATCTGTCCCGACACAGGTATCTGCCTGGGAGACAGTGTGGGCTGGCGGGACCGCTCAGGAGTCAAAATTCTTCCCGCCTGGTTAAGGGACAGGTCCTGGGCGTTCCTCTGTGCCCACGCGCTGTGCTGGGGTCCTGGGACATGTCACTATCACCAGTCAGTACACAGACGTCAAGGACTGACTTTGATGGTGTGGCCAGGCTGGACTGGGGCCCACAGATGTGAGCAGGGAGGACTGTCGACTTTACAAATAAAACACATGGTGGCCATTCCCTGGGAGGAGCCAGGGCCTGGTCCTAGTGGGGAGACGCAGAGGCTGTGGGACCCCAGCAGCGTGGCTGGCGCAGGACGAGACCAGCCTAATGTACCAGGAAGCCAGAAGCAAATCCAAATCCCTTACTGATTTACTCTGTTATTAAGGTGATATTTCAAATCAGTGGCACAGGGATTGATTGTTCAATAAGCGGCACTGCGCCTGCCAGAGCCTTGGGGAAAGCAATGGAGTTCGATTCTCTACATTACACGCCAGGTGCCATATTGCTCCAAGTGTAAATATTTAATATTCACGTCACTGCGGGAACGCAGGAAAACCTTCTAAGGATTTCACAGATGCAAAACCCGTAAAGCGGATGAACAGGATTGACAACGTAAGGGCTTCTTTATGCTTGAAGCGCTGTGGCAGGGCTCTCCCAGGTGCGGTCTCCGAGGTGGAGGTGAGCAGGCAGCAGGTTTGCTGGGGGGGGGGGGCCCTCTGGGGAGCCACCCCGAGGAGGCAGGCGAGGAGAGAGGCAGTCTCCACACGGGGCATGCAGTCTCCACAAAGGCCCCAGTCGGGCCCACAGAGAGGCCTGAGGCAGGTGGCCCTTCGGAGGCACCTGAATCGGGCCCAGGGGTTGGGTTGCATGTCCCTACGTCCACTGGTCACTGCGGGGCTGGGCCTGTAGAAGCTGCCCCTTGGAGCCACCTGACGCAGCATCTAAGCACCCAGCACCCATGCTACCTGCCACCAGCATCAGCACTGTGCTGCTATGAACATAGGGGTGCATATAACCTTTCTGATTGGTGTTTCTGGTTTCTTAGGGAGGGAGGTCAATTGGGGAAAAAGGAGACATATATAAAACTTTAGACAATAATTAAAAAAAAGAAACACATCTTTAATACGTAGAGAGATTATAAAGTATACGCCAAGTCACCAAGAGAAGCGGTGACCATCCCAACAGAAAGCCGGGCAGTGGACGCGAAGAGGCGATTGTTAAAAAAGCAGCCCAAGTGCTCCATGAAGACACGGAAACCTCCCAAAACCAGAACAACCAGGTTAGGAAAGAGTTAACAGCTGACCCGACAGGGAGGTGGTCAGGAATTTAATAGGTTGTGAGTGAGCACAGCTTTTTCTAGAAGACAATTTGCTCGAGTGCACAACATGCCTTTATCGCCACAGATAGGGCCTCGGCTGTTTATGAAACAAAGCCCTTTCCCCACCCCAGCGCTGTGTGTGTCTACTTCTGGACCGTATTCTGAAGCACCGGGCAGTTTGTCTGTCCTTGTGCAAATCACACTTGCTCAGTCACTATAGTTTCCTAATATACTCTGTTTTACAATAAGCTTCACTCTCCCTCCCCACCCACCGGATTATCTGGGACGCATCTGAGTTTTGAGTCACCATGTGAATTTCTGCAGGCGCTATCTGCTGGGGTTTAACTGGGGCTCTGTGGAGTTTACAGATGATTTGGGGAGAACGCACCAAAAGCTTCCCATTCATTTAGAACTTTTAAAATGTCTCTCACTCCCACGTTACAGAGGAGGTCTTGTTTATCTTTGAAACTTTCAATTTCTCTCAATGGCACTTTGCAGATTTCTGTGTAAAAGTTCTATACATCTTCTGTTGGATTGATTCCCAGATAAATTCTGTCTTTGGTAAATTTTGTTTTCTATCTGTGTTTTTCTTCACATGGAAATACAGTTGATTTATGCACACTAATTTCATACCAGGCAAGTTGACCAGATTTGCATACTAATAATTATAATAGTTTGTCTTTAAATTCTTTTCGATTTATAAATGTGTGAATATTTTTAAAATTTTTGTAAGATCAGATTAGTTAATATTTTTCTTAATGGCTTTTTGGTGTTAGGCTCAGAAAGCCCTTCCCTGCCCTAAAATTATAAGAAGGGTCTGCTTTTTCTAACGGTGCTTTCTGTGGCTTTACAGTTTAACACGGAGCTCACCAGCCCGGCCCGGCTTTCAAATGCTTTGGGCCATTTTAATGTGTTTGTTTTTGTCTGTCTAAATTCTAGAATTATTTTGATAATGTCGATCTTATTGAATAATTATTGTCATGTTTATAACATTCACATTTAGTACCCACATACATTTGCATAATCTTTGCATTTATTCGGCTCTTCAGTTCATTTATCTGAACATATTGTGGTTCTAAGAACAGTTAACGCAGGAAGAACAGGTGCCACATGGCGCTCCATCTAGATGTGGGGGATGGGCTCCGTGAGTCTTTGTGCTCCTGTGTACCTTTGAAAACATCCGCAAAAATTAAAAAGAAAATCTATCTACCAACTGACTAGTCCTTTGCTTCATATAGATTTACAGAGGCCATTTTTAGATTTACTGCTGGCGTGACTAGGATTGCTCTCTGTGTATGTTTGATATTGTTGGCTTGCATTGCCTTTATAAACACAAGTAGCAAAGCAAAGGTTGAATGTAGCCCTCTGCTCATTGATTTGTACAAATGGAACACAAAATTCCTGAGTGCTCTTTAATAATTCATGGTTTTATAACATGGAAGTTCGCTTCGATGCAGCGCTCAAATGGACTAAAGTCCCCTGGGAGCGTGAACGGGCAGCCTGTGGTCCCCGAACAAGGCGCGGAGCAGGGAGACACGCCCTCCCGCCAGGTGTCCACTGGGATGTGCCTTCTCGGGAAGCTCTGGGGCTGGTTCAGACACGGAGAGACAGACGCACTGACTACAAGCCTGTGTGGTGACTCCCACCTGGCGGAGTAGCTGAGTGGCATCCAACAGTGCCAATGGCCATTGTCCCAAGTAGATCCTGGGAAAGGATCTGGGGTATTTATCTAAGGCGTTCCTTGAGATAAACTTTAACTGTGTAGGTGTGGGACATTCAAGTAGTTGCTAGTGAAGAGGCTGCTCTACGCAAGCAGGACCAAGGGGCAGGGTTAGGACCAAAAAGACCAGAAGCTTTCATTTAAATTTTAAGCGTACGCAAAATAATTCAATTAACTGCTGGAGGAATTACAACATGTGAAACATATGCAGTTGCAAATCACACAGCACTTTATTACTCACACAATTTCTGGTGCTGCGGGTACAGGCTTATTGGGGATCCTGGTGGTGCTGTCCTCTGGGGTCCACCAGCTGGGCTTGTCCGGTCTGGATGCAGGGGCCCGGCGTTCCTCACACGAGAGCTCGGTCGAGTCTCAATCAGGAGGTGTTGGCCGTTCTTCTGTCATCTGGCAGGAAGAGGAACGTGGAGCAGCATTACTTGCTGGACTGACAAGAGGACGTGCCTTTGTGGCTATCTCGACAGGCGAGCACTGGGCTGGTCAGGATCCCCATTTTTAAAGCCTGCACCCCATTTGCAGCAGTCCAGGTGGCTATCAATGAGTTAGGTCAATGCACACATGTTTATCTCAAACAGGGAGAGGGGCTACATGTGGTTATCTAGGGAGAGTACATCATTCACTCAAGTGGTTATCCTGACAAGTCACTCTGAGTTATTTACTGAAGTTCAAATCCTTATCTGTGAGGTACACATGCTTCAGGGCAGTGGGGAATGTGTTCTTAATATCACACTTTAAGTTTCAAGGAAAGTTAATTTAAACATTTTAAAACCTTCTTAATATTTTTCAGGCATTTTTAAAGCATTTTTGAACCTTTCTATATATTACTATGACAGCCTTGACCCTCCCGTGGGTCAACTATGAAGGTCGACAGGGTCCACATGCACCTGAACTTCCCTTCCTGATTCCTCGAGTTACTCAGTGTCCCCAGGGCCGTGGGCCAGGAGCTCTATTAACTCTTAGTTATGGGCCTTCCACTTGCTGTGTGGTCTCAGACAAGAATCTTAAGTTTCAGAGCCCCTGTTTTTCTACATATAAAGTTTCTATTATAATCTCCACCTTTAGAGCACTTGTGAGAATATACACACACTACAGGTTTGTACAGAATTTGTAATATGCTGGTGGAGTATTTCATATTCCTTTAGTTTGTTACTTAGCATTATACACATGCCTTTGCCAGGACAGGTTCAAAAGGATGATAAGCAGGCAACACAAAGACCTGCTTGCTTTGACGATGGAGAGAGGTGCCTAGCTCAGTGGCCGGCAAACTCATTGGTCAACAGAGCCAAATATCAACAGTACAACGATTGAAATTTCTTTTGAGAGCCAAATTTTTTAAACTTAAACTATATAGGTAGGTACATTGCTATTAACTTAATTAGGGTACTCCTAAGGCTTAGGAAGAGCCACACTCAAGCGGCCAAAGAGCCGCATGTGGCCCTCAAGCCGCAGTTTGCCGACCACGGGCCTAGACCTCGGGGCCATCCCAGGGCCTCCTTATATCTATCACTGAGGCCTGAGGTTGTAGGAAACGATAACTTTCTTAATAAAAACACCACTTTTCTTGAAAATAGCACCTAGATGCTCTGAGGACCAGGTGGCCCTAACTCTGCTCCTGCGGGTGGGAACGTCTCTTTGGACCCACTGCCAAGAGTCATTTTCCCATCAGAGTGGCCCTTGGGGAAATGCTGACTTTCCTGGATTCTGACCGTCAGTCACAGCTGTCTCATGATCCCCCTAGTGCTTCCAGCCTCAGGAGAGGTGGAATGTTGACTATGTGCTGACAACTGATGGTTGTTGGCTCCCCAACTTGGGGTATGGTGAAGAGGAAAAACTATTCAGTGCAAAACAGCTCAACTACGTACAGCATGGCTGTGGGGCAGCCCTGGGGCCAGGCCTCTCTGCATTAGACAGCTCTGCTCTGCTTTGTTCTCTCCGCTCAGCCAGGGACACTCAGCCTCAGGTGGAAAAGGAACTGTGCTCCCAGAGCTGGCTTCTATGGACAGAAGTCCCCACCCCGGTCCCTGATTGGTCTTGGCATTTGTTACCTATTTGTACCTCCAGTAGAAATTGTAGAATCAACTTTTCAAGTAAAGAATTCTCTCACTTTATTAATTGAGTTGGGTTGAATTTACTATTTAGTCGGGAGACTTCACACCTCACTGAGCACCTCCAGCCTCTTGTGCGTAGATCATGCATGTTTCTTGGTAAAGTCGCTGTCTGATGTTCTGTGCATTTTCTTCCAAATGTGAACAGTCCACTGTAACACTTTACATGTGTGCATTTTACATTTGTACATTTTGTACAGTCTGAAGCCCTTGCTCAGGGAGCAGCTGGCCTGACGTGCCTGCCTGTGACTTAGGGAACAGGCCCCGGGGGACACAGCTGCTGGTGCCGGCGGTGGCAGGGAAGGCCCCTTGCTCCTGAGGGATGCAGGCTCACATGAGGAGGTGAAGGGCAATGGCGTGTGGATACATCCCAGCCCACTGCCTCTGGGGCTCTCTCCACGGTCAGACACGCTGGCCCTGAGTATCAGTCAGCTAAGGCTGCTGTGTAACAAAGTGCCACACACTGGGGGACTCATACCACAGACATTCACTGCCTCACAGTCCAGAGGCTGGAAGTCTGAGATCAGTGTCTGCAGGGTTGGTTTCTCCTGAGCACGTAGACAGCCGTCTTCCCCATGTGGTCGTTCTCTGTACATGTCTGTGTCCAGATCACCTCTTCCTGCAGGACACAGTCACAGTGGACTAGGGTCCACCACCTCTGTAAAGGCAGAACTCCACATACAGCTACGTTCTGAGATCCTGGGGTTACAATCCCAACACATGAATTGGGGGTCCAGGTCAGCCTATTACCAGCTCTAAAGGCTTCTGTGACTCCCTTGAATTATCCACGTATATATAATATCATTTGCAAATAATGGTAATTTCATTTCCACTTTTCTAATATTCTGCTAAGAAACATTATTTTGAAAAGCCTTGTAAATAAAGCAAAAGGGTGGCTGTTATCCCTTCCATGTCACACTGGGGCAGGGTCTAATAGGCCCACATGAGGGTTATTTAGTTCTTTACAAAACACATCTATGTTGGACATGTTATTTACTGAGCAGTGCCATAACCATGGAGTTACGTGTGCACGTGTGGGTTTCTGCCCAAAAGGTATGCAAATGATTCCCGATCCTAGAAAAGAGAACTGCAAACCTCATGGTGGTGTTGCCTGGAGGACATTAACAAATTTTCTATGTAACTTAGCGATCTTATTTCATCTTTCCTTTCCATGCTTCTAACTACCCAGCTCCCCAAATGCTCTTTGTACCAACTCAATCATATTGCTGGTTCTCTCATTAGTGAGTGAGATAAATCTTCCATGGGTGCTCGCTGTGTATGTGGGAGAGCTTTCGTTTTCTTTCTTTTTTTTTTTTTATTACTTCAGAGAGAGGAAGGGAGAGGGAGAGTTAGAAACACCAATAATGAGAGAATCATTGATCAGCTGCCTCCTGCATGCCCCCTACTGGGGATCGAACCTGCAGTCCAGGCTGGGAATTGATCCATGACCTCCTGGTTCACAGGTCAACACTAAACCACTGAACCACACCAGCTGGGGATGGAGAGCCTTTCTTTAAATCGCACTCTGACAGATTAGACACCCATGGTGTGTTTAAGGCTGACCCAAGGAGCACCGATTTGCCTCTAAATTAAAGCTCTGTTGCCTTTGAAATCATGTCCTTTAAGCGTTATAAAGTCCATTACAGTCTCCTTACTGCATGTGTTCCCCGCGCTCTGGGGGCTCCTGTGCTTCAGCCACTGAGAGCAGCACTCTTTCCCAGTGGGCTTTGTTTGTTCGTATACGGTAATGGTGACCCTCTCAGCCAACAGCTGCCTTTTGCCCTGAGCCGAGAGAATTCTGCAACAGGCGGAGTAGATGGAGTCATGCCATGGCCCTGGACCCTCCTTCTTCTGTTTATTTTTGTGGCAGATGTTTTGACCTGTGTTGGCTGGTGAAGGGGACTCGAGTGATGATGTTAGCGCCAATGCAGAGAGACTCAGAGTGAGCTGCACGTTTTGTGGAGACTGCAGCTTTTAAGATGTCGGGGATCAGAAGGTGGGGACAGGCAGGTAATAAAACTCTCCTTTTTGTACTATCTTGACTTTAGATCAGTGGTTCTCAACCTTCCTAATGCTGTGACCCTTTAATACAGTTCCTCATGTTGTGGTGACCCCCAATTTCATTGTTACAAATTGAACATAATTAAAGCATAGTGATTAATCACAAAAACAATATGTAATTATATATGTGTTTTCCGATGGTCTTAGGCGACCCCTGTGAAAGGGTCGTTCGACCCCCAAAGGGGTAGTGACCCACAGGTTGAGAACCGTTGCTTTAGATCAATTCCTGCTCATCATGATTTCACCCTTTGATAAAGGTATCCAGCTGTTTGTCCTTCATCAAACATTTACTATCTAAGGGGTGTCTGTGAGTCCTTCTCCCAAGGAGCCCAGGGATGCGTTTCTATGCTGGGGAAA
>NW_005353838.1:15257657-15300135 GCF_000412655.1 Myotis brandtii | reverse complement strand
GGAGGGGAGGGGAGAGGAGAGATGATCTTCTATGTAGAAAATTATAAAGACTCATCCAAACAACTGTTAGAACTAACAGACGAACTCAGTGGAGCTGCAGGATGCAAAGTCAACACACAGGAATCTATTGTGTTTTTATGCCCCAATGATGAACCATCTGAAAGGGAAATGAAGAAAACAATCCCATTTTCAATAACAACAAAAAGAATAAAATACTTGGGAATACACTTAACTAAGGAGGTGAAAGAGCTGTCCACTGAAAATCACAACACATTGATTAATGAAATGAAAGAACATACAAATAAATGGACTTAATATTATTAAAATGTCCACACTACCCAACGAAATCTACAGATTCTATGCTATCACTATCAAAATCCCAATGGCATTTTTTACACAAATAGAAATGCCCATCCTAAAATTCATATGGAACCACAAAAGACCATTAATAGCCAAAACAATCTTGGGGAAGACGAGCAAAGCTAGAGCCATCACACTTCCTGATTTCCAGTATATTACAAAGCTATAGTAATTCAGAAAAATATAGTGATCAACAAATGGTGTTGGGAAAACTGGATTTCCACATGCAAAAGAATGAAATTGGACCCTTATCTCATACCACACACAAACATCAACTCAAAATGAACTAAAGACAGAAAAGTAAGATCTGAAACTGTAAAAATCCTACAAGACATAGAGGGAAAGCTTCATGACATTGATCTTGGCAATGATTTCTTGGATATGATATCAAAAGTACAGGCAAGAAAAGCAAAACTCAACACGTGGGACCACATCAAACCAAAAACTCTGCACAGCAAAGAAAACCATCAACAGAGGCAACCTAAGGAGCAGGAGAAAACATATGCAAACCCCATACATGATAAGGATTTACTGTTCAAAATATATCAGGAACTCATTAGCAAACAAACAAACAAACAAAAAACCTACATAAGAAAATGTAGATTTAAAAATGGGCAAACGCCCTAACCGGTTTGGCTCAGTGGATAGAGCGTCGGCCTGCAGACTGAAGGGTCCCAGGTTCGATTCTGGTCAAGGGCATGTACCTTGGTTGTGGGCACATCCCCAGTAGGGGGCGTGCAGGAGGCAGCTGATTGATGTTTCTCTCTCATCGATGTTTCTAACTCTCTATCCCTCTCCCTTCCTCTCTGAAATCAATAAAAATATATTTTAAAAAAAGGACACTATGCTAAGTGAGATAAGCCAGTCACGGAAGACAGATACTCCACGAATCCACTTACCTGAGGAATCCAGAATAGTCAAACGCACAGGAGCAGGGAGAAGGGGATGGTGGCCAGGCCCTGGAGCGGGACATGGGGACATGCAGCTCCCATTGGTTACACCGGGTGAAGAAGGTCCAGAGATCTGCTGCAGAGCTTGTGCCTGTAGTTAATGAGACTGTATTGTGCACCTAAAATTTTGTTCAGAGGAGAATCTCATGTTAAGTGTTTACCACACACACACAAAGGACGAGCAGGGACCAGCTGCTTCCTTCCAGGAGGACGGGCCCTCTGTAGACGTCTCAGGCTGCCTGGAGCATGTTCCGGGGTGAGTGTGAGCTCAGAACTGGACAGAGGGCGGAGCCATATGCCCAGGTGGGGACCCTCCAAGAGGACCCGATCTGGGAGGTGCAGGGGGCCTGTGGGCAATTCAGCTTGAACATCATGAATCTGAGGTGCTTGCAGCATCCGCGTGCAGGTGTCCTGCGGGCGGCTGTGCTGCGGGGTTGGCGCTCACACAGACGTTTGGACTGAACGTAAGTATGTGTGAGTGCCAGGTGGGTGTACAGGTGGTGACTGGGGCCCCGGGAAGGGCGGTGAGCTTGTTTGGAGAGTAAGGAGAGGAGACGAGGGTGAGAAGAGGAGGTGGCCCAAGCTGATCCCTGAGGAGCTTTGTGTTGGCCACCACCTGGAGGCAGGTGAGCTGGTGAGGAGCCAGATGCAGGAGGGGACGGCAGCTTGGGTGTGGCCCTGGGAGAGATGGGGAGAGAGAGTTTCTGGAAGGAAGGTGGCCGCCCCAGGGTTGGTGACAAGGACGGACATGTGTTTGGACTCAGCTACTGGGGAGTCAGAGGGCTGTCTCTGAGGAGCTGTGGGCTGTGGGGCCGGAGTGAGATCATTGGAGGAAGCAGATAGAGAAGACTCTGCTAGAAGCAGGGCAGTGAGGGGGGACAGGCAGCTTGCTGATGCCTCGTGGGAAGCGTGGGGTGAAGTTTTGGAGTAACCACCACTTAAAAGCCAGGAGAAAGAGCCAGTGGAAGGAAGTGGCTGAAGCTCCAAGGTGAGAGGAATCATTTAGAAGAATGGCAATGTGGGCCCACCACTTCCTGAGGCGATCCATTCTATTTCAGGCAGTTCAGACGTTAGATTCCTTCACACCACGTTAGAAACCCAGCCTTTCTGTAGCTTCTAACCGCAGGTCCTGTTCTAACTGAGGCCTGGCTCTCCACCATGGGATCCCACGGAATAAGTTCACCCCGTTTCCTGATGGACATCCGTGCAAGGTCCTCTCAACCACTCTCTCCAGGGCCTTGTGTTTGTTTGTTCATTTTCAAAAAGCATTTCCAGTTTTCAGACCCTTTCCCCGGTGGAGATTTGTTATCCATATTCCTCCTTCCACCAGAATTTCCAGCAACGAGTGCAGTTCTCCATGTGGGGTCTACACACACCAGGTATTTGATTTATTATTAGGCCCAATTTTCCTGGTTCTGCATAAACTGTTGACCTTTGGCATACTTAAGCATAAGTAGTTGTAGTCAGCACAATAGCAGATTTCCACAACAATTAATTACACATCGAAAGTACTTCCTTGAAAAAATTCCCCTAGCATTTATGTGTGCACAAAACCCCGAGCCCTGGAAAAGCTGGATGAACGGGTCTGACCTGTTTGGCTGAACAAGAGGACGCCAAGGGGTTTATTAAAGCTCGCGCGCAATGTCATGTGAGATTGGAGGTAATCCAGGCTAACGCTCCCTTCACAGACGAGAAGGGTGCTGAGCTCCAGCCAATGGTCCACCCAGAGCTAGAGATGGGGCCTGGGTCTCTTCTAACAAGGACAGGGGTCCAAGGCCCACCTTCCTGCAGGTGTCGCCTGAGGTTCCCTGAGGCTTCTGAACCTGGCAGGTAAACTCCAGGCAGCTGGTCTCTGACACTCGAATTAGCTGCTCTGTTCTGGGGGCCTGTGTGTGCTCAACACGCGGCATGCTCGACATGCTCATTGAAAATCGTTGGACAAATGAAGAGGAAGCTGGGGTGAGAGAATGCCTGCATATTTCCCCCACAGTAGGTGGACGATATTTCTAGAACCATCTGCTTAGAGCAACTGGTGCTACCAATGATCCATAATCAATGTGCCAGGAATTGCCTGGATGTCGCTAGATCTGAAAATTGGGACAAAAGCAGACGAACACCCCCTAAGACAATCCCAATGCCCTTGCTGCTTCCTGGTATCATATCAAGGTCACTGATTCATTTAAAGATTCCCAAAGGGCATTTGACCTCAATTTTTATAATTTCCTCACTGAAATTCAAGAGAAACTTCCTAGCTGTTCCCTATTATCCCTCTGTTGCTCAGAAAAGTTAAAGTTTAAATGGCAATTCTCTTTAGAATTTAATATCTGTTCCCAAACATTCTCAGTTTAATTGCTAACTCGTTCTTTAGAAAATTGAATCACTATATTACATTGTTTTCATGCACCAGCGGCCTGGAAAAGTGGGCAGAGGCCCCACAAAGCGAGCAACGTCTGCATATCCAGCTGTGAGCGCTTTATTAGAAAAGTTTCTAGCCGGGGTTTGCTTTTTAATTTTTGTTCCTGTTATATGTTTATGTCCCAAAGCCCTGAATTGAATCAATATATGTTGAAGCCAAAATTTTTGTCTCTACACTGCTCTTCAACGGCCTTTTAGTTGGCACCACTCACCTTTTCGAATTTATAGAGGAGCGTGCGAGGATATTTGGGTGAAGCTGCTGTGGATGGAAGGGCCCCGGGGTGGTGGCCCACAGACCCAGCTGCCAGGCCCAAGCAGTCAGTCCCTCCCCGGGACTCCTTGCCCTCTCTGTAGAGTAAGGGGTGGCACCCGAGGACCTTGAGCATTTACAATGCAGGCTTCCCGGAGAAATTGGCTTCCTACTGACACCCCCAGGGGCAGGAGGGATCATGGCAGAGCAGACCAGGGCTTGTCCCTCAGAGGCACGGGGCAGGAGTCGACTGGCTAACTCGTTTTCCCTAATACAAACATGATGCCACTTTCCAAATGGAAACTGCCGGTGGCTGTCCAATGTCAGGAGGCACTGTACTGGGCGGTGTGGTACATTAAAAAATGGTGTCTCTTCTCTACCTGTCCTGGCGATGGGACTGGTGTCTCCTGCCTTTGGAAGGTGGAGTCAGCATCCATCCCCGAATTGAGGCTGGTCCTGTGGCCGCCTTGGCCCACAGAGCAGGGGCAGCCTGCCCCTATGGTGGGAACAAGCCGCGTGAGCCTTCTGGAGGAAGAGAGACCACCTGGAGACACCACCCTTGACAACCAACCACCAGCCAGACCCCGGCCAAGCTCAGCGAGAGCCCAGCAGAGACAAGCGGGCTGGGCCCAGGCCAGCACTGTCCAGTCTCCCCACAGGCTGGGAGAGATGATGGATAGTTGTTCTTACAAATAGCCAGTGGGTTTGGGGATGTTTCTTACATGGCAGTAGGTCACTGATACACTGACTATGACACATGAGGCACTCCATGACCTGGTTCTGGCTTCCGGTTTCTTCTCAGGTCAAACCTTTCCCCGTTCTTCACTGTAGGATAAACCCCTCCACGTTGACAGGACATAAACCCTCCTCTGCCCTATGTCGCTGCTCCGTTCTCAAGCTGCCCCAGTCTCTGCTCTGAAGACATCTTTTCATCTTGGATGTCACCTCTTCTTTGAGGGCGTCCCTTTCTCCTCAGGAAAAATGGGCAAATCCCTCCACCAAGCAAATAGTAAAACTTCAGTAGCCTTTCTACCCGCTTCCTTTCCTTATTCGTCTCTTTCTAGACTGTGAGCGTCTCGAGGGCAGGGACTCGTTGTCCTCACTGTGGATCCCACTGACGGTGGGGCACAGGGCAGGTGCTCCCCCGTGTGGGACGTCAGGATGCCGGGCCGGGGGAGTGACTCTGCAGCAGTGACCTTCGGTCGGCTGGGCCCTCCTGGGGCCCAAGCCCTCCATTTCCAGTCGCCTGTGGCTCATGAAGAGGGAAGATCAGCAACCTGGGCACAGGCAGTGGGGCTCTGCTTGCTTCTCGGAGTTTTCTGAGCTTTCTCGCTTCTCTGGGCCTCAGGTTCCTCCGCTGTTGTATAGGTGCCCCCACACCTGCCTTACATGCTCTCTGTCCACCTTTCTACTCCAGCTGCTGCTGCCAACCACCTGTGCACAGGTGTACCCAGCAGCGCCCACCTCAGCTGCACCTCAAAGCTCCCTCTGCAATGGGGGGGCTTCACTGCTACCAATGCCCCCACTCAGCAACGCTGTGCATGTCCAGCCCCAGGGACCTGATGCCCATTGGCCACCCTTGCCCAGTAGGGTCCTGGGGCTGAAGGACACCCTCCCCACAGTGCTGACCAGCTCCATTGTCCCCTTGGACCTGCTCCCCCTCTCCCATTCCAATCTTCTCAGGGCCCCTCCTGTCTCTGTGAGGGCTCCGCCCATAGACTACTCACTCCCAAATACATGAGGTCCCAGAGAGAAATGAGAGTCATTCCAGAACTCCAGGGGGTGGGACTGCAGGCAGAAAGGGACCAGGGGATTAACACTTCCGGGGGTGGGGTTAGAGGGTTGGCTGAGCGTCAGTGTCACCCTCACTAAGATGATGCAGGTCCCTGACTGACCCAAGACATTGTCTATGAGCATCAGGCTCTCCATGTGGCACTGCTATGTGCACATCTGGCACCTGGGTTCCAAGGATGGGCCTGTCTTGTCCCTCGATGCTCTTGTCCAGCACAGTGTCTGGCCCCACAGGCTGGCCGTCCCTCAGGGATTGAAGGAACAAGGCCACCAAGGCCCATCTTGCTGGCTTCTGAGCACGGCCCTGGAGAGAAGTTGTCAGATCCGCTGAGCCCCAGTGGGGCCTGAATACGGCCACACAGTGACCACGCTGTCACTCAGAGCTCCCGAGGCCTGGCGGGGATGATGAGGCCTCTTTCTGCAGGCAGGGGTGCTCGCACCCTGACCCACCTCACACTGGCTGTCCGCAATCCCTCTCCCAGCGGCCTGAGTTTTGATACCTGTTTACTTTCAGCTGTGACCCCGTGAACAAGTCAGCGGAGGTGGAAAAGGTGACACATGTATGTTTCCCAGGCCCCATCAGCCAAGAAAATTGAAAAAGGGATATTACCCTTTTTAGAAAACAAACTCGCTGTGAAGAGGGGAGGCAGGGAGACACTGAGAGGCCATGAGGGTCGGTTGTGGGTGGAGCCAGCGCAGGTGGGCATCAGATGGCCGGTGGGTGGGCCAGGCCTGCGCTGTTCCTCAGGTTTGTGGCCTCCCGTCTGCTTTTTCACAAGCTGGGGAAGAACTCACAAATTACGCTGTGGCTGTCCCCTGAGCCCAATCTGTGGGCTGGAACTACAGTGTCAGCTCCCAAGGGCTTCCCACATGGCGACTCTCTCTAAAGGAGGTTCTGGTCATCAAATACACTTTTTATAAAGATGGTGGTGAGATGTTCATAATGCAAAATTGACCATTTCTTGGGTGCACAGCTCAGTGGCATCAAGTACATTCACACTGTTGTGCAGCCATCACCACCATCATCTCCAGAGCGTTTCCATCATCCCAAACTGATACTGTTCCCACTAAACACTCACTCCTCACTCCCCTCCCCCAGCCCCTGGCACCCACTGTCTACTCTCTGTCGCTATGAATCTGACTCCTCTGGGTCCCTCATATAAGTGGAATCATACAGTGTTTGTCCTTCTGGGACTGACTCATTTCACTGAGCATATGTCCCTAAGGATCATCCACGTTATAGCCTGTGTCAGACTGCCCTCCCTTTTCAAGGTGGAGTCATATTCCTTTGTGTGGATGGACTACACTTTGTCATCCACTCACTAGTCGATGGACACCTGGGTGGCTTCCACAGTTTAGCTGTTGTGGATGCTGCTGCTGTGAACACGAGAATACAAATATCTCTGAAAAATTCTGTTTTGGGGTCTTTACTCAGAAGTGGAATTGCTGGATCATATGGGAATTCTGTGTTCATTTTTTGGGAAATGGTCATAGTGTTCCACAGCTTACATATATCCTTTTGACATTGGAAAAGGCAGCTCTGATGGAGTGTCATTTGGGGAATTTTGATTGGCATGTCACTAGCGTGTACATCCCTACATATTTTTAACGTGGAGAACAATTAGATTTTTTTTTTATCTTCACTACTGCAGAGCCAGCCGATGCCTCCAGGTCCTGATGTTCGCTCCTGACATTACAGACAGAGCTTGTGGGAATCATGTTTGAACTCTTCCTTTTAGGTAAGAGAAGCCCATGAAAAGGAAGCAGGTTTGAAGATGGGCGATCATAGAAAATGTGACCTTCTTTTTATAAGGCTTACCTTAAAAAAATCAGATTAATATTCCACAGGTAACAATTCACCTGGAACAAACTTGACAAGGTTTGAGAGGGGATAGGAAGGAAGAAGCATCCTTCTCCCAGCCCTGGCCGCCCCGCCCGAGGTGTCCCCTCCCGGAGGCTTCAGCATCCTCAGCGTCCCGTGTCCCAGGCAGGTCTCTGCACACACAGCCAAGAGCGTACAATCCTTGTCTCCTTTATTTTCCTTTTTAATAATGCAGAACCCCCATTAGTACCTGCCTCTGGACACCCACAGCGCGCTGAGGACTGCTTTATATCCGTTCCTAAAGAGCCGCCACGTTCCTCGTGCCAGCTGCCGAGCACGCCATTATTTATACATCATTTTAAAGGGAAATCATTCTTTAAATACTGTGCTTCTGATTTAAATGAGGACTCGGGCTTTCATTGCCAGAAGTCTCAGGGAAGACGCAGAATAGCTCAAAGCAGGTGCTAGGAAGGCCTTTCGAGGGAAAATTGCCATAAAATGTAGTTTAAAAAATATTTTATTGAAATCTAATTTAATACAGAAAAGCACACATTTCATAGGTGTATAGCTCTGAACTTTCATAGACGAACACACCGAGAAAGCAGCATTCATATAAAACTACGGACGTGATCAGCACGCCGAAGCCAGGTAGCTCTTTAGGTAGGGTTTCTCTGCCCTGGTTTATGTCTGAAAAACCTGAGATGTCAGCACAAGGCGGGCCTGATGGTTCCAAAGGCATTCAGGGAGAGTTGGACGTCCCTGCGGGATGGGATGGCCCGGGACCCCAGGGCCAGACCAGGCGCTGGCTGGGGAGGAGAAATGGCCCGACTGTCTGCTGAGGCCACCTCCCCCGTGGGCCCTGGCTCCAGAACTTATGACTGTGTGATCTCAACAAAGTTACTTAACTGTTCCAGCCTCCATCTTCTCACCTGTAAAATGGGGTGACCATGGGTGGCTGGTGACTGAATAGAGGCACAGAGCTGGGGACACATGGTGATGCTCACCTGAAGGACCACCCTGCATGTCCAAGTCAGACTTTCTGGTCATCGCTGCCCTCGATCCATAATCGGCGCTTCCTGATGGCTCCCCCTAGTGAGAGCCGATCTTGCCACGAAGACAGGGGGCCAGCGAGGGTGCTCAGCCTGCCTGGCTGGGACCCGGGCTGAGGGGAGCTGGCCTCCTTGGGATAGTCCTGAACAGGCCCAGAGAGGGGGAGGCATAGACACCCCAAAGCCCCCGGACCTGTACCCCGACTCCTCCCTCCCCCGAGTTCTGATGCTGGCAGTGGCAGAGCTGCCTGGGGCTGGACAAGGAGCAGGCAGGGGCTCCTGAGGCTGGGGCTCCCCAGGGCAGATCCTGTCCTCGGCCATCACTGTCCCAGCCCTGCTGACAGGAGCATTCTCAGCGTCCTGTGTCCCAGGCAGGTCTCCAGCGGGCCAGGGTCTTAGTCCCCTGCACTGAGCCCAGATGTGAGGCTGTTCCGGCCACATCCTCACTGTGTCAGCCGAGTCCCCATCAGCCCACTCGCTCCGTCTTGCGCTGGCCAGAGAACACGTGCTGCCCCTGGCTGCTGCCTGTCGCATTCTGCCCTCTCCATGCCCAGGAGACTGGTTTGGGGCTCTTTTCTCCCGGGGCAGGGGGTGGAGGCATGCAGATCCCCCAGAGATTAGCAAAGAACATCAGAGCTCACTCTGCTCTGGCCAACATCTGGCTGTGCTGCCTTTAGCCAGAATTGCAAAACAGACAGGGTTTGGCGTGGGCTGTGCTAGGGGTTCTGTGGGGCTGCATGCCTGGTGGCACTGGCAGCAGAGGTGGTCTCCGGGTGCAGCTGCCCCAATGGGGAGAGGCCCTGCTCGCCCACCCACAAGGCTCAGTGCTGGGTGGGGGCATGTCTGGGTTCCAGGGCTTAGGGACAGTGGAAGTGGGGCCACAGCTGAGATGCTCAGACAAATGGTGAGAGGGGGCAGTGCAGACCTCAGCATCAGAGCTGGGGGTTCTGGGGCCCCATCCTGGGTATCAGTGGGCAGGACAGACATTCAGTGGGCAACCTCCCCCACACCGTCTTGGAAGCCTCTGGCTAGCCCTTCCCAAGTTTATCATGGGGAAGGGGGTACGGGACACCCTAGAAGAGCCAGGACCCCTGTCCCACCTTCCTTCAGAGTGATGAAAGAGAAAGGTCCAGGCCTGGACCAGGCCCCGCTGACGCAGCTGGACAGCCTGGCTGCCAACGGCTCACTGTTGTTTTGCAAGGGCGAAGCCGCAGTGTCTGCCCGGACCTAGGTGTGGAGGGGCTGGGCCCCTGGTGTTTGCTCCTTGGGCCCCGCTCAGCATCAGTTGGGGCTGCTCGGAGATGGGTTTGCTGGAACCTCAGCGGGCCATTGGCCAGAACAGCTGCCCAGCTCCTGCATGTGGCTTGGGCTTCCTCACAGCATGGTGGCAATGTGAGGAGGGATGGTGGTTGTGGGGCATGGAGAGGAAGAGAGGGGAGTAGAGAGAGAGGAGAAAGAGAGGTATATGGAGAGAGAGAGCGAAGAGGGAGAAAGGGAGGGAAGAAGAGAGAGGAGAGAGAGAGAGGGAAGGAAAGCAGTAATTTATTAGTAATAATTTGGGCTCCATGTATCTTATTCTTTATCCTATTTTCAATTTGTTCTGAACTTGGATGGGGAAGAGGTGTTCTTAGTGGTAAGCTCTCTCAAAGACCCCAATGCCCAGAGCATGAACATCGAGAAATAGGAGTGATGGGGATGGATGCACAGTGGGAGGGCTTTGCGGTGAGGAGGTGTGGACTCTGGGCTTAGAAGACAGAGCATGACCTGACCTTGAAGCTTGCAAGGTGTCTATGGGGCGAGGCTTGGTCTGCTGGGGCCGGGGTGAGGGGCTTTGAGCTCAGGCCATGCTATGAAGACCACGGCTTCGCCCACAAGCGAGGACAGTCCAGAGAGGCAGGATGCACGCATGGCGCCATCCAGGGACACTGCAGTGCTGGGCCTCCAGGAAACCCTGAAACACCTCAGCAAGCTGGCACCGTCTGCCCTCCGCTATTCCGCAGCCCGACCTTGACCCAGGGGCCTCTTTCTGAGCAGATGTGGCCAAGGCACGGGTTCAGCTAAAGGGGCAGGAGCTCTCGTCCACGGGCCTTTAGAACCTCAGGTGGAGAGAGCGGTTTGCTGCTTTTATGAGATGCTTCTCCTTTAGGTCTGTGGGCAGCGGTTTCCAGCCACGAGGCAGCTGAGGTCTTCGTGTGGCTCAGAGAACCAGGAAAATGCCGGACGTGAGTGGTGAGGGCTGGGACCACGGCGGCAGACGAGACCGCGGCCTGGAGTTCCTGTCTGCCCGCAAGGCCTGAGGGGACAGTGGAGACGGTGGCCGTGGGTTCCTGTGGTCTGTCTCTGGGCTCCAGATAACCGTTAGATGGTGAGTTCATTCCGGACTGTTCAGCGTACAAGCCCGGTCCAAGGTCTGAGTCCCCCTCATCCACAGTCTCACTTTCCAGGTTTCAGCGACCCACGGTCAAACATGGTCTGAAAATACTAAATAAAAAATCAGAAATAAACAATCTATAAGTTTTAAATTGTGCACCATTCTGAGTAGGGTGATGAAACCTCAACTGTCCCCCGTCCCTCCCAGGACGTGACTCACCCCTTTGTCCAGTGTCTCCATGCTGTGGACACTGCCTGTCTGTTAGTCCCTCAGTCCCCATCTCAGTCACCAGATGGGCTGTCATGATATCGCAGTGTCTGTGCCCAAGTCACCTTTGCTTCATGGCCCCAAATCGCAAGAGCAGTGGTGCTGGCGATCCGGCTCTGCCAGAGAGAAGTCCTACGGGGCTTTGTCTAAGTGGAAAGGTGGACCTTCTCCGCTTAAAGAAAGAAAACGTGTCGTATGCCGAGGGTGCTCCGGTAGGAATGAATGTTCTATCCGTGGAAAGTGGCTCCATCCGTGGAAGGTGATGGCATGTCATAAACATAGATACACAGGGCCCAGGGCCCCGGTTACCGGGAGGGTGCGAACCCGAGTCTGCACTCTGACACGCTCCAGGACCTGCTACAGCGCAAGCAGATCCCGGGCAAACAACAAAAAACAACTTTATAGACGCAGCTGGGTTGCAATAGAGTAACTGAATGTCTGCGGGAAGGAGTGAAAGCACACAGTGAGCTGAGAGGGGAAGGTGGACAACAGGCGAGACCGAAAACCAAGGCTGCCGGTGGGAAGATTACCCCAACAGCGGGCAAGCAGGAAGCCTGGGGCCTGTGGGCAGAGCAGCCTGAGGGAGACGGGACCTGTGCAGACCTGTGGCCTGGGAGGTGCCAGAGCCGGGAGGAGGACATCCGCCAGCTGCAGAGTTGCACCGTGGCCTACGGGGTGACTCCCACGGGACCGAGGACCCCGGGGCGGACAGATTAGCACTTTCCTGACACGGACTGATAACAGGGAGATGACCCAATGTCCAAACAGAACATGGAGGCATCAGCTCCCAGGCCACAGGCTCCCTGTTGGAGCTAAGGGGGTGGGAGAGCAAAGCTCTGTCTGACCCTTGAAGCCTCCGTGGCTCCATGGGCTCTGCTGGGCGGGTCCCTGGGAGCCCTCGGAGACTGGTGGTAACCGTGAGCCTGGGCCAGGCCTTCCACCAGCCTGGCTCCTCTCCTGTCCCCAGGTGGGCTAAGCCCCTCGGTAACAGAGCAGCTGTGGGTCCGCCCCACCCGGCCAGTCTGCCTCCCTGCCTGGTCGGCCTCCCCACCACCTGCCTTCTGGACACACATTTGCTTAGTGGGTTTGGAGCTTATGAGTATTTGACTGTGGGCAGGACTGGGGTTCCTTAGGAACATGGAGCAGAGCACGGGCAGGTGTAGGGACGGGGAGGTGGTGGGTATACAGGGGTTGGAGGAGGTTGGAGAGTGTGTGGAGGGGTGGGCTTGGGGGTCTAGTTGACTGAATCATATGAGGTGATGAGGTTAAATCCCCCCCATCCCAAGGTAGTGTGTGTGCGGAGGGAGGTGAAGGTCAAAGGCAGAGCCTGGTCACAACAGGTTTAGGGGCAGGCGGGGCAGGAGGGGCCAGTAAAGAAATACCTGGAGGTGCCCGTCTGGGCAGGTGTGGGAGGGAGGAGAGTGTATCTTGCCCCGGGGTCTCCCAGGTCACTCGGGAGGCAGGGGGCTGCCATCCTAGATGCTGCACCTTAAACCACCTCCCAGCTGAGCCCAGGACCACAGGGAGGAGCACCTTTCCCCTGCGAAGCCTTTTCCAGCACTTTCTCTGCGGGTCAGCTGCCAGCCCTTGGCAGCCCCTATACATGCAGGGTCCCTGCTTCACCTTTGACCTACCCACTGCTTTCTGGTGGAATTTTTTATTTCTTTTTATAAGAAGAAGCCTAACATTTAAGGGAAGGATCTCAGCTGCACTCTTCGCGCTATAATTAGGTTTCTGGGCAGTTCTAGAAAAGAAATAACCACATTTTCCCAAACCCCTTACAGAATTTCCTGGGAAAATGTGACCGTGTTTCTTTGGGAAGCCAGAGCACCCACCCTTACGTGAGAGTCAGTCTGGGGGGTGGGGACCTTCCTATGTCACTTCTCCCTGGACGTCCCAGCCTGAGGGGCCCAGGGAGCGTTCTCAGGCTCAGATCTTGATCTTGGGTGGGGTCAGAAGCCAGGTAGGTGGCGGGAAGGCCCTGCGTCGGGGAGAGGGCTGACACCACTTTGCACCCTCCTTTCTTGCCTGTGTGGCCCCGTTTCTGAATCCCCTCAGATGGAGCATATCAAGCCACGGAAGTGGCCCCATGCTGGTGGTCTCCGGCCCCCAGTCTGCCAGGAGGAGACACCTCATTCTCTAGGTTGATGTGGCAAAGGTCACGTGCAGCCCCAGGCTCAGTGCTGAGAGGGACGTGCAAGCCACTGTCAGAGGGACGGGAGCCCCACAGCCACTAGTTCGAGTCTCTATTCAGCAGCATCTGGATGGATCCCCCTTGGCCACTGGGCAGCCCAGTCACCAGAATTCCCCAAGCCTGCACATGGTGAGTGTCTGAGTGTCCTGCCACAGGGAGCGTCCCAGAGCCTGGGGCCAGACCCTTCACCGGCCTGGGCTGGACGTAGGCGCTGGAGGCCCTGAAGCTGGCCTCCTTGCTGGGCAGTTGGCCTTCTGCCCCCCTGCCCCCCTACATCCCGCCCTTTCCTCCCTCCCCTCTGCCTGCATCTCCACACAGCTGGGGCCTCCCTGTTGCTCTGTCTCCCAGAACCCAGTCCTGTAGCCCAGCCGGTGCCGCACGACTTGGTGCTGAGTGGGGACTTCTGGAGTGCTCCCCCCTACTTGCCTCGAGGGGACTGGACAGTCCAGTCAACGTCACAGTTCTGCCAGGTTGGCCCCGAGCACCTGGAAGGCTATGCTGGTGTCTCTGTTTGGCCCTGGAGTGAGAAAGGTGGATACTGAGGGGCCCTACGTGACCTATGAAGAGACATCAGCAGCCACAGTGGAGATGCTAGAGGTCAAAGCGGTGTGGTCTGGTTCGACGGTGGGCCCCGCAGCCAGACTTTTTCCAGCCCGTGCTCACTGCAGTGGATTGAATGTATCTCCCCAAATTCATATGTTGAACTCCTCCCTCCTCCCCCAAGGTGTTGGTATTAGTAGCTGAGGTCTTTAGGCGGTGATGAGGTCATGAGGGTGAAGCCTCATGAATGGGATTAGTGCCTTATACAGGGACCCATGGAGCTCCCTCACCCCTCCACTAGGTGAGGGCACATCAAGAAGCTGCCGATGCCTGGATCTTGAACTTCCAGCCTCAAGAACTGGGAGAAATAAATGTTTTTCAAGCTCCCATAGCAGCCCAGAGGGACTAAGATCTTCGCTATGTGACCGTGGACCATCACTGGATATTTTTTCTGCCTCTCTTCATCTAGACGTGGAAATTCAATTTTTCATTCCACAAATATTGAGCACCTACTGTGTACTAGTTAGTCACTGAGCACTGGATGCAACAGTGAGCCGCTGGAAACCCGGTTCTCGGGGGCCATTCTGCTGGAGGCAGGGGACAAGCAGGCCAGCTGGTGACTGCTGCCCGGAAGAGAACACAACGCGCCAAGAGTAGGGAGAGCTCGGATGGACGTTAGGGAAGACCCTCTGGGCAGATGCTGCTCTTCTGAGATCTGCGGGGAGGAAGGGGTCCCGCCATGGGAACTTGGGTGAGCAATGTTCCAGGCAACAAGGGCAGTCAGTGCAAGGGCCCTGAGCAGCAGCTGTGGAACAGCAAGAGGCCAGTGCGGCTGGCCAGAGGGCCACAGGGCCATGGTCATGCACGGTTTTTTGGCCGTGACAAGGGTTTTGGATTTTGTTCTGAGTGAGGTGGTACATTGAGGAGGGTCTTGAGTGGAAGGGTGACATGATCTGTCTGCTATTTGACAAGGCTCACTCTGGTGGGGTGAGGGGTGGACTTAGAGGCAAAGGTGGACGCAGGGAGGTTAAGAGGGTGAGGGCCTGCAGGAGACGTGAGCAGTGAGAGGTACCAGAGCTGGGCTGTGTTTTGAAGGCAGGCGCAGGGGATTTGCTGATGGATTGGCTGAGGGTGTGAGAGGAGGAGACTCCGAGGTGGAGCTCTGTTTACTGCGATGAGGAGCCGGGTGGGAGTCCAGACGGGTTTTGAGCACAAAGCATGTGATGGCTGCTGCGGCCGCCGGGGCCAGCAGCTCGGCTATCGAGTCCGAAGGCTGGACCTCCAGGCAGAGGTCTGGTCCCAGAGGGATGAGGAGGAGACTGTCAGCGAGTGGATGGTGTTCAGCGTCACGGCGGCGATGAGCTCACCCAGGGATAATCGCAGCCTGTCCTGAGGTTGTCATGAGCGTCAGAGGCTGGTCCGGGGGTGCCTGGCACATAGTAAGCCCTCAGGAATGTTCGCTCAGACAGACACACACAGGAGTCAGGCCCTGGAGGGACTGATTCCACCAGAGGGGATGCAGCCCTTGGCAGCTGCCCAGCTGTCCTCCAAACCTCAGATTAGATTTTTTAAAAAGATGCATGTCGATTTTTGTGGTCACCATATTCGTTATTTGTTTTAATAAAAAATGTATTTTCCAAAATTTCCATTCTTAAGCAAACTTGACACTCCTCCAGCTCCCCGGGGTAGCCAAGTTCTAGGTGTCCTGGCCTTTGCCCTCAGCCCTGGGATCCCTAGTCCCCCCACATCGAGACAGGCTCCCGGGCACTGGACAAGGCTGGTGACAGGCAAGCCTCTCCACTTCCCAGCCTCAGTTTCCCACCTTAAAGTGGGGATGCTGGGACAGGGATGGGAAGACTCAGTGAAATCAGGTTGAGCTTTGCAAGTGTGCTGGGCACAGGCTGACTCTTAGTGAGGCCCCAATGCCCCCACAGAGCCCACCCCTCCCAGCCCTCCTCCCCACCACCCAGGACCGAGCACCTGGGGTTTGCAAAGCCCGGTGACTGCCGTTTCCACCAGCAGACATGCGGGCGTCCATTCCAAGCACGGGACCCTCAGTCTCAGTCTCTGGTCTCCGGTGGCTCCTGAGCCCCTCAGTGTCAGGCTGCCTGTCACCTCCCGTTCTGCCCAGTGTCCGAGGAGGGGGCAGCTGGCTCTCCATGCACAAAGACCCCCCAGGCCACCCTTGAGAAAGGCAAAGAGCCATCCTCTCCTGGGAGCCCCGTCTGGGTTCCTTCTTCAGTTGGATTTTCATGTCTTACCTGTGTGTTCAGGAGAGACGCTGCTGGGTCGGGGTCCTCAGGCTGAGCCCGTTTCCCCCACAATAGGGACCTGGGGGAACAAAGCCTTGTGCGCCCTGCTCTTCCCTCTAGAGCACCCATGGCTACTGGTCAGGGGACGAGGGCTTCCCCGCTGCTCTGTCCCTGTCACCACACTTAGGAGGGGCTCGGCCCTGACACCTGCTGCTCCTTCCTGTGCCGCCTCCATCTCCTGCCTGTGACCGTGGGGGAGATGCTGGCTGTCCTGGGCGTCCACTTCCTGCTCTGTGATGTGGTGATGACATGTATCTCAGGGTCTTTGAGGGGTGAAGTCGAGAATGGATGGGCAGCCCACGAGCTGGGCCATGCTGCTTCCTTCCTCCCAGCCTCAGGTACTGAGACTGCTCCCGAATGGCTGTGTTTATCTGTCATTTGTCTGGACTGTCGGTCACCTTTCACACTCACACACACTCAGTGCACACAGCCTTGCCCGGGAGCCCAGGCGGTGGTCTCTCAGTGAGGCATTTTCCACACCCAGGTAACTGAGTCCCCGTAGACGGGACTAAAGCAAAGCTGTTACAGAGACGTATTCATCCATCCATCAGTCCGTCCTGAAGTGTTGATTGGACACCACCATGTCCCAGCCCTCCCCCAGGCCTGTGACACAACTGGGAACGATGCAGATAAAATCGCTGTCCTTGTGGAACGCACATCAGGCATCTACACACAGCACACAGATCTGGTCCGGGACAGCAGTGGGAGCAGGAAGCGCCGAGGGAAGATGAGGTCCGCAGGCTCTAGTGCAGACAGCAGCTCGGGGTGGTCCCTCCTGAGCAGGAAGGTGTGAGCCCAGATCAGAAAGAAGTCACGGTGGGCACCACACAGAGGTCTGGGGAGGTCAGCCTGGGCCTGGGGACAGCAGTGCAGATGTCTTCGGGCAGGGACACGCTTGTAAGATCTAGGGCACAGGGGGTGGCCGCTTGCTGTCCGGTCTCTGGGACTGGACGGGGGAGTTGGGGGGGCAGCATGGCTGCGGAGGACAAAGGTGTGGGGAGTGGATGGAGGCTTCCAAGTCAGGGCCAGACTGCAGGGCCCAGGGGTCCATGGAGAAGAATCGCGATGTTACCCCAAGTGTGAAGGGCAGCGCCTAGGGCTGTGGGGGAGCCTGGCTGCTCTGGCTCCGTCCCACGAGGCCCTTCTGGCCACCACACAGGGAACAGATGGCAGTCGGTCAGCAGGAGCCTCTTCCCGACCAGCCCTCCTCCTTCCTCGACCTTGCACTCCTTTCTTCTGAGAAGAAAATTAGAAACAGCACAGGGGTGATACAAGCGAACCTCTGGCTGTCCGAACCTGGTCTGTAGGACAGTGGCATTAAACTGATCCCAGTGCCTGGAGCGATCAACCCACGTGTCAAACGGCCTGAACAGAACTTTCCCTTTCATCCGCTGTTTCTCTGGTGACAGCAGCAGCAAATGCCTGTGAGCGGCTTCCCAGCGTTGTGGGATCACCCGCAAAGGTAACATGTCAGCCCCAAGTAACTCGTGCTGTGACACAGCCACCCCTCGCCAACTCCCACAGCACGCGGGCGGTCTCCTCCGCACTGAGCAGCCTCGAGCTCACACGACTTTTTCCTCAAAGCAGTTCTTTCTCCATGAAGGATGCAGTGGGAGGATTTGCGTCTGGTGTAAGCTCCTTAAATTAAGTACCCGCTCCAAACCATCTTTGTTGACAAGGCGACAACCCTTCGTGGTTTTTGCACCGTTCAGAGCTGGTTTTGTTTGCAGACAATGAGGCTGAAAAATTGCTTCCTTCTTGTCACGTGCAAATCACACACGTGCTCAAAGAATTGCCATGTTAGTGATACCTGCCTTTTGTCTGCGTGAGTGACGAACACGTTGCCAGCTGATCCGTGCTGTGAGTCGGTGTTCTGCGTCACCAGCCAGTGCCCAGCACGCGGAGCTCGAGGGTGGCTGGGAAGGGGAGGTGAGCTGCCCGCTTTGTGGCGAGTTCAGTCCACGTTTCAGCATCAGCATGGTTTGCGGGGTCCCCCACAGTGCCTCGCCATCTAGTTTGGCTTTAGCCAGAAATGCTGCTTTGTAAGAGCTGTGAGTGACATATGGGACTAGATTAAAATAGTATTTTAAGCCCTGGGCAGTATTGCTAAATGGCTAGAGTGTCACGCCCACAGGCTTAAGGGCCTCGGGTTCGATTCTTGTCAAGGGCACGTTTCTCGGTTGCAGGCTTGATCTCTCCCTCTGTCTCGCCCTCTCCCTTCCGCTCTCTCTAAAAATCAATGGGGGGGAATGTCCTCAGGTGAGGGTTAACAGAAGCAGGATTTTAATCTAATGCTATTCTTTTGAAGAGTAAGTTTTGATCCTGAGTTTATGTTTTGTATAGAAATGTCATCTAAGTTTTGATAGTTTCATTGCTTCTCCAGCTCCCACTGCTTCTGCACAGACAGCACCGTGCGGCTTGAGCACGTCCCCGTCCTCTGCTCACTGGAGCTCCGCGTGCCCGTGGGCCAGTGTGGGCCGGCCATCAGTCCTGGGACAGCACTTCCGTCAGCGTGTCTGGTTCGCCAGATCGGCTGCACTTCCCAAAGCTGTGCTGTTCAGTGAAGCTCATTTCACAGGCACTACGGCGGGGTTAACTATAATAACACACATCTTACCTCCCTAATTGAGCTAACAGTGTTAGTGTATACATTTTAAAACAGGCTTAATTAAAACTTAAAACAATTGTAAAAGCAACAAATTGTAACAATAATCACACGCCTGCATTTTTTCAGACTTTTATGCACGTTGGGTGCCGTTGTGGTGATGTGGCCATGCTGCGTGTGACAGCCCCGAGCACCCGGCGTGGGACTCCACTGTGTGAGGTCAACCCCCCCGACGGCTGTCCCTGCGCCGTGAGGGACCGTGAGCGTGGGCGTGGGTGTGCGGGGGCGTTGCTGTGAGTGTCTGAGTGCTGCTCCTCCTGTCGCAGCCTCTCACTGCAGACCAGGCTGGGCACCACACTGGTCCAGGATGTGGGCGAGGGATGTTCTAGGATGTTGGGGGAGGGGATGGTTTAGGATGTGGGGGAGGGTGTCTTCCAGGAAGCCCAGCAGGGTAGCATCAAGGACTCTCCTGAGGGGGTGGTCCATGGTGTGTGAGTGCTCGGAGAAGCGGATGGATTGGGGATGGGGCACCTCCCGTGGAGGACAAGGGGAGGAGTGGAGACTTTCAGACCGGGGGCAGGTCTGACTCCCACGGAAGCAGAAGGACGAGGCAGGCTGGTGGAAGGGCCTCCAGCTGCAGCACAGAAAGGCTGGGCTGGCCCCGGGGGAGCCCTGGGGGGCCTTCATGGGGTAGAGGGGGACTGTCACATCCCTTAGCTCCTGGGCCCAGGGCAGGCAGGAGACAGCCCTTGGACAGGCAGGCAGTGTGGGTGGGAGGGGCCCTGAAGCCAAACTGGAGGAGGGAGGGCAAACGGGGAAGGGAGAGCCTGCAAACGAACGGTGTCCTGAGCAGGTGGCCCCGAGGACCACACCTGATGGGACCAGCACTCACCCATCCTGGTGCCGTCCTGGTGAGGGATCTGAGGAGCACCCCCACTCTGGGCTCCCTGCACAGGCTGCCAGGCTCCCGGGGGAGAAACACAGGTGGGAGAAGCAGGTGCTCTCCTGGGTCCGGGGCCGGGGCCGGGGTGGCCGAGGGAGAGGCAGTGTCACAGGGTCCATGACACCGAGGCCAGAGCACAGGACAGGCCCACTGGGCAAGGCTGAGGCTGCCAGGCAAGCTTGTTGGGGTCTATGTGGTCACGATTAGGATGCTGAACCCTGCAGCGCACAGCTCGGGAAGGAAGGACAGAGGGCTGGCGGGCTGAGGACCTGAGGATGGGAGAGGGTATCTGGGTCACTGGACTCCAGTCCGGGTGAGGCCGCAATGTGTTGTATCAAAGTGAGACCCGGGAGGAGCCACGCCAGGCCGTGGGTGAGGGGAAATCAGTGCGGAGGTGGCAGTCAATCCCTCCCTCCCCCGCCTCTTTCTTCCCCCAGAGTTCAGCAGGGGTGTTGCTCACGTGTCACTCCTGGCAGTGAATGAATCACTATAATAACTACTCAGCTATTAAATAAAAACAACACAAGCTCATTGTAAACGCTACAGTGGAAGGTAACAGAGAGATAGTGCTGACTTACAAAAAGTAAGGGTTTTCAAGAATTTACTTAGCTAATCTCTTTGACATTGAACTTAGAATTCTGCTACATAAGACTTATACCTGTCACTTACTGGGAACACAATAAGATACACCTGCACAAGCAGCCGTACGTTGGAGTCTTTGCTTCCTTTTTTATATTTAATCAAACATTGTGAAGTGTTAAGCAATGTAGGGAGGCCGGGCTGTGGTGGGGAACTCTGAGAAACCATGGGGGAATATTGATCACGCATTGGGGAAGATGATCAAGTGGCCAGTGCCAGCTGGGAGCTACGCGCCTCCTCCCCCTCACCATCATCGATCATGCCATGGAATAGTTCCCTTTAAATTTTGCTTCAAGTTATATTTTTTTCTTAATAGCCTCATCCATTTTCTCATCCATAAAATGGGTGCATTTACACATCACAGCATCGTGTTGCCATCCATGTCACTTAGCACATAGAAAAGTGAATTTTGAAACTACTGAGTTGTTCCTCTTCCTTCCTTCTGAATCTAGCCCTCAGATGATGGGGGAACAGCCTCCCACTAATCCAGAATGTTCTGTTTGAAACGTCAGGAACCCTCCAGAGTACCAGTTGCCGGGGAGACTCCCGCATGGCGCCGTGGCACTCGAGTCAGCCAGCCGTGGTGGTCAGAGCTGAGGAGCCCTTGCTGTCCCGCCAGCAGAGTCTCTTCAGTGGGGCTGGGCCTCTCAGGTCAGAACAGGGAGAAAATGAAGGAGAAACCCTCTTCTGGTCAATGGCGGTCATGTCTGCTCCTGACCGTGACCTTCACACCAGGGCTGCTTCCCAGACCACCCTGGTCCCTGCTCACGCAACACAGCTGCAGTTTCTCCTGTTTTCTCCTCAAACTTGGCTTCTTCGAAGGGCTTTGCCCTTTTTCTCTCATGAGCCTTTAGCACATTTAAAAAATAGCAGAGCAGTTTTTAAAGCCAGTTCCATGGAAGGTTTGTTCCCACTGAGTCATGCTTCATCTTTTCCCTGGAACGGCCCGAGGGAAGGTTAATATAAAACAGCCCAGAGACTGAAGTCATCTGCTGCCCGCAGGAGCTGAGGGGACAGGAGAGGCCGACCCGGCTGCTCCGGAGGCAGGTGACCCAGGAAGGCCAGCAGGGACCCCAGAGCCTGGGGAAGTGGTTCCCTGGGGATCCTCGCCCACCCCCCAGGGCCCCGGTTCCAGGCAGTGCTGGCACCAGGAGCTTTGCTGAGAGAAGTTATCCACAACCAAAGCAGAAAGAACTCCGACAGTTCGGTTGAGCAGATGTTACACTATTTTTATATAGCACTTATTTTACTTAAACATGAAAAAAAGACTTTCCTTTTGTATTGTATATTTTTAAAACTTCATATTTTCTTGCTGTCTCAACATCCCACACACAGTCTGTGAGCACCGCCCAGGTGACCAGTACAGCAGTGTGGCTAGACTGTCCCTGACTGTGATCCAGTGACATTCAAGCACAGCTGTGGACTCTCCACCCCACCCCGATAAAGACCCTTGCCTGGCTCTCTCTCTCTCTCTCTCTCTCTCTCTCTCTCTCTCTCTTCCCCACCTGCCTGGGTGAGCCCAGTCCCTGGGTGTCTCCTCCATGTGGCCGCTGTGTGGCATGCATCCTCCTCCAGGATCTGAGAGCATAAGAAATTCCAGGTGCCTCAGTTGGTTGAGCGTTGTCCTGTACCCCAAAAGGTTCTGGGTTTGACCCAAGTCATGGCACATACAGGAGACAACTGATGGATGTTTCTCTCTCACATTGTTTCCCTCTCTCTCCCTTCCTCTCCCTCTAAAATCAATAAACATATCCTCAGGTGAGGATTAAAAAATAATAACCATAGCCCAATCAATAATATTTGTGTTAATTACAAAAATAGAGAGGTCCCTCAGTTCCATCTGCTTGTCGGTGTAATGTCCACGGCCGTGCTGGAATGTTCCTCAGGACCCCACCACGGGACTTGCTCCCGCATCTGCAAGGCGCCTTTGCAAGGCTTCCCCGTGGCCATGTGACGCGGAGGAGAGACTCAAGGCTGGTCTGTATTTTTTCATCTCTTTCTGCATTGTCCACTAACTGGGTAAACTCGGGAACGTGGCCCGGGGGCTGCTATAGGTTGCCCACCCAACACCTTTCCACCCTCCAGCTTGCCTTCCTGAGCTATCCAGCCTGGAGCACTTGAGACTCAATTCCTAGGTGCCCTGTGTGGAGGATGCTGTAGATTCCTGGGGCTGCCCAGCAGGTGCCACGTGAGGGCAGGCCGACTCGAGCACCGGGGGTGGCTCCTAACACCTGTGGCCAGGTATCTCAAGCCCAGTCACAGCATCCTGGATGCCACTGGAGGAGGCAGGGCTGTGTCCACAGAGCCAGGTGCTGGGGTATTTGTCCCACACACTCCTGCCTGTGTGGCCCTTAGCCTCCAACCCTCTTCCTCAGGGATTCTGCAACCCACCAAATATTTTTTATTAACCCTTTCTCATTTAAACCAGAACCTGACCAAGCCAGTCACCCACCTTACTAATCTTAACAACAACCTCTCAAAACAGGGACCTGCTTTCCGTTTTCAGAGGGAGAAATTGATGGGCTGATGCAGATAGGTAAATGGCATTCGTATACACTTACCACCCTAAAGCTCTTACTCGTGTAATTGTGTTAAGTAAACTGTTCTGCAGTTAACTTTGTATTTTAGAACTTGCTTAGCCAAGGCTGACACTGCAGGTTCATTGAGTGACCTAAATAGCTGGGCCACAGGTTGTACGATGGCGAGAATAGCCGTCCGCCTTGCCATGGAGAAAGCCCTTCGGGGTGTGCCCCAGAGTCCAACTAGTGGCAGGAATGTCTCCAAGTTCTTCTGGGGCCCAGCTTTGCCCTGTAGAAACCAGTGTGGAGCCTATAGCCTGAGACTTGGATATACTTGAGGGCTTTCTTTAGTGCACTCACAGTGATCATCAATGGGTCACTTTTAGAACCTGTGTCATCTCAGCTCCTTGTTGGCTGTTTCTCACCCATTAAGGACTTCATTCTGCTTTTTAGCAGAAAACCACTTCCCACTGAATACAAAATTTCGTTTGTAAATAGCATCCTGATTGACACCTCCTCCATCTTCTTGAGGTGGGGGAGGGGTGTGCAAATGGATGTGAACTCTTCGGTTCTTGTGGCAAATGGTTTGAAGGCACCATAACCCATTACTCTTTCCCCGTTGCTTTGAGTTAAACTTGGGAGGGAGCTGGCATTTCTGGTTGCACATGTTTATCCTATATAATAAAACCCTAATATGCAAATTGACCAAACAGTGGAATGACTGGTCCCTATGACTGCACTGACCACCAGGGGGCAGACGCTCAATGCAGGAGCTGCCCCCTGGTGGTCAGTGCACTCCCACAGGGACAGTGCTGCTCAGCCAGAAGCTGGCTCACTGCTGGTGAGTGCAGTGGTGGTGGCAGGAGCCTCTCCTACCTCCACGTTAAGGACCCCTCAGGGGATATCCGACTGCCGGCTTAGGCCCATTTGGACCACAGTCGGACATCCCCTGAGGGGTCCCGGACTGTGAGAGGGCGAAGGCCAGGCTGAGGGACAACCCCCCACCCCCACCCAGTGCACAAATGTTGTGCACCGGGCCTCTAGTAGTAAAATAATGTCCCTCAAGTTCCTTCAAGAAGAGGACTTGGGTAACGACCACCCACACTTGGGTTGCTGGATTCCATCATTAGGTCTGACCACAGGGAGGCCCAGGTCATTCCCAGCTTGGATTAGCGGGAACCAGCTTGTGGGCAAACTTGATCTGGTGAAGACTTTTTGTAAAGTTCATTTTCGGTTTCAAATACATTGTTTTGTAAACATCACTATTATCCATCAATATCCAGCCCTGGTGCCTGGCCCTGGGGTGTGGAGATGAATGAAACAGGTTCCTGGGCACCTGGGAAGGCAGGACACAGCCAGGAAGCCTCTGCAACATCCCCAGGGCAGGCAAGGAAGCCTTGGCCTGGGGTGACCCCACCTCCTGGAGGACCTGTGACTGAGTCATCCAGACCAGCTTTGTATCCCAGGGAACCCTCCTGGGTGCCCTCTGCCCTCTATTCTCCGGAGGACAGGGGTACCTACTCCAGCCGCCATGAGGCCATTAGCCTTGGGGTGCTGCCACCCACCTGGCCAATCTCCAATCTCCAGAATCCCAGACTAACAGAACCGAGCCCTGGGCCGCCCCTGGACAGAATCCGTCTCTGCTCGTGTGTCCCGAGGTTCACGGACCCACACGTAGTCTGCGTGGCGCACAGTCTGCACACTGCAGCTGAGACACTTGGGAAGATGGAGCCCATTGTTGAGAGTGATTGGGCTTCACATTGTTTTGCCAGCTCCCGAACAAACGGGCAGCTCCCCTCGGAACTTGCTTTTCTCTGTTGTTCTTTAATAAAGCCGCAATCATATACCATGTGAGATAATGGGGTGGTTGAATGCAGACTTGAATTATTTTATTTTATGGAGTCTTAATTAGATTTGTAATGCGGAGCTCCAAAGTACCAAATGTTTGCTTAGATTTAATGAGACCTGTTATGGAGAGTTAGAGAATTGTAATCCTCCCATTAACTCCGCGGTGATGCATGTTGCAAAGCCGAGCATATATCGTTGCAAAAGACGCTCTTGACACAGCGGGGATCCAGCCCTTCTCTCTCCTTATCTGCTGCACTGTTTCCGCTCGGTTTTCTTGGCTTGATTTCCCGGGAAGAACCTTTCACCTTGGAAAGTTTACTCATTAAAGTGTCAGTAGTTACGGTCACACTTGAGCGATGGCTTTGGTGGCACAACCAGCAGCTCGGGGGGTGCTCAGCTCAAAGTCCATGTCTTCAGATGTCCCCAGTGCACAGGGGGCAGTGAGGACGGATGGCAGTGCCCGATGTAACCCAGGCCAATCCATTCTGGTTCAAGGGGTTCTCGTGCCTGTCACTTGAGGCGATGAGCACACCCCTCTCCCACCGGCTGCTCAGCTCCTGACTCAGATCCTCATATCACCCTCGGCTTCTGGGCTCCAACACGCCTGTGCTGGGGAGGGGGCAGGTCTTGGTTGGGCGCCCCAGAAGCAGAGCCCACTGAGAACTATGCATGTAGCTCACCTGGGGGTGCAGGCACATGGCAGGGCATGGGGAGTGATGCGGAGATAGCATAGTCACCCAAGGGCCATGGGCCCCCATCCTGTGGGGCAAGTCCTGGGAACTGGAATGTACTGGCCAAGTGGTGAGGGGCCCACACCTTGCAGGCCCTTCCACGCAGCCCGACCTGGACCAAGCCAGTGCCAGCAGCCTGCAGGCAGCCCTCCTTCCCCAGCTCGGCCTCCAGTACACGGCAGCCCTGGCCTGCAGCTCGTTGCAGCCTCGTGAGAGCCAAAGCTAGGCTGTGACACCTGACCCGCAGGAACGGGGACATGACAAACCTATGGAGTTAACCTGCTAAATGCGTGGTAACCCGTGCATCGACCGGTAACGGGAACCATGCCTTATCCACACCATAGAGAGGCCGTGAGCCCACTGTCCGGCAGCCTCCTCCTGTGTCCCCTCCGCTCCAGTGTCAGTCGGTCACCGTCGTGACGGGTAAGTCTGGCTCTGACAACATGAGCTCGGGTTCTGGGCACAGGGACACAGGGGGCCCTGCCTCTCTCTGTAGCAGTCTCTGAGCCTCTGTTTCCCCATCTGCATATGTACACAGACACGCTGCCCCTCTGAGGTGGGATGATCTGGGTTGGAACTCTGCCTGCGACTCCTGGGGTCTGTCCAGGGCCCACGTGCCTCCGTGCCTCATCTTCCAGCCTCTGGGGAGTGAGGGCTCTGAGCCGGCCCTTCTTCAGTGTAAGAAATGAGCCCGAGACTCCACAGGGTGGCTCGGAGGGAAGTGGAGGGTGGGGAGGGAGGCAGCTGTTACCAGGGTCAAGGGCAACCAAGGTCAGGATGCTCCTGGCTTTGCTTCACTCCCCTCTCTGGCTGGATGGATCCCTCCTTCCTTGCAGCTGGTGCCAGGAAGTCCAAATGCCAAGGACCACAGATGACAAAAGAATACGGCTCTGTCCTCTCTGAGTTCCCACGTCCTCTTTCCTGGAAACCGAGTGCCCAGCACACTCGGTGGAGGAGCCACGGCCGCCAGATGAAGCAATTACGTTTCTTGAGCAATGGAAGTCACTGAATTGCCTGTAAATGTTAGAGACAAGCTTCTATGAAAGTTGGTACCAGAGCTATAATCAAAATGATTACATGGTATAACAAGAGACAGAGAGGAGAGCAGAAATTGAAGACATTAAACAAAGCAGCGAGCAGCTAACCAGTGAGTGCACACGGCACGGTTCAGAGGCTGTCTCCACAGCGTGGGCCTGGGAAAAATTGCTGGGTGTCTGGTGGGAAAGGCTTGTCGCTAGGACGCACTTCACCCAAAGGAAACAGAAATGTTCTCCGCACCGAGCGGGGGCGGGACGGTAAGTGAGGAGTCGTTTATCTGCCGCTGTGCTGGCCAAGCCGCTCCGATGCTACGGCACATACACAGCACAGGTTGGCGGGTCACAACACGTAGCCTGTGGGCACCAGGGAAGGGGGTGTTGGTGCCCTTCCCCTGCTGTCCTTACTAATAGGCGGGGAACCCCAGCCCTCATAGGGACAATGGCTCAGGGCCCAGCCCCCACCCCTCCAGGAAGGATGCTACCCCTGGCGCAGGGGCAAACACAGCCCAGCATGCAGAAGGGTTAGGGGTCCCAGGTTCCAGCTCAGATTCTAACCCCCACCCATGGGATCTTGGTCAAGTGGTCGCCTGTTGAGGCCTTGGTGTCTTTGTCCACGAGCTGAGGGGCTGTCTTCATCAGCTTCATTCCTGCCCCTCAGTCCCAGAGCCTGGCACCCAGGGGCGCCACCCACACCTCACTGTCCTCTTCACGGTTCATCTGAGCTCCATTGTTTGTTTCCAGAACTCCCCACACCTCCCTTGATGGGACGGAAGTGACTTTGGCTCCGATGAAAACCCGTTTTCTCTGCCTGCCAGACTGCAGACCTGATGGTACTGCCTGAGTCACACTATCAAATGGTCTCATCCTTGTCACCTGATATGTTGTGGTTATTTTAAAGGCCTTTTGTTATTTTAACTGCCTCATGGCAACCCTGTGGGTCAGGACGAGTAGAGAGAGGAGTGTGAGGAGCAGATGAGGATCATGAGGCTGGTGACATCACAGAACCAGGGGGATAGAGGGAAGAGCAGGGAAGGGAGGCCGCACTGCAGACACAGGGCCGGGCTGGGAGCCGGTGGCACAGCCGTGGGTTTGCGTTCACAGGGTGCCTTCAGCTGCACAGGCACCTCTGCAAGGAGCCAGCCTCCCTCTTCTGGCCGTGGCTCTGGCTCTGTGCCTGCTCCTGGACCCGGCCCTGCAGGCCATTGCAGGCCTTGGCCTGCGAAGCTGAGGCGGACCCTGCGTAGCAGCACCGGGACTCAGGTACAGGTGAGGGGTGCAGGGCAGCCGTGGAGCCGGCAGGGGTGGAGGCCCAGCTGGAGGCCCATCCTGCGGGGAGCTCTGGAGCGTGACTGCACCGAGTGTGTCCTCGAGGTCGGGTGCTGGTTCCCTACCCCTCCACCAGGCGGTCCGACTGCGGTGCAGGCTCCTAGACAGGCACCTCCTGGAGCCCACAGCAGCCTCTGAGAAGCTCGCAGGTGAAAAAACACTGGAAGCAAAGCACCCAAAGCTGGGCAGGTGCCCAGAACTGACAGGTGGGAAACGGGGCATCGTGGGAACAAACGAACAGCATCCGCCACCCAGGATTTCACTCGGGGCTTTGTCCACGGTCGCTCTTCCTCCCACACACTCTTCACCTGCTTTATAAACATTCTTAACCTAACGCTCCCAAAGGCCCTCAGCAGCAATTAAAGAAGTGGGGAAGAATGAGCTGGTCATGGCAAAATGCTCCAAAAGGCACATCAACAAACTGTTTTTATTCCCATCCACACAATAGCTGAATGTCAGCCCATCCCCAGCACAGCCCTGGCAAGTAGATGTCCCTGCATTTGCCAGTCTCGCAAAACTATTCATCTTAAAAACAAAAAACAAACAAACAAGAAAAACTATTCATCTTGCTGACTCTGACATGGCTGTGGAGCATGGAGCGTATTTCAGGAACAAATTCTGGTGTGACGGTGGCTGGGAGCCTTGCCTGAGAGCCAACCATGAGCCAGAGGAAGCAGGAGCTGAGCACAGCCCTTCTTTGCCAAAAAGCCCTTTAAAGGATGGGGCTGGAGATAGACATCCAGACCCGACAGAATTTTGACCTAGAACTTAACGGAGCTTTTCTCAGACCTGCCACTTGCATCACCCTGATGCTCTCCTCTGGACCTCCAGGTATATGAGGTCAAAGCAGCCTTGTTCTGTCCCTTCTCTATTGTATGAACCACAGTGTAGAAATCCTGGAGGACTTCCTGCAGGAGGAGGCATTTGAACTCTGCCATGAAATGCAGCATTAACTGAAGAATGAAGGGAAGTGGGTTCTAGGCCAAGGAAAGGTGCATGGCATGTCACCTTCAGGCTGAAGCGGGACCCTGGGGACACTGAGGACAGCAGGCTCTGTTCTGCAGGAAGTAGGAAGTCACGTGGTTTTCAAGGAACAGAATAAAGCAATGAGGCCAGTCAGGGAAAGAATGGATTAGGAATGCAACTTCAGCTGTAGGAACAGAATACTGCACCAGGAAACGCTGACAGTCATTATGCTAATGACATCACAGGCTACAGAACAGCTCCCAAATGTGCCGGGAGAAATTACACACCCAGCCGGGGTCAGGCCCGGAAGAGTCCATTATAGCAGATCCAGACCCTCAATGCAGGGCCTGCCCATGTTTAGGGAGGGCAGTGGCAAGCTCAGAAAGACTTTTAATCTCACATATACCCATCCTTCAAATTCTGCCACCTCAGCGGTATAGCAGTTCCCGCAGTAAACAGTTTTGAGGTTAATTACTCCCCAGTGAAGAGTCAATTAGAAAAGGAAGCTCGCTCATCTCCCTGTTCGAAACCAGCAGATTAAAACAAACATTTCAGACCCCAGTCAGTACTAGGTTCACAGAGTAAAATACTCGTCTATTGTGTTTTTTGGTAAAAAAAAAAAAAAGAAGAAGAAGAAGGAGGAGGAGGAGGAGGAGGAAAGAAAAATAAATCATTTGGAAAATGAAACGCCACGTGGAGCTGAACTGCAGAATGAGTGGGGCTTTCTGAGCACAGGCAGCCGGCTGGGCCCTCCATCCTATAGCCCGACACGTCCCACGCAGCCCTGTCCCCTGCCCCCGCCCCACCTCACTCGCCACATCTGTGGCTTCTTTCCTTGAGTGACTGGGTGTTCTGCTGCTCCCTTTACCTTCCTGTGTTTTCTCATCGTTCATTCCCTCCACAATCTCTCAGCCAATTTCCTAACCTTGTTGGGTTGTGGACATTCTGCACGAGGCCTGCGTGGGCCCGTGTCCGGAGCTGACGCCCACCCGCTCCTGTGGGGCATCCCGGGACACCCCTGCTGTTGGCTGCACACCCTTGACCCACATCCACGTGCGCAGGAAGTCTCTCTAGCTGTGGGATCTTCCTGGACTTTGTTCAGAAGGAAACAGGAAGTCTTTGCATTCGAGGAAAGAGTGAGGCCAGCGGACAATGCAGGCCAACGACACGGGACTCTGTCGGCTACAGGAAGAATTTATAACAACATAGGAAGGTCAAAAGTGAAAGGCTGGAAAAGCCATGCATGCAAACATTAATAAAGAAAAAAGCAGGGGTGGGTCTATTAATATTAGACAAAAGGCTTTCAATTAAAAAAAAAGTACTAAAGACAAAGAAATGTTACACAATGACAAAAGGATTCATCCACCAAAATACATAACAATTCTAAAAGTGTGTGACTGAATACAGAGCCTTAAAATACATGAACCAAAAACTGATACACTTAACAGAGAAATAGAGACATCCACTTACCATTTGGCTCTTCAATATACCACTTTTAGCAATTGACAGACCTCTCAGAAGCCAGCAAGGATACAGAAAACTCAAACACAATCAACCAATATCTAATTGATATATAGAGAAAACCCTGCAAGTAAAAGCAAAATCTACATTTTTTTTTTCAAGCAACCATGGAATATTCACCATGATAGATTAATATCCTGGGCCATAAAACAACGTCCAACAAGTTTAAAAGATTTAAATCATATGTGATATTTTCTCTGACCATAATGGAATCCAGTTAGAAATCAATACAGAAAGACAACAGGGAAATCTTTAAACACTTAGAAATTAAACAAGACACTTCTAAATAATCCATGTGTCGAAGAGGACATTTCAAGTAAATAAAATACACAGAACAAATGAAAATAAAAACACAAACTAAAATATGTGGGATTCGGCTGAAAGAGGATGTTATAAACGCTTACTTTAGAAAAGAGGAAATCTCTCAAATCAATATTCTGAGTTTCTACCTCAGGAAACTAGAAAAAGAAGAGTAAAGTGAACCCAAAGCAGCCAGAATAAAGGAAAGAGTAAAGAGAAGAAATCAATGACATTGCAAATGGGAAATCATTTGAGAAAGTCAATGAAACAAAAGGTTAGTTCTTTGAAAAAAAAATCAATAAAATTGATAAACCTCTAACAAGACTGATTAAGATAAAAAGAGAAAAGACAACTTACCCATACCAGGAATGACATCTTAGGAACGCTACCCTGAGCAACACTGTGGACCTGCAGACATTGCAAGGAAGGTAAAGGAAAACTACAAGTAACCTTCTGCTCCTAGATTTGACAACTTAGAAAAAATGGGCCAACTTCTCAAAACCCACAAATTACCAAAACTCAAGTAAGATGCAATAGACAACCTAGTTAATCCTGAAACCATTAAAGGAATTGAATTTGTAATTTAAAAAGCTCACAAGTGTCCTAGCCAGTTCAGCTCAGTGGATAGAGCATTGGCCTGCGGACCGAAGGGTCCCGGGTTTGATTTCTGTCAAGAGCATGTACCTCAGCTACAGGCTCCTCCTCAGCCCAGGCCTTGGTCAGGGCCTGTGCAGGAGGCAACCAATCGATATATTTCTCTCGCATCGATATTTCTCTCTGTCTTTCCCTCTCTCTTCCACTCTCTCTGAAAATCAATGGAAAAATATCCTCGGGTGAGGATTAAAAAAAAAAAGCTCACAAGTGATTGTTGACAAAGATACAAAAGCAGTTGAATGGAAAAAGTCTTTTTAGCAAATGGTTCTGGAGCCGCTGGACATCGCAGGTAAAACCCAACACAAACCAAACAAAACCCTCCCCCTAAATCTCAGCCCTTATATAAATACCAACTCAAATTGGATCATGGACTTAGATATAAAATTACAAAATACTTAGAAGAAAACAAGATAAAATCTTGGGGACCTAGAGCTAGGTGAAGAGTTCTTAGATTTGACACGAAAATCAAAAAAAGGAAAATCTGATAAATTGAATATTATCCAAAGTAAAAACTTTTGCTCTGTGAGGAGGATGGAAAGATGAGCTACTGTGTGGGAGAGAATATGAGCAAACCACATATCTGACAACAGACTTGTGTCTGGAGCATATTAAACTCAGAGGTAAAGAAAAGCAAACACTTAAATTAGAAAACAGGCAAAGACAACACGTGATACAATGCTCAGTATCATCAGCCATTAGGGAAATGCAAACTGCAGCACGATACTAATACACAGGAATCAGAATGGTTAAAATAAAAGAAATAACCCCAAATGCTGGCAAAGACGCAGAGACACTGGCTCACACATGTATGTTGCCAGGTCGTTCCCACCCCCCGTCAGCAGGGTCACTGTGCGGAGGGGCTGCCTTCCTGGGTCACTGACCGCCACGCCAGGCTGGGGTTTGTGTGTGTGTTTCTGATGAAGACGATGGGCCCACCCCCAGCCTTGGGGCAGCTCTGGAGGGGGTGGATCTGTGGGTTCCCTGCCAGCACGCCCTGCACAGCTGTCACTTCGTCCTTCACAACTGCAGCCCTCGGGCCGGAGGAGCCCACACGCTTGGGTGCTTTCCAGCACTCGGTGTCTGCGGAGTGGACGTCTTCTCACCAGGATGAGGCCCCAGACCAAGTCCTGGGATGGAGATGGTTTCCTAGGAAAAATCTGGTCGTCAAGGTGTCGGCGAGCACGCTGGAACAGGGATGAGTTGACACAGGCCTTTTGCTTAGGCAATTTCCTTGAACCCTGGAGTTGGGAGGAACAAGATGGGACAGTGCTGCTGAGTTTGGGCCTCTCACACGCCCACACGAGGCACCCCACTCACACCCATGCATGCTTTCTCACACCCACGTGCACACACAGTCACACACATACCTCAGACACGGAGAGAATCTTGCTAAGCATGCAGCTCAGAAAAGTCTCATCTCCTCACTAACTGGCAGGTGCACAGCAGCGCCCTGGGCTCCCCGTCAGCGGCACCCAGGCTTCCTGCTTCGTGGGCCAGGGCTTCTCTGCAGGGACTGAGACTGGAGGAGAGACAGTGCTTTGTGGGGAGGGGCAGTCCCTGACTGTCCAATGGCCACAGACAGGAGATAGCGAAGTCATGTGCAACACCCGGCACCTTCCCTGTCTGATACCACAGCCGTGGAGCCCTGGGGGCAGCATTTGTCTGTGAGGACAGGGCCACCCTTAACACTTCCCTGGAGACGGCTGTTCCAATCCCAGGCTCTCCTCTGTCCTGGGATGCCAGCTCCCAGACTCGGGAGAGGCAACATCCTTTGAAATGCATTTCCTGACATGGATGCCACCTACTAAGGGCCTCTGCCTGAGGAGACCATCCAGGAAGTGGCCTCTGTCCCCGGTCACCTCTCCAGCAACGCACAGGTGACCCCAAGTTCACAGGATCAGCCCGAGCATGGATGCAGCAGGCTCCGTGTCCCAATGGGAGCACTCAGCAGAGGAGTGGATTTGCCAGGAGGGGAAGAAAGGAGGTCTGGGGACTGTGGGCCTTGCCTGGGGCAGCAACAGGGAGGGGAGCCACCGAGGGGTGACAGAGGGCCACAGAGGTGGGAAGCTAGCAGCCTGGAAAACACTCCCTTGCTCAGTCTCTGGGGGGCTGTTGGTGAGGATCATGTGGTCAGGTGGGTGCAGGAAACTCAGGTGTGGCAGACAGTGACCAGACCCCACAAAATGCCAGGTGGCAACTCGAGGCCTTTGTCAAAGGAAGAGTGGGATGGGGAGAAACCCTGGGAAGCAACGGTGGGGCCATCATGGGGATGCAGAGACAGAGCTGTGGCCATGCAGAGGGACCCACAGGGACTGAGACTGTTACCAGGAAGACACCACCTCCATCCCCTGCCCGCCCATCACTCTGGGACAAAAAAGACTGCCCATTCTGAAGTCGCCAGCTCTTTAAAAACCTCCTTTCTTTGCACTCCCTGAGTGGAAAGGTCTTTGGGGGTCTGGTCACTGTCTGCCACACCGGTTTCCTGCACCGCACACAGCCTCCAGCTGACGGGCGGGGTGAGTCTCCTCATTCCTGTCCTGCCAGCCCAGCTGTCTCATCCCCCTGCTGGCCCCACCAAGCCCCCTCAGAGCACACTCCCCTTTGGCCCAAGACCCAGCTCTCCTGCCCAGCATGTGTGGCCCCGGGACAGACGTGGGTTAAATGCACTTTGTGGGTCAGTGCCTCCAGTCTCCCAGGCCCTGCTGGACCCTAAATCCTAAGCCAGTCCAGTTGGCACACCCATTTTCTGCCTGGCTTCATGGGCACCTCAGGCTGAGACTTCTGTGAATCCTGAGGGAAAAAAGACACCCCATACCCCACATCAGGAGTGGCAGCCCCTGACTCTTCAATGGCCACTAAGAAGAAGGGCTCCTATGGTTAATTGGGCTCAAATAAAAAAGCAGAACCTAGCAGCCGTTTCCGCATAGGAGCCTCTCATGCAAACTGGACTTCAAAGAGCAGCCTGCACTGAACTGGCTGCCTCTGTGCTGAACCACCTACCTGCACTGTGTCTCTGCGGGCTGAGCCAGCCCTTATACAGCAGTTCCTGGAATCCTATTTCAACCAGTAGGACTGAGGCTTTCCCCATCCAATCAGAGTTTCACATCTCCGACCAACCAGAGCAGCTCTATTCTGACCAATCAGAACAGTACCTTTGGACCAATCATACTGTACAAATTTGGAGGCCTCATTTGCACGTGGATGGACCAATCAGGGACCAGGGGCAGGAACTTCTGTCTATATAAACCAGCTCCCCTTGGGCTCTGGTTTCCATGGAAAATTGCAGGTGAGGGAGCAGAGCTGCCTAGTTGAAGAGGGCCCTGACCCCAGGGCTGCCTCACAGCAGTACTGCAACGCAAGTGGTGCCATTTTCACAGCCATGCTGTAGCGCTATTGAGCTGTTTGCACTGAATAGTTTCCTTCTTCACTGCACCCCAAATTGGGGATTCCTGTTAGGGTTTTAATTAGGGTAGAGGACCATGGGTTGACACTTCTGATCTAAAGAGCTGGCAGATCTTCCGGTCCAGCATGTCAGAGGCCCTGTGGAACACAGCCTGCTGCAGTCCCAGTTACCACTTTGGGACATGTAGGCATACACCTGAAGACTCTGGTGTCCAGAGCCCTGCTCTGGGACAGGGGTGCCACTTAGCAAGAGCACTGGACTATTAAGCATGAGATATTCACTCAATTATTTGCCTAGCAAATTAGCTCATCATGGAAAACGAAATTAATTTTATTTTGTAAGGCGCACGAAAGCCAAAGCAAGCCCACTTTTAAAATGTGTATATTATGTACAGTGACTATTTCTAGCACAATAAACCAATTATTTTTAAAAATAAAATCTAGTACTGGTAAGATCATATCTATAGCAACAGTTGGGTAGTTATTCTTGTCTAGTTTTGAGCAATGAAAAGTCAAAGCTTGCAAATGGCTCTCAGTGCACTTTTATAATAAAATGTTAAGTACTTCCAAGCTTAACTGTGCCAGCTGCCTCTATCAATGCCTGCAGTCCAGTTCTCACACAGGGACCAGGCCCCCCTGTCCCACAAAGGCTGTCCACAAACCCTCTTCTTGGGGCTGCCAGACATTGTGCTCCCCGGGATATTCTCTATCTTTGCCGGAAATGGTACCTGAAGAGGATAAAGCCCAAACAGGAACTGGGGCTGCTTCTGAAGAGCTGGGGTGGAGGGCAGGTATATCTCACGGTGAGGAGCCCCTGGATCTACACGCTGCTTCTCCTCTAGGCACTGGCCTCACTCAGGACCTAACCCTGTGGAGGAGAGTGAAGAGAGAAGGGGATGCTCACTGCTTGGACCGTCTGGAAGAACCTGTTTTGAACTGGTCTCTATCCCAAGAGTTTATAGAGCCCTGAATTTATCCCACCATCCCAGCTAGCCCTGGGATGGCTGCTCTCCCCTCACACACTGAAACTTCACTAAGCTTCTTGAGTCGGTAGATTAAAATAGGACATCAGTTTTGGAAAATCTCAGCCGTGATCTCTTCTCTCTGCTTCATCCTCTCCCCAAACCTCCTCTCCTTCTGGGACTCCACACTCCACATATAAGTGGATGAGTCCACTTGACTTGAACTCATACATCTGTTCTTTCTAGTCTTCTCTTTTCTCGGAGCTTTGGTCTTTCAGTCCACCAATCCTGTCTTCTGCTGCACCCTGTCTTGCTGTTAAATTTATTCAATGAGTTTTTAATTTATGATGTTGTATTTCTTATTACAATGTCTATTTGATACTTTTTGTAGATTTCAATCTTTTTTTGAAATCTCCATCTTTTCAGCCACTCAGAGTATCCCTGCTCTACTGCCTTTGACATATTTACAGTGGTCAAGTCCTTGTGTGCTGGCTTCAGTATGTGGAGTCTGGGATATGTACATCCACTTCTATTGACTACCTTTTCAAACACCAGTCATATTTTCCTATTTCATATTCATGTAAGTTTTGGATGTAGGCCAGCCATTGTACATACAACAACAGAAGAGACAAAGTTGATGTTACTGTTTCACTACGAATTCCACCCCCCCATTTTTCTTTGGCAGAAAGAGATAACCATCTAAACCCAATTAGGAACTGAGCTGGTTCAAGCCTGGGCTGCAGCATTCGAACTAGTCCATCATGTTTTCCACATCTGAAGGATGTTGACTGTATTCGTGTGGGTTCTCCAGAGAAACAGAATCAATATGAATAAAAGAAGATTTATGATGAGGAATTGACTTCTGTGAGATGTCCCAGCTCAAGCAGTGAAGCCGAAAGAAAAGGGGCCAACTCCTCCTTCTGCTGCCTTTTGTTTTATTCAAGCCCTCAAAGTGGGTGGGGAGGACCATCCACTCTACTGAGTCCAGTTCAAATGCTAATCTCACCCAGAAGCACCCGAAACAATGTTTAATCGTCTACCTGGGCATCCTCAGATCCAATCACAATGACACATAAAATTAACCATCAGGACGCCTGACACTGGGTGTCCCCGGTGTCTTCACTGGGTCCTCTGCCTTTGCAGCCTGGCAACTCCATCTCTGCCCCCGCCCTGGCCCGTGGGGGAAAACAGCAACACATTGAGTCTCCTCTAGATCCTCATCTCTCATGCCAGCCCACATAATCTTCAAAATATCCATGAACTGACCCTTTCCTCAGGAAAGCCCCTCTGCCTGGGACTGTCCCCAGCCTTAGCCTCTGCTCTGGCTCAGAAGAGCCCCAGGGAAGAAATGGTTGGTGATAGCAGCTCACCTAGAGGGGATCTTCCTGCTCTCGGATTGCAGTTCGCTGGTTCTTCTTACCTCCACGCTGCCCACAGTCTTTACAACTCTAATTCTTCTCTAGCTGCCATTGCGGGAGCAACGGTCTGCTGAGTCCTGTCCAAAACGACTCTGGAGCTGAAGACCGTCTGGGTGGTTCGGGACAGAGAATTTGCCCTGGGTGAATGGGCAGGGGCACACTCTGGTTTCCCACCGCTGGGATCTGCCCCCTTCCCAATCTAGGCCCACACTCCTCCCTCCACTCCCCACACCAGGAGCCCAAGAACCCAGAGGGTCTCCAGGTTTTAGTCATGTATTTATTTTGATGGATCCACCACTGTCCCTGTGCTCTTTGGTGTATCACTGAGATTGAACTTGGTGCAGGAACTAGTAGTAACCCATGCTGGTTACCACCATATCATGGACCAGAATTCCAGCAAAGACCCAACTGTGCCATATATCGTCTGTGTCGCCCTCAGCAAACCACCTCAGCTACAAAATACTGGTGATCTAGATCACACACCATTCAAGGGAAAAAAATATGCAAAAAATCTTGTAAGCTTTACATGTTATGACTATGTAGGCTATTATCAATATTTCTTGCTCTTTGCAAAGTAATACCCTTGTAGATTTTATCCATAGTATTACTTCACAAGAGTTGTACAAAAAATTTCTATATCCCTTTACCCAGATTGCTCAGTTGTAAACATTTCTCCCATTGGATTTATCATTTGACAGATACATAGATACATGGATAGATGTATATATACATATTCATAAATATACATTTCTCCCCGAACTGTTTGAGAGTAAACGGCCAACACTGTGTCCTTTCCCCTAAAATACACAGATACTTTGTGCATTTTCTAAGAATAGAGGTATGCTTAACAGGAAATTAAACAATAATACAATACTCATAAGTAAGTAACCCAGACTCCATCTTCCTATTTTGCCAGTTATCCCAACCAGTATTTCCCTCTGTGGCTACTTTGCCAGGCCCGGGTCCAACCCGGAGTCACAGACGCTGTGAACATGCCCCTTCAGGCTCATTTTCCTGGAGCGGTTCCTCTGTCTTCCCCGGACCTGACAGCCCCGGACATTGCAGGGCAGTTATTATGCAGGATGGCCCCAGGGTTGGATCCAGGTGACACATCTGGGGCAGGGCCGCCCAGAGGTGAGGACATGGGCGTCTGCACCACACCAGGAGGCTCACGGCCGCTGTCGGTCACTTGGTGAGCCGGTGGCCCGGCTTCCCATCAAGTCAATTCCCCAATTGGCATTTGTGAGGCCGCAGCCTGACTCCGACTGACTTCCCGCCAGTCACATCAGCGCCTTCCGAGATCCAGTCATAACCTGTGAGCTGTGTGTCTAACTCCATCGTCCTGTCTACACCTTTTAGGTCAATTTCACTGCAGAGAGGAGCTCCCTCCCCCCCACCATTCATTTATTCCTCTATTTTCATATCAGCATGAACTCGTGGTTCTTGCATTATTCTATGGGTTATAATCTGTTGCTATTGTTATTGATGATGACACTCAAACTATCCCACGTTTGGCCATCAAGGGACTGTCTGAGTGAGTACCTCCCGGGTGACAGCTGTATAGGGCCACATATGCCCTAGGAATTGGATGGCTGGTCAGTGGCTGAGCAATCAGCTGTCCTGATAAAATCCCAGTGGCTCAGATGTACACCGGGAGCCCGGCCTCTGGCTCAACCTGTTTCCGTATGTGTCTCCTCCAGGCTCCGTGGGCCCCCTCCTCCCGCCAGCCTAGAGGACAGCCAGGCTAGATTAGACATGTGCCTCTCCACTCCCACCCAGTTCGATTTCTCCAAAGACCCGCTGAGCCGCCCCGCTCCCTCCTCCACCATCTCCTGCACCCCTCGGCCAGGCGTGACCCCGCGCTGAGCAGGCAGGCACCACTCTACCTGCCCACCCGCATTCCCGGGCACTGTGAACGAGACAGGCTGTGTGGAAAAACGTTTGGCAGTACATAACAAGAATCATAAAATTGTTTGTTCCATTTGACCTCGTGGTAACGTTTCTGGGAAATCATTCTAAAAGAAAATTCCAAAAATGGACAAAAGCTATGCATGAAGAGGTTTACTGCAGAATTATACAACTCCCAGGGTAAATTGGATGCCTGTCAGTCGGGGAACGGGTAGGTAATTTATGGTACACCGAATGGATTCAATATTATATTGCCTCTAAAAAATTCTCAAGATAATGAAGTAACGAGAAAATGATGTATTAGGGAGTAGGAAAATGCAGAGTACAAAACCTCATGTCCCCCTCGAATAGGTGATGCCTAATATCGTCCACAATGATGAGAATTAAAAGCTCTCCTTACCCGAGTAGCTCCTCCTGGAGAGAAACTGTCTTGGTCTGAGTTCTTTGTGCGCACGGCCGAGGCTCTGGGGTGGGGGTCCTCACCTAGCACGACCCTGACCGAAGTGAAAGTGTGGGGGTCACACAGATGAGCCTGGCCAAGCACTGGGGATGTCAGGAGCACCTGCTCCCTCAGACCACACCCAGGCCCAGCACACCTGTATGTAACAGCCCGGAAGGGACTACGGAGACTAAGGAGGCACAAAATGGTCAGGAAACTAACGAAAAACACCCAAGGTCATTCCAGTGGATTAGGGCTTCCAGCCTCCATTGCAGGGGTCCTCAAACTTTTTAAACAGGGGGCCAGTTCACTGTCCCTCAGACCGTTGGAGGGCCAGACTATAGTTTAAAAAAAAACTACGAACAAATTCCTATGCACACTGCACATATCTTATTTTGAAGTAAAAAAACAAAACGGGGACAAATACAATATTTGTATTTGCATGTGGCCTGCGGGCCGTAGTTTGAGGACCCCCTGCTCCATTGCATCTGCATTAACCTGCATGACCACCCTCTCACTGCGGCCTCTTGTAATTGTTAAAGATTTTAGCCTGGTATTTTCCCAGGCCTTTCATTTTTTTACATTATTTTTCTTTAGCAGAAAAAAAAATTTAATATCACTTTCCCCCCAAAAATTTGCGGACGAAAAGAATCAGCTTTCCACAATGCAGTGTGACTGCCGGATGCCAGGAAGGTTGGCCTGTGAGTCCGTGGATTCGTGGATCTGTGGATCCGTGGGTCCCAAGGCTGCAGGCTGGACTTGGAGGCCTGGGTCCCAGGCTTTGCAACAATGCAGGTCACTGACGCTCTCTGACCTCTTGGGGATGGGACAATCTGGGGTGACCAGTGTGACAGCCCCTGGACACCTCCCCTATCCCTGTCCCAGAGAGGAATTCCGTCCTCACTTGCCCAGATGCCTCTGTCAGTGCGGGGCCAGCCACTCGGCCTGTAAGGATCAAGACAAACTTCCTTTCTCTTGGGGCTGCCTGCTGGGACAATGGGCCTGGCATCCGTGGCTGTGGGGGTGGCGGTGGGGGTGAGGGACTAAGGAGGGAGGTCTCGATGAGCAGATAGGGCTCTGCCGGAGCAGCGAGCAGAGGCCCACGGGTGTTATCTGAGCCGGCCATCAGCAGCGGATCCAATGTACCTCCAGCTCCTCTGCAAAGGCAGTGACCTGCAATGACCCGCAGCAGGCTGGGCCGGGAGAAGCCTGGAGGAGGGCACACTTGGGAGGATGAAGCTGCCAGAGAAACCTGAGCTGCAGGAACACGGAGCCCGGCCTGAGGCTGCTCTAGGTCTGGACCTGGCTCAGGACTCAGGACTCTAGGACCTCACAGTGACAGGCTGGATGGGCAAGGGCAGGTAGGCAGGGGAGGGAGGGCTGGGGCCACCCGTAGCAGAGCCTTAGGGCTGAAGACGCCCCTGCTCTTGTTCACAGGCATTATCAGGTCTCCTGGGCTGGGCTCTCTCTCCTCTGATGAGAGAAGGGGCTCAGAGAGGACAAGTGGCCCCTAAGGTGGCCCAGCCGTGGGCACCTGGCCATGAGGGCACACTGAGTCCTGACCCTCCGCTCCCCAGCACAGGCGTCCTGCCTCTGGCTTGGGACCTGCCCCAGTCACTGCGGTGGCCCAGGCTGGGACCGTTCCTGTGCACCTGCAGCGCACCCACCGCGGATCCTTCAGGAGCTGGGGGTCCAGTTCACCCGGTGCCTCGAGGCCCACCCAGGGCCGTGGTCGGCAAACTGCGGCTCTCGAGCCACATGCGGCTCTTTGGCCGCTTGAGTGTGGCTCTTCCTAAGCCTTAGGAGTACCCTAATTAAGTTAATAACAATGTACCTACCTATATAGTTTAAGTTTAAAAAATTTGGCTCTCAGAAGAAATTTCAATCGTTGTACTATTGATATTTGGCTCTGATGACTAATGAGTTTGCGGACCACTGACCCAGGGGAGACCTCCCAGCCTCTGACTCCGACTCCTTCTGGGACACGGAGCCAGACCCAGAGCTTGGGAGGCCGAGTTATCACAGGACACTTGCAGCCCAAGCCAGGTTTCTTATCACTTCTGTCGTCTGTCCTGGTTCTGGAGGCTCACGTGTCTGGTGTTCCCTTCGTCTCTGGGGAGAGACCCAAGAGGACAACTCCCCTCAGCTGCCCAACTTTCTACCCTATGACATATCCCACCCATGGCTTTAAACCCAGGTACCCATGTCCCTCACCCCCATGAAGGCATCAGGCCCAAGGCCAAGTTCTGGAGAAGGGGCATATGTCCATCCTGCCCTGTACAGTCTCTGCCAGGAGGAGGGGCTGCCCCCCAAGCACACGGCTCTGCCTGGAGTGAAGTATGCCATTAGGGAATGTGTCATCACACCAGTGAGCATCTGCCCTGGGCCGAGGACACTCCCCTGTCCCCACCAGGGCAGTTCTATTCTCTCAGGCTATGGGGCTGAGCAAAGAACAGAGACCACAAAACCCGAGGAGAGAACTCCCTTGGCGTCCACTGTCCAGGACCTCTGGGAAGAACCAGAACCCCTAGCAAGACCTCAGCTGTGCCTGGGACTGAAGGGGGCCAGCGAGCATCTAACCCAGGTATAGAGTTTTCTTTTGTTTTTGTTAACAGCTTTATTGAGCTACTAGAGGCCCGATGCACAAAATTCATGAAAGAGTAGGCCTTCCTTCCCCCAGCTGCCGGCACCAGCTTTCCTCCGGCACCTGGAACCCGGGCTTCCCTCGCAGCCCCGGCTACATACAGAGGGTTGTCCAGAAGGACGTCCAGTCTAATTAGCATATTACGCTTTTATTATTATAGATAACACAACAAATTCACCCATTTACCATTCACAATTTAATGGCCTTTTTTTTTTCTTGTAGCTTTCTTTTTTTTTTAAAATGTCTTTATTAAGTTATTACATTTGTGTCCTTATCCCCACATTACCCCCCATCC
>NW_005353838.1:15250241-15257534 GCF_000412655.1 Myotis brandtii | reverse complement strand
CTGTTTTTGTTCATCAGTTTATGTTGTTCATTATATTCCATAAATGAGTGAGATCATGTGATATTTATCTTTCTCTGACTGGCTTATTTCACTTAGCATAATGCTCTCCAGGTCCATCCATGCTGTTGCAAATGGTAAGAGCTCCTTCTTTTTTGCCGCAGAGTAGTATTCCATCGTGTAGATGTACCACAGTTTTTTAATCCATTCATCTACTGATGGGCAATTAGGCTGTTTCCAAATCTTAGCCATGGTGAATTGTGCTGCTATGAACATAGGGGTGCATATATCCTTTTTAATTGGTGTTTCTAGTTTCTTGGGATATATTCCTAGAAGTGGGATCACTGGGTCAAATGGGCGTTTTATTTTTAGTTTTTTGAGGAAACTCCATACTGTTCTCCACAGTGGCTGCACCAGTCTGCATTCCCACCAGCAGTGCACGAGTGTTCCTTTTTTTCCACATACTCGCTAGCACTTGTCGTTTGTTGATTTGTTGACGATAGTCAATGACCTTTAGTACATTTACAGAGCTGTGCAACCATTACTGCAGTCTGTTCAGAACATTCTCACACCTCCGAAGGAAACCCTGCACCCTAGCCGTCACCCCAAACTCCCATGGTCTCCCCAAGTCCCAGGCAGACACTAGTCCTCTTTCTGTCTCTGTGGATTTGCCTATTCTGTACACTTCTCGTAAATGGAATTGTACACCGTGTGGCCTTTGTTACTTTCAATGAACTGTTTTCAAGGTTCATCCACATTGTATCAAGAATCAATACTTTACAGCAAGTCCTCAAATAACGTTATTTTGTTCACCGACATCTCATTATAACGCTAATAAGAAAAAAAATCAATTCCCGAGGGGCCACTGTCTGTGTAGAGGGTACACGGTCTCCCATGTCCACCTGGGTTTCCTCCAGGGACTCCGAGATCCTCTCACATCACAAGGATGTCACGTGAGGGGATGTCCTGTCTACACTGTCTCCATCTTCAGGGGCATGGGTGCTCCTGGGGGTCCCACCTTTATGCCTTGAGCTGAAGTGAATGGGTTGGAAAATCATTATCTTACTCATTGTTGTTGTTGTTTTTCATATATTTTTATTGATTTCAGAGAGGAAGGGAGAGGGAGAGATAGAAACAACAATGATGAGAGAGAATCATCGATCGACTGCCTCTTGCATGCCCCCCACTAGGGATAGAGCTCATAATCCAGGCAAGTGCCCTGACAGGGAATCAACTGTGACCTCTAATTCATAGGTCAAAGCTCAACCATTGAGCCACATCAGCTGGGCTATCTTACCTTGTTAATCTTTCTCAAATGTACGGGTAGCTCACATTGATTTCAATGTTTAACATTAGAAGTGTTTGGGGCCTTTATTTAGAAGTTTAATGATGTTTTTTTGACCAGAAATATGTCGTAGGAACTTAACTCTGTTTCTATCAATTAACCTCTAGTACAATTGACTTTGAGTACTTTGTTTCACTCACTGTCGCAGTTTTTAGGAACTTATTGACCACATTAAGTGCGGACCTACTGTAGTCCTTCCTGTGGGTGAACAATACCCACGTGGACAGACCACTCTGTTTATCAGCAGCCACTGAGGGACGCTGGGCTGTTCCATCTTTTGGCAATTGCAGACTGTGCCACTCCAACCATCCGTGCACAGGTGTTTGCGTGGACACATTTTCTGTTCCTCTGGGCACATATCTGGGAGCGGAATTGCTGGGTCACGTGGTGGGTTTGTGGTTGACCTTGAGGAACCGCCGCATGTTTTCCACAGCAGCTGCCCCACTTTTCACCCCCACCAGCAGCATGAGGGCGGCAGTTTCTCCACATCCTCCCCAGCTGCCGATGCCCAGCGGTCTCCTGCCTGTGCAGTGTCCTCTCACCGTGGCTGTGATGGGCATTTTCCCGAGGGCCTCTCTGCACGTGCTCCTTGCCATCTGCATGCCTCCCTCGGTGGTGCCACAGGAACTTTCTGTCTGGCATGTAGGACGCATCCCTGTTTACTTTTCCCTTGGCAGGCCTTCCTTCTGGGAATTGTGTTCCCTGCCCTTTGGGAAACAGCCCGCCCTTCTCTCTGCCCTTCCCTCATATGTGGTGCCAGAGGGCGCCCTCCCTCCTCACCCACTTCCACAGCCGTGGGACTGGCCAAGGAGGGACCATCCAGAAAGGTGGCCGGAAGTGAGCCAGAAGCATGAAGCCTCGAGGTGGCTGTCAGGGCTGCGGGGCAAGGGGGCCATGAGGCCAGCAGCCCCACAGAGAGAAGCAGCTGTGAGCGAGGGCGGAGGGCAGTGCCTGGCCCAGGGGAACCCTTCCGGAACCCGCAGACCCATGCGACTTTGAGTGGGTTTGCCACATTTGTGACAGAAGAGTCAGAAAGACACAAACCCCATCCTGTCCTTCGGCGTCTGGCTGGTGACATTGTAGGACCGGTGCCCGTCCGAGGTCCGGGATCGTCCCTTTGTCATGTGGAGCCACCTACTTTGACATCACCCACGTGGGCCACTCGGGCGGCGTGTGACCAGCCTGCCGTGGAGCAGGCATCGCAGGCAGCTCGGCCTGGGTTTGTCCCACTGGCTGCCGTTCCCACGCCCCGTGGTAAGCGCAGCAGCGGGTGCTCACGGAGGGCAGTGCCACCGAAGAGAGACACGCGCGTGGGGTTCCACGTCAGTGCGTGAGCAACTTCTCAGTGGAAATTCACACACGAACCCCCAGGGGCCCCAGGGGAGCTGTCGTTCTCTGCAAACCCACTATGCACCAGGCCTGGAGCTGGCACCTCCCCTCTGCTGCAGACGGGGAAACGGAGGCCTGGATGCCCTCCAGAGTCAGGGCGGCGGCCTCCCAGCGTCCTGGGGCAGGTCCTGGGGGCTGCTCCCTCGGGGACAGGCAAGGGCTGTCTCCAGGCCCTCGGGCTCACCCTGCCTTGCCGACTGGACACATGATACCCACGGAAGGAGGAAATAGGTCAGAAAGCCCCTTCACACGTGGTATGACTTTATGTGAATTTAATAGAAATCAACTCTTCCATGGAATTTAAGGGTTTGGCAAAGGTCTAAAATTGGCTTTTAAGAGCTTGTGGCTTGGCCAACCCATATGCACTGGGAGGTTCCCTCAACTTCTAAACCCAGAAGGAAAGATAGTATCAACATTGCTGCGCGATTCTCACTCCGTTACAATTTCAGTCTTTGCAAACCAAGGAAGATCGTGGGTTTGAGCTCCCCCTTGGCACCCTGCACCGGACAATGTGGAGACGGCCCTGGACCATGTTTGTCAAGTATAAGGAAGCTTGGTTCTCAGGTGGAGCTGGGCCTTCAGGTGCAGTCTGGGTGGTGCTGACAGGGTGTGGGGAGGACCACTGGGCTGTGGAGGGCAGGTCCTGAGTCACCGTCCCCTCTCCCTGGCCCTCCCCAGCCCCGGCTCACATGATCTTGTCCAGGCTAAGCCTTGAGTGTTGGGTGACAGAGTTGTCATACTCCACCAGGTGCAGCCACAGGCCCAGGGCCCTACCCAAGAGATGGGGCACCTTCAGTATCGTGAGCCCTGGCCCAGCTCAAGCTTCCAGCCACTGAGTGAAGCCCTGGGCCACTGGGTGATCTAGAATATTCCTTCAGTCTTGCTCACTGCTGCTTTCCTGTGGCCCTGACGGCTCTCCCTGGAGACAATGTGAAATCCACTGATGTGTCGCAGTCTTAAAAAACAAACCAAACTTTTTATTTGAGATAATCACAGATTCCCATGCAGTTGTAAGAAACAATCCCCTTCACCCATGTTCCCCAAAGGGAACATCGGCAGGAAATGAGCACAGAATCATAGCCACGAAATTGATGGCAATACAACCCACCCACCTGATTCAGCTGTCATCAGTTTCACGTGCCCTCATCTGTGTGCGTACTTAGTTCTGTACAATTTAATCACATGTGTGGGCTCCCAAATCCACCGCCGCAGTGACTACAGCTGCCTTTCGTAGCCACAGCCACCCCTCCGCTCCCTGACCCTGTCAGAGGCAGGGGACAGGTGCAAGAGTGGTTGGTCAGCATGTCCCTCCATCCAGCAGGTCCCGGGCTGAGTGTCAAATGGAAAGGCTGCTGTGTGGGCTGCAGGGAACAGGCTCACCAAGGACAGGGCTCCCGTCCTGAGACGCGGTGCCCCCCGGGCGGGCCCCACTGCCTGGCCGGGAGACTGAGGGACTGGGTGTGTTCCCAAGGGACTCTGCTGATTCTGCTGTTTGTTTGCCTTTCCCCACAGGCTTCCCTCAAGCTTGCCCAGCAAATAGCAAGGCTGCCCCCTCCTCGCCTTAGAGCCCCATGGAGGACGCCCCAGCCGCCGCCAGGCTGTCCCTTACGGCCGGTCTCCTGGGTCAGCCCCACAGCGGAGCTCACCTGGGCCTGTTTGCCTCTCACCTCTGTTTTGAACATGACAGTGTTCCGCTGGAAGCCCTGGCTGCTGGCCCCTCGTGGGAGGCAGCTGGAATCCCTCAGGCGGAGGCCCCGAGATAGATAACCCACCGCAGGACTTGTGGCGCCAGCTGTTGGGTAACGCTCCTCCATCCCCACTGGCTTCCTCCCTGGCACCCCCAGCACCCACACAGCCCTGCGGCCTCCTCGCTGCTTACGTGGGATTTCAAAGTGTGCCACTCACCTCGCCTGCCGGGAAGCCCGTGCTCTTGTCTGTCCTCACTCCTGCCCATGCCAGCTCGTTCCATCATGGTGCCGGAATGGCTTGTCCTCTCCTGGGCCACTGCCATCCACAACAGCCAGTTGGCAAGAGGAGTGGTACGGTTTCATGATGTTCCCGCTGCAGACCGAGGCTGAGGTGGGGACGCCCGTGGGCGTGGGGCATGGTGGGGGAGGTGCGGGGGGGCACGCTGGTGGGAGGTGTGGGGCTCCATCCCTGGCCCAGGCACACACAGCACCTCCTGGTTCTCCCAGAAGTTGTGCTTCAGTGACAGGACCACGGTGTGTCCCGTGGGACCTGGGGCGAGGGGGCAAAGAGCATGCCGTACAGGAGACGGTGGCCTTGGGGTCTGGGGCTGGAGCCCAGGAGGAAGGAGGCTGGAGTCACAGGGTGGAGTCGGGGTTGGCATTGGGTCAGGAAGAGGTGGCAACCAGGGCAGGAGGGGGCGGGTGCAGGTGGCTGAGCGCGGAAGAGCGAGAAGGGGAGAGCCTGCCCTTCAGTTGCTGGCAGGCCAGGTCTCAGGTCCTGGAGAGGCTTCTGCTGGGTTTAGGAGGCGACAGGAGAGGGGCAGCCAGTCTCCCAGAGCTGCGGTCCCTCGCCCACTGCGGGTGCCTCAGTGGGCACTGCATGCCTGGGTCATCTCTGTGGGCAGCCAGGGGCCCCACACGGGGTCCCCTCCCTAAGCTCCTGCTCCCTCCCTCCTTGTGGCACTGCGAGCCACCTCTTTGGCTTGTGACCACCTTGCTCTAGTCCAGTGGTTCTCAACCTTGGCTGCACATTAGAATCACCTGGGAATCTTTTTAAAATCCTGATTTCTGGGCCTCATCCTCCGGAAATTCTGTTTCTTTGTTATGGGGTGGGGCCACAACATTAGTAACAAAGAAACAGAATTTCCAGAGGATGAAGCCCAGAAATCAGGATTTTAAAAAGATTCCCAAGGCGATTCTAATGTGCAGCCAAGGTTGAGAACCACTGCTCTAGTCTCTGCCTATCTGGTCACATTGCCTCCTCCTCCTCCTCCGACCCCGCCTCCCTCCTGCAGGACCCTTGTGATGGCCCTGGGTCCAGCATGCCCTCCCTGTCCCAAGCCCATCAGCAATGCCCCTTCTGCATAGGTGCCAGGGGCCATGATTCAGCCGGCCACCCCACCCCCACCCCAGGGCCTGGCAGTGCCCTGGAGGCAGCACTTTGCGGGCGGCTGGGTAAGGCCTTGAGTGGAGACTGCCATGGAGGTTAACTTACTGGCCTTGTGATTTGTGACTGACAGTATTGGACTTGGAGTCACAGAGCATGACTGGAATACCATTTTTTTTGGAGCGGGTCTCCTTGTGAGCGGGCCATGGGCTCGTCCGTTCAGTCTGGACCTTGTATCCGTTGTTTGTCCCTCCAGTGACGGTCCAGTCCTTGGATGCAGACACCAGTCTGTTTTCATTCACCAATGCCCCCCAGGCCTGGCACATGCAGGATGCTAGATAAATATTTGTACAATAAGCACATTGCCTTCTCTCTAGAAATCAGAGCTGGAACTAACATGAAATTAGATTTCTGCAAAACTGCCAGAAATTATTGTTCAACTATCCTTGTAAATATCTGATACCCTGAGGCCAGTACATTAAAAACAAGAAAAATCATGGAAGTCCGTTCTTGACCTTGTAACCCTTGCCTTATCAGGAGAATGCCACAAGAGTACTCTCCAAAGCACAGTCTAGTTCTTGAGGGCGCCGTGTAAGTGGATTTGATTAGTAAAAACATACCGAACACTAATAGATGTGCTGGGCGAATAGTGGTCTCCCAAAAGGTGCGCACCCCTGGGCCTCATAGCAGGACCTCATCGGGAATAGGGGTCATTGCAGATGTAACTGAGGTCAAGATCTGAGAGGAGGTCACGCTGGTTATCTGGGTGGGTCCTGGATCCAGTGACTGGTGTCCTTATGAGACGCAGGAGACGGAGACTCGAGCCACTCAGAGCCGCCACCTGAAGACAGAGGCTGAGGACTGGCCTGAAGCAGCCACAAGCCAAGAAACGTCTGGAGCCACAGGAAGCCGGGAGAGCCGTGCAGGACTCTCTCCTTGAGCCTCTGAGGCAGCATGGCTCTGCCTTGATTTCAGACTTCCAGCCTCTGCTGTTTTAAGCCACCCTGTTTGTGGTCACTTGTTACAGCAGCTGCAGGAAACTCATACAGTCGGCGAAGACTAAGATTGTGCAAGGGGCATGGCCTCTGTGTGAATGCACAGAAGTGCTGCTCTCTCTGTGCCCGTGAGGTAAGAGGCAGAAAGCCTTACCTGAGCCACAGAGGGCAGGTTTGCTAAGACTGGGTGTTGGCGGTGGTGGCTGCACTCAGACGTTGTGACCTGGCAACTCGTAAATCCTCACAGACATGAAGACAGGGAGTGATTCGTGACAGTGATGACCCCTTTGGTTCCAGCGGAACACAGGACAAGGTCCCAGTGAAATGTCCACAGCGCCCGTTCCCTGCGATTGACCTGTTCATCTTACCCGCTTTCTAACGTTTGAAAGTATCAAACCTTATTCAAGCAAGAGAACAAGTAATTAAAATAAACATGAGTTCCAATGCTTAGTTGATAGTGGGGAAAGGGAGGGATGGGGAAGAGAAAGAGTG
>NW_005353838.1:15245509-15250124 GCF_000412655.1 Myotis brandtii | reverse complement strand
GTGGGGGGGGGGGGGGGGAGCGGGGACGGAGGCTGGGAGAGGTGGTGGCATCCAGTACAGCTGGGAGCAATAGGAGGGATGAGAGAGTTGGCCCGGCCAAGAAGGGACATGGAAGGGAGGCAGCTGAAGGGAAGAGGGGCTGCAGGGAGAGGGGTGCTTCCAGGCGAGCTGGACGCCGGAGGAAGGGGCAGGAGAAAGAAGGAGCTGGTGGTTAAAAGCAGAGGCCAGTAGGAGGACGGGGCCAAAGGAGAGGAGCTCAGAGGAGCCAGCACAGCCCACCTGGCCAGCCCTTCTCAGACTCGGCCCACCTACCTGCCTGCGGCTCCCACTCCCACCTACCTGGGAGCAGCACCCCCCATCCCTCCCTCCCGACCACCCAGGCCCCGGCTCCAGTTTCCCTCCACACCATCACTGCTGTCTATTTTTAAGTCCTGCTTGCTTCCAGGAAGCACACACATATTTGATCAGGGAGTAACCACTTTTAGCTTTTTAAAAAATAAACCTTTTCTTTTAGAATAGTTTCAGATTTACTGAGATTTGCAAAGATAGTACAGATTCCCATACACCTAGTTTCCTCTACAGTTTACACCTGCGGTGTGTGTACTTCCCACCGTCAGTGAGCGGATGGTGGTGCGCTGTGAGAGCAAAGGTCCAGGCAGGATCCCACCCAAGATCCCACCTCAGGATCCCCCTCAGGATCCCACCCAAGATCCCGTTATATTTACTCAGCATGTGTCTTCAGGCTCCTCTTGGCTGTGAGTTCCTCAGACTTCCTTTATTTTTGGTAACCATGACAATTTTAGGGAGGACTGGCCAGAATTTTGTAGAAAGGCTCGATGTTTTTCTCATAATCAGGCTGGACCGTGTGTTCTGGTAGAAAAGAGTGTAGAGGTGAAGTGTCCTTCCGGTCATACCACAGCCGGGCACCTCCTGTCAGCACGACACATCTCCGCGGATGGCGGCCTGCGGCCGGCTGCAGCAGCAGGCTCAGGTTCCCCGCCAGGACATGCTCTTTCTCCCACTTCATACTGTCCATGCTCAGCCCACAGCTCGTACTTCCTGCCCCGGGGCCAGAATCAGTCATTTCTCCAAGGAGCCGTGTTCCCCTTGCTGCGGGTGGTGTTAGAAACCAAGATCTGGGTGCCGGTGTGCTCACTGCTCCTCACTGTCACAGCTTCTGGGCCTCCTCAGCAGACAGAGCCAGGGAGCAGGGCTCCTGCTCCGTCGTCACCGTCACTGTGGGGCGTCGGTGCTCCTGGGAAGAGTCCCGTTCACCCCAGTGTCACGGCACAATATAACGCCCGCAGAGCCCCAGGCATGTCTTGATGGTGACGGTCATAGGCTTATTGACACAAGCCTCGGGAACAAAGCAATTAAATGGTCAACTGCACACTCTGTCAGCCCAGAGAACTGAGTCACCGACTCTAAAAATATGCTGAGCGGTCCATAATTAAGAAAGTGCTACATATTGTGTCCTGCCCCCCCTTCGTGGACTGGCCATATGTGTGTGCGTGTGCGTGTGTGTGCATATGTCTGGGATGGCACCATCGGACCATTTCCTGTGCTAACCTGTCAGGACACTCTCCATGTCTCACACCCTTTCCGTGAGTGTAATGGGCTTCACTCCGATGCACAGACTCCGAGCAGCGTGTTCCTGTAACGGTCTCTTTGTAGGATGTCTGCACTCTTCCCAGTGTCCGCAGCGGTGCTGGCCTATTTGGCGACTGCCCCCTATACCCGGGGACCATGCGGGACTAAAGTTGCATCTGCCCCTTGGGTTCTTTTCTCAGCACATACTCCTAAACATAGGAATCCCCGGGCCCAAAGCATGTTTTGTTTCCCCCGATCTCTGCTGTGACGCTGTGCTGGCTGACATGTCTACACGGGCTTTCACGCAGCATGGTCCCCACTTACGTCATCCTGGCAAGCGGGAGGACTGTCCTCCAGTCACTCTACCAATAGAATTGGGTTTTTAAAAAGGTATTATCCAATTGTTTTTGTTCTACCGTTTATTTATTTGGATTCTGGTGAATTACCATTGTTTTGCGTGTTTATTGCCATTTATTCACATCCTTTGCTCTTTTTCTATTGGGAACCTTTCTTTTTTTATTGCTTTATAAAAGGTAATCAACATATCCAAAGCAGTATAGAAATATATGGAATTACCTGGGCTGAGTGGTCAAACGTATTGAAGGGGAAATGGGGTTTTTGAAACCCGGCAGGAAAGACGCAGAGGGAACATGGCAGGCTGCTCCCCGCTGAACCAACCCCTGTTCATTTCAAAGTCTGACAGGAAGTAAATGAAATAAGGACAAATTAAACAGAAACCAAGCATCGTGGCAGCATCGACATCTGTCTCAGATGCAGCCGAGTTCAACGGTGACAAAACCCAGGCTGCTCATGCCCCTGTGGTGAGGGTCATGGTCAGAACCCTCCTGGAATCACTAAGCTGGGAAAGAGCCCGCTGTGCTGTGCCAGCCTGCTCCATCCTCTGCGTGCCCTTCCTGATGGTCACGGAGCATCAACCCCAGGCACCCTCCCACTCAGACTTTTCAACTGGCTTTCTAGCCTAGGAGACAGGCCCAGAAGCTGACAGGTGCCCTCGGAACCATCCTCAAGGCCCCAGGGCCAAGCCCCAAGCCCCCGCGTGCTGGCTTTATAAGTGTTTAGTATTAAGTGCGGGGAGAATCTGGAGTACAGAGAACACGCTTGCTCACGTCTAAAGTGCACCCCTGTTGGACCACCAGGAAGAGCATGGTGTCCACTGGCCATCCCTCTCTCCAGCAGTGACTGAGCCTGGTGCTGTTCTACACGCCCCCGAGATGGAGTGTGTGTGTGTGTGTGTGTGTGTGTGCACATATATTGTGTACATGTGCGTACTGTGTGCATGCATGTACATGTAAACATATGTACTATGTGTATTGTGCAAGTATATGTGTTCATGTGCACATGTGTGCATGTGTGTGCATGCACAAGTAATTGAGAAAACACTAGGAAAGTGGAGGGGATCTCACAGAGTAGAAATGTTCTTCCTAACTCGACCGTATAAACATCAAAACCAGGAGACTCCGCTCAAAGGGCCACTGGCCAGAGGAGACTCCCATCCATGCCTGCACCAGTCATTTGACATGGGGATCTGGACTGGGTGGTCCGGGACCCTCAGTGCCCCTGCCCTCGTTACTACCCGCCCTGAATGTTGGGCTTTATGAACAGGTTTCAGTGAGGGGCAAACAGCGGCCTCAGATATAAACCCGTCTTGGGTGGATGCCACCGCGGGAAACTCAGAGGAGGAGGCTCCCAGAACCTCAAGGGCCCGAAAACACAGCTCCGGGTTTAGATCTGGCCAACCTCAGAGTTACCCCAAAGACCCAGAGCTGGGTTTCTTTATAGCGTCATGGTTTCCTAAGCAGGTTGACATTTGCCAGCTGGGCACTCATTGCTGTCCTTGCCTGGAAATGTCAGGACCAGTTCCAGGGTCCAGCACAGAGGAGGTTCGCCCAGGCCCGTGGCACCTTCGGGGGCTGACCCCAGCCCGACGGGCGGACGCTGCACTTCCCGCAGACGTGTCCAGATCGAGTCCCACAGCCCTTCCCTCTGGTAGCTCTGTTTTCATGGATCTTGTGTGACTTCCAGACGACTTTAATAATCGCTTTAAAGGAGCACGTCCTGCCCCCGGCTATCCCCAGGCTGCACTGGAGCTATTCTCTCCGAAGCCACGGGTGTGTTTTGAATCAAGCTGCTGGCTTGGCTGCCAAGAAATGGGTTCAGAGAGGAGTATTCCTTTTTCTGGAGGCCGCAAAGGCAGGGCTGCGTTCTCCTGGCACGGTAGGGACTCGGCCCCTCAGGGACATACCGAAGTAGTCATGGTCACTTATGGACTGGACCTCGTTGGGCCCAGGTCCTGCTTCTGGAACCACTTTTCTTTAAGGGAGGGAGGACACACAGGCATAGCCCGCGTCCTGATGGCCAAGTCCTCCATGCTGGACCCTGGGCTTGCCTGTGGGAAGTTCAACACACACCCCAGTGTCCTGCCTGAGCCAAAGGAGGGAATGGTGGCTAGTGGTCAGGGTCCAGTAGGGAGGGAGGGCTCTGGAGCCAGACCGCCTGAAACTCCTGCCTACCCCCTCCCACCCCACTAGACACTCCTGGACTGTCTGAACCTCAGTCTCTTCTTCTGGAGGGCCTCGAGGCAGAGGTCACCCCCAGGGGCAGGTGTCAGTGTCCCGTGGGTCGCAAGCTCCCCATATTAACCAATAATAATATTGATGATAACTGCAGTAACTGACAATTCAAAGTGACTTGAGGTGGTGGAAACATTTTTTTAAAAATATATTTTATTGATTTTTTACAGAGAGGAAGGGAGAGGCATAGAGAGTCAGAAACATCCATGAGAGAGAAACATGGATCAGCTGCCTCCTGCACACCCCCCACTGGGGATGTGCCCGCAACCAAGGTACATGCATGCCCCTGACCGGAATCGAACCTGGGACTCTTCAGTCCACAGGCCGACGCTCTAGCCACTGAGCCAAACTGGTCAGGGAGCGGTGGAAACATTTTTGCATCCATCACTTCTGATCATCACCACAGGTGCTGGAAGGAGTGGTGGTGGCGGCGG
>NW_005353838.1:15228359-15245366 GCF_000412655.1 Myotis brandtii | reverse complement strand
CCTCCAAGGAAACTGGGCTGGGCCAGGGTGGTGGCCCAAGGCCACAGGTGAGAGAGAGTGGGGATCCTTACAGGGTCTCCACCAGCCCATCTGGACTCAGCTTGCTGGCTCCAGGCTGCCTGCACGCGTGCGCCTGAGGTGAGGTCCCCGGTGGGCTGTCTAAGGGGTGTGGGCCCAGGACGCCAAGGGCCGGTGAGATGCGGCAGCATGACCAGGGTAGGGCGCCAAGCAACATCATAAGCAAGACACATGGGGCCAAGCAGGGGCTGTATCCTCGGGAATGACGGCTTTTCTCAATGACACTATGTTTTGCTTTTCACATAAATTAGCGGCGTTGATGGCAAGGGTGTTGAGCAAGATGAGATGGTTTGTGAGGTCACCGGCAGCACACAGCAGAGCCAGGATAGAACAGCGATCTTTCCAGCCCTCGAGCACAATTCCAAGACTTTAACATGCTCTCAATTAAAGGACACACCCCTGAGGATTTTTCAGAAAATAAAGATGCCCAAACGGAAACATTACTGCATGAATTATGCACACTGGTTTTAGGGCACATTCAAATATTTGAAAACGGAAAGAAAGGAGACGTTGTCTTCGAAGCAGGACAATGGAATATGCCTGCCATCCGGACGTCTTCAGGGCACACTTTCCCTCTCCGGGTCCTGACTCCGCCCGGGGACAGTCGGGAACATGGGTTCTCAACTTGGGCAGTTACACGGATCAGAGGTGCTTCGGTGGGAATGTGAAGAGCTGGGAGAAAGGCCATGAACTTGGAAAGCCAAGGGGTTGGGTGGTGACTCTGCTTGGAGCAGTCCTGGGCCTTCTTTCGCCTCCTCTGTAAACAGGACAAAAGAGTGCACTTTATATAGAGTGTCCTGAACCTGAAGTATCCAGCACAGGCCTGGCGCGGAGCAGTCCGGGGTAGACGCGCTCAATGTGGGTTAGGAAAAACAAGCAAAAACAAGACCGGCGCTGTGGAATCTCTCCTCCGGGGAGGCTGGGTGGAGGCAGGTCTGTAAAGTGGAAAGATTAACGAGGAGCCTCCAACCTGCAGCCACCAGCTCTCGCCCCACCCGGCCCCGCCCTCAGCCCCCACAGCCCCACCCACAGGCCGGGCAGTCAGACTCTGCACAGCCTGGCCCCGCATCTCCTTTCCAACCTTGTTATAAGCACTTTAAAGTGGTTCCAGCGTTGGATTCCAGCTGGGAAGCCAGGCTAACCCAATACCAGGCCTCCCCGACGCCAGCGCGTTCTAGACGGGAAAATGCACCGACCCGTCAAGGTTTTCCATTCAGATTGGACCCCTGCCCTGGTCTCAGTCCCGATCCAGATCTGGGAGAGAACCTGACCCAGAGGACTGACTGCCAAGCACACCCCAGGCCCGGCCGCCCACGACTGTACAGGGGGAGGTTCCTCCGCGTGGAAGGGCCATCCAAGCCCACAACAGCGCTGCCCTGGTGCTGCCCTGGGCTGGACTCCAGGAGCTCCGAGCATCCCAGGGCCCCGCAGGGCCTCTGGCCTGGCCCAGCCTGCGAGAGAATTGTGTTTGGGGGGTGGGAGGGGACAGCCTGCAGGAGGCCTCCATCTGCCTGAGGGAAGTGAGGGAGGTGTTGACCTAGGCTTGAGGAGTAAAGTCTCCCCTGCTACGTGGAGATGTCCTTATGAGGCCTTCCCCTTTACGTGGAGACCAGGAAAGAGCAGACAATGGTGGGAACACTCCAGGAACCATTCATTCCGGTTCTTGCTACATGAGTTCTTCAGAGACTATTGCTCTCCAGCTGAGTGCTATGTCCAGGGCCTGCACAGCCCCAGCGCCCAGTTCCGAGTCAGCCTGAAGATGCCCTGACAGAGAGAAAGGGCGCCAGTCAACCTCAGGGTGACCCCTGGGGAATTGTCCTTGGCCAGGGAACCTTCCTTGCCTGAGGCCGTGCCCCCAGGGGTTGTCCTTGGTCACTGACTGACTGAGGCACAGCCCCTGGAGCCCCCACTTCAATTGGGGACAACCCTGAAGAGCTATTCTAGCTGCAGAGCTGGGGGGCGGGGGTGCGGGGAGGAGGGGTGGAACTTTGTTGCCACCACCCTGCAGCCCCCAAGTCTGAACAACCTCATCTTATTTATTTTTACATTAATTTCCAAAAAGTAGAGTATTATTCTGAAGTGCCCATCATAAGCTGTAGGTTACTGTCACTTCAAGGACACTGTCACTCTAATGCCATTCCATCAGCATTAGAGAGAGGTTTTAGAGCAGGGGTCTGCTCTTGGGGGCAGGAACACCTGTGCCCAAGGACAGGGCTTTGCGGCCCAGCTGGGGGCCCAGTGAAGATGAGTGGAGCTGGGACGAGGCATCTCAGAGGGGTTTGAGGCTGAGACCTGCCTCCAGGGCCGGTTGCCCACCACACAGGGGCACGTCCCGATCACCCTGTTCTTTGCATCCTTTAGGAACACCCTGCCCAGAAACTGCTCTTGGGGGACAGTTTGGTGGAAGGGGACTGAAAGGGCTTAGGATGTGGCTTGTCACCCTGGTCCAGACCCTGGTCCCAGGACTCAGAAACTGCAGTGACAGCCCGGGGTGCTGCTGCCAGACTCCCAGCAGGGCTGCTCCCTGGCCTCCCACGCCTTCAAGGCATGTCTCTGTTGCTTCTCTGAGCTGCCCCATCCGGCAAGGCCTCCTTGTCTCTCTGCTGCTGTGAGGCACCCCAGCGACTGTCCTGGGCTGGTCCCACGGTGGGTGTGGTCCAGCCTGGTACCCAGTGACAACTTGCACCTGGCAGCTTCCTGCCCTCCTGGCTTTGCTCTCCAACACTGGGGCTGCCAGCCCCTCCGACAGACCCGGCCATAAGGGCAGCCAAGGGGCCCTAAGGGGGACTGTGCTCCTGCCTGTCCTTCAGTTAGGCTGAGCAGCACCCAGCACCTCCTTTTGGCCAGTTTAAACCAGAGAAAGGCTGGCCTTGTTCCAGCTCTCCCAAGGTGACAGGAGGCTTGTAGCCCTGGGATCCGCAGCCCAGGCCTGGCTCGGCTGGGAATCCCCTCCCCGGGAGCCAGGTGGGCATTGCAGGTGTTTGCCTGGAGGAACTTGGATCAAAGGAGCCATTGAGAGGGGCGGCTAATTGGTGCCTCCCACACACCAGAGGAGTTTTCTGTTTCGGGAGCTCTGCAGGAGGTCATGGCATTGTCCTGGTTGGAGTGCGCTGTTGGCTTGGCTGCTGGTGGAATTCGGGAAACCACCGCATAGGCTGGCCATTGTTTCTCAGCAGTTCCTGGGAAAGGCGGGGTCTATGCATTCCTGCCCTCCTGCTCAGGGCGTGGGCGCCCTGCACCGTTTCCCCAGCAGAGGCTTTGGCAGATGGAGACCAGGGGAGATGTGAGGAGGCCCTGAGTTCATGGCACGTCCACAGGCAGTGGGCAGTGACAGCCGGTTCAACCCCCAGGGGGGACTGCAGGACACCTCCTAAGGGAAAGGATCTCACCCTGAAGTGTCTCAAGCCCAAAATCAGGTTGATTGGGGATTGTTGGGCAGTGGGCACCAGTGGGGCAATGAGCAGGTGGGGGCTACATTGTCTGTGCAGAGCCATCCATGCTGCCTCAGAATAAAACTGAGTGGGGATGGGCACCAGCGGGTGGACAGAGGTCATATGTTAGACTTATGGCCGCCCCACCAGCAGGGCCCTTTCAGGATCCGGGGCCTCTCCTGACAACAGTCACAAGGGTATTAGCCTCAGGGCTTTCCTGGACGGCTGCATGGACATTGTCTGCATCCTGCAGAGAATCCCTGCTGAGTCCTGGCTACGGGCTCCCCGGCCTGGGTCCTGGATAGTGTCAGCTCCCTGAGCCCGGATGGGGCCTCCTGGCTTGTGATGCATGGAGGACACAGCTCAAAGCCTGCACACAGCTGGTGAATGGCTCCCCTTCCCACCACACGGGTACAGTGTGAGTTTCCCCCAAGCCATCCCGGCTTCATTTGATAAATAAAATATACCTTCAAGGACATGGTGCCACTGAAACAGGGCGTGCCTCTCCCCCATTGCAGCTGGTAGTTGGTGAAATGCAGTCAGCTGGAATGGAGGGTCCTGGAGGCCCGGCAGGTGCCACCCTGCCCCAGCGGAGCCCTGTGGGCAGCTGCTCCCAGAGGGTGGGCACCAAGGCCCCATGGTCACTCAGCATCGTGTTGGGCTTTGTTTCCTGGCTGCCCCGTTAATGCCAGCACTGCCTCATGGAGACAGTCACCTCCTGACTGGTGGGAACAGATGGTTTATTTAGAACTAACCACCTCTGCCAAGGCCAGCATGGATCATCTCCAGAGAGAAAGCAAAACTTGACCAGCACAGCCTCTGGGGTTCTGCTCTCTGACCCCAGGGCAGCCTCGGCAGGGCCAGGCGGGAAAGGCAGACCACCTCTGGACTGGTGGCCGAGCATGGCTTGCTGGGCATCACAGGGCAGGGAGGCAGAGAGCCCTGGGTGCTCAGTTCGGGTGGTGATGTGGGTGAGGATGCCCCACCTGGAGAACAGGACTGCAACTGGGCACCTCAGCGACCCTTCCCACTCTGATCTGAGGACCCCTGGCACCGAGGTCACTCTGGACTCTTATTTGGAGGTGGAAGAAGAGCAGGAGTGAGCCTGAAGGTGCAGCTGGTCAGTGGGAGCCCTCTCCCATTTGTTCTCCTTGGACTTGCACATGTGTGCCCTGAGGGTCAAGGTGAACCCCCAACTGGTATGCAGATTCCAGAGCTAAGGGTGAAGACAGTCCAGGTGTGATGGTCAGTAGGCCTTGATCTCCATTCATGGTTTGCCTCTGGGTTCCCACTGGGCAGTGGAAGCAATGAGGCCACTGCCATTCACAGAGGCCTTTGGGAGAGCCTTGTCTCGGCTGTACCTGAGGCCTGGGCCATGCTCCTGGCTGCCTGGGGAGGCCACATCCAGGCAACAATGTCTGTGGATAGTTTAAGGTCCTGAGGTGGTCTTCTGGGAGGCCAAGTGGTCTTTGCAGGAGACCTCTGATGAGGAAGGCTCTGCTGGCCTCTGACTTGGGGCAGGCATGGGAAGGCCTCTGGGCTCTCCTGGTTGTGGTGAGGCCATCTCTCCTTGGCCACAATGCCTTTGGATCAATGTGTCCTTTATGCTAGGGCTTTATATGGATGGATAGATGGATCAGTAGATGGATGGATGAATGGATATGTGGGGGATGGATGGATAAATGGGAGGATTGGTGGGCAAGTATATGGATGTATGGATGGATGGATGGATGGATGGATGGGTAGAAGAATAAATGAATAGAAGAGTGGAGGCAAGGATGGGAGCCAGATATGCTTGAGTTTTTATGATTACGCTCTTTTGTCAATAATTTTTTAAAATGTATTGTTATTGTTGAAAGTATTACAGATGTCCCCCTTTCTCCCCATTGACCCCTTCTAACCTGCACTCGCTCCCCAGCCCAGGCGTTCACCACACTACTGTCTGTGTCCATGGGTTATGCATGTATGCATATAAGTTCTTTGGTTAATCTCTTTCACCCACCCACCCCCTCAATGATTTTTTGAGAAATATTAGGAATCTAAGCACCTGTGAACATCCCCAGCTGCCATCATCAGAAAGTGGACCTTTCCCAGCTGTAGTCAGAGAGAGACATAACAATAGATGAATAGACACAATGATGATGGACTTCAAGATTGAGAAAGGGGGCCACAAGCCAAGGAGTGTGGGAAGCTTCTGGAAGCTGGAAAAGACAAGGCAACGAAGTCACCCCTGGAGCCTCCAGAAGGAACTCAGCCCTCCCCATCTCTGAGTCAGTGGGTGGCTCCTGGAGAGGCTGCATGAGGCTCTGTCTGTTGGTCTTCCTTTGTGGGGAGCACTAGGCTCGGGGGTAAGGCTGTGATGAACTCACAACCTTCATTGTGTGTTGTCAGCGTGTGGTGGGCAGGGTGCTGCTGTCTGTGGAGAGGCACCAGCAGAGGCCCCGGGTGTAGGATTGATCTGCCCAGGCACCAGGGGGATGGAGCTGTGCCATCCCATCCTGCAGACAACGCTCACTTATGGTGCCCAGAGCAGGGACCCAGGACTGTGACCCTGTTCCCCAGCCTGGGCTCCTGGCCCTGCAGTAGCAGGGCTTCTGCCCTCACAGTCTCCATTCAGAGCTACTGGAGGCCTGGCCCTCAGCCCCAGACTCTCAGGGCCTCGAGAACAGTGCTCCTCACGCACATTCAGGGGAAACCAGCATTTTCATCCTGGCTACGATGATCGCATCCTCAGTACTTTCCAAAGCAAAGTGTGCTCCTGTCCACAGGGCAACACAGAATGGAGCAGCCGCTATATTTAACAAAAAGCCACATCCTGTTGCCATGACAACCACATTCTAAAATTAGAGCCACCACATACCCTGAGATAATGCCAGGGAGAGAGCGGCTCCAATGGCCTTCATCCATTCTGGGGACGGAGCTGGGGTTCCCCTGGCTGCAGATATCATCACAGGCCAGGCCATACCATGGCATCGTTCCCTCTGTCCGCAGGCGGCATCCGGCCCTACTGGGTACAGTCCCCTGGGCTGGCCCTGTGACTGCCCTTGGGGCTCCCTCACAGGGAGAATGACAAAGAGTCCGTGCTCTGGACGCCTGAACAGAAGCACCTGCCACGGGGGCCCGTGTTTTAGGAGATCCATCCAGGAGCATCAACACGTGTGACCACTGTGCCCTCTCCTAAAGTCCTGGGGAAATCTGGTGGGATTATCAACAACAACGATAAATAATAATAATAACACAACCCTGGAGCTCACAGTGATGAAACATGTGGGTGGCCCGGCACCTGCGTGGAGCCACTGCGTCCTCACAGCCCCGGGCAGGTGGTATCAAGGCCTCACTTCTCCCGGGGCAGCTCTCCCAGCCACACACAGGTCCCTCCACGGGAAGATCCTCGGGAGAAAAGCATAACTCCTGCCTCCCTAAAACCACCAAGAGCAAAGTGAGGCCACAGCACCATCCGTTCAAAGAGCGTTTAGCAGTCTCTATCCAAGAAAATGTGCAACCCGCGGGCATTGAAAGCGCACGCGTAGAAAAAATATGATGGAAGCTTTCCTCAATTTGACAACACTGAAGTTTCTCTGGACATCACCAATAGTGATTGCAAAGTAAAATGTAAGCTTTCTAAACCTTCGACAATAAAAAAATGTCGGTCAACCCCGCCAGAGGAGATTGCCCCATAGAAAGTGACATCACGCAACTGCACAGAGAGGCCGCCAAGAAGCACGCGGCCGGGCAATTACTAGTATTAATGACCAATGATGCAACTCTCAGGCTTTCATGTTACTCAAGGTACCTGTTTGCTTTTCAAGTACTGTTATTAGATGCAATTTTTTTCTCATTTCAAATAAATACTCACTTTTATACCTACACTTTGCAATTTTTCTCTCTTGTTTATATGGCTCCCAAGGGTGTCAGTCTTCAGGTCCCCGCTCCTGGCGCAGCCCCCACCTTCCCGCACTGGCTCCGAGATCAAGGGCAGGGCCATATCAGATTCATCTGCTCGCCCGCCCAGGACCCAGAGTGACGCAAGTTCTCAAAGGTTTTGTTCAGGAAGCCCTGCAGGGCACAGAGACAGGCCCAACTCCAGCCACGCTTGGCAGTGACCTCAGTGAGCACTGTAGTCAGCTCAGCAACAGGAATATGTTGTGATGGAAAGGGAGAGTGCACCTTGTTCTCAGAGGCACCGACTGCTGCCGGACGCAGGGAAGAAGGCTGCTTCCTCGGGCAGGCCGTGCTCTGCGGTGGCCGAGTCCCGGCCTGCACGCTGGACCCACCACCCTGCCTTCCTCTCTCCGTGTCCACCCAGGCCCCCCCGCTGAGTCAGGCGCTCCCAAAAGGTTCCCATCTGTCCCCACAGTCTCATCTGCTGGGGCAGCCAGTTCAGTCAAAAAAAGAGACAGACGCTGTAGGTGACATGTTCTTGGCACTCTCTAGAGAGACGGGAATTTGGACTCACAGAAATGCTGTGTGCAAGGGGAGGAGCTCCGCACTCATTCGGGGTCAGAGCTGGGGACTGAGACGGTGCGCCTGCCACCGCCACGGTTTGGGGATGTAGCTGGCCCAGTCCCCCTCCAATCATCCCAGACGTGCACACCCACACTTTCACACTGGTTTGGTTTCAAATGTGGCCAAAAGAAAAACATATCCGATACTGTCTGTGGGGAGAGGGAGGTTTGAAAAGAATCAGAATCAATTATTTTAGCCTCACGCCTTTGTCCCTGAATGTTCATGTTGCACGTGCGTGGTAGATGGTACGATACTCCCACCTCGCTCACATGCCGGGGACGCGACACCTTTGCCCTTCGCTCTGTGTGGGTCTTGCTCAAGAGCCCCAGCCACCAGGCTGCAGTCTCATCCAACATTGTGATTAAATCAGTCTGGGAGGTAGCTGTTTGGTCTCTGAGCCTTCATCGCCCCTCCACCCTCTCTAGATGGCACCTGAGCCTACGGCGCTGGGGAGAGGGGCTCAGGAGACACTGTGGCCGTGGATGAAGTCTGGAGCTTTGTGGGCCTCTGATGGGGCCCCTGGTTGGGATGTCCCAGAGTGACCTCCCGGGGCATTTCCCAGCATTTCTGCAGGAGCTCTCTCCCTCCCACTGGTTCTGCCCTCTGGGCCTCTGGCCTGGTTCCCTTTGTGCCGGTGAGGACAGTGAGGACGGTGAGGACGGGTGATGGAGCTCCGGAGAGCCAGGTACACATGCCCAGGGCTCCCTGACCGCTCAGCTGCTCCGTCAACAGTGAACACTCAGTAATGACCCCAAATTACAAATCCCAACATAGAGATGCACTCTGACACGTTATCTCAACACACATTAGCTCATTATGACAGACGCCCTGGGCAAACGGCAGCCAGAACAGCTCAAGCCCTGGCCGGGGCAGGGACACTGCCGAGCAGAGGGCCCGCCTGGGAGGCCTCCCGCTCGCCACCCTCAGCTGCAGCTTCCCTGGGCCTCACATCACCCGGAAACGCTTTGGGGAGGCGAATGCATCCTGGCTCCTGCACCTCTGCTCAGGGGACGCCAGCAGTGCCCTTTCCTGGAGCAGGTGCCCTTGGGAGATGGATGGCGCAGAGCCGCTGACTGAGGCGGCTCAACAAGCAGCAGCTGAGCTCCCAGTTCTTGTGCAGCTGCAAGTGTAAGATGGAGCCCGGACCCTGCCCCAGGCCGTCCCTGACCCGGGGTTGGCAGGCAGTCCTGGCGTCCCTCCTTCCTCACATCACCGTCCCTGTGTCTCCGTGGTTTCTCTCTCATGACAAGGACACAGGTCCTTACATCTAGGGCCCACCCCTAACAAAGGATGATTTCATCTCAAGATGCTCCACTAATTCCATCTGCAAAAATCCTATTCTCAAATAAGGTCACATTCTGAGGTTCACCTCATCACAGGAGCCTGTGACTCTAAGAAGATCAGAAGTTGCCTCATGGGGCAGGCGATGAGAGCTCTGTGCTCTCCACCCTCCAGGTGTATTAGCTCCAGGAGGTGAGGGAGACGAGCGTGTAACCCTGTGGAACTGGGGAGACAGGCTGCAGTGCCGTCATCGGGTGTGGATGATGCTGGCTGGCGTGGGGGAGCCTGCAGGGGAAGTGGCCGCAGAGCCTGGGGCCCTGGGCAGCAGGGCTTTAGGTGCCCCAACAGAACCGGAGCACGGGCAACCTGGGGCCGTTTGGGCTATGACTTGGACCAACACTGCAGAACCTGGCAGGACTGCGCTGGGCGCCCTCCCCTTTCAGAGAAGGAGGAAAGTGTGGGCAGATGGACAGAGGGCACCCCTGGTCCTGACCCTGGACCCATCTCTGGGGAGACCCTGCTGCTCAGCCCTCCCGGCCTCAGTTTCTCAGTGTGGACGATGGTGTTCTCGGCTCCATGGCGTCTGAACGCTCCTGTCCTCCTGGCGGCCCAGGAAAAACCATCAGTTTCCTCTGAGAGCAGAAGGTGGAGCCTGCCCTTGGGAGAGGCGGGGTCAGCGTTACTCTGAAATGGTGTCACCCTGTGAGAGAGGAGAGCACCTCAGATAGCAGCTGGCCAGGGCAGCAGGGCCAAAGGCACCGGCTGGCCGGCTCCCCACAGGGCCTCCTGGCCAGCAGCAGGTGGAACAGATCCGTTTGTCTCTGAACTCAAAAGCACCAGCCCCATCTTGAACTAGGTACCCTGTCATTAACCCAGAAAGTCCGATTCCCAAGACAGCGGTCATGTACTTCCCCTGGGGCCTCCACGGGGACACATGGAGCCTGGTTACCGCCTCATAAAGAGCACCCGCTACAATTACCCTCTGATTGCGCCATTAAAAGGCTGTGGGGAGGAATCTACATGGGGGAGACTGGACTTTCTTCATGGAAACCACCAGCCTTGTTAATTCGTCCGAACTGCTCCGAGGCTGTAACAGCGGGCATGACAGCGACACTGTCGCTCCGTGGCCCTTCCCTCCTGACCACCACTGAGCCCTGCCTCCCGCAGGAATCCTGTGGGATGGGGCTGTGCAACCGCAGCTGAGACGGGGCTCCACGCCACCCTGGGCTCCTGCACTGTTCGCCGGGCGTGCAGGCACCCCTCCAGGCCTGGTTTCCTGAATTTTCAGGGAGGACACGGAGGCGAGGTGATAGATATACTTCAAAGCCTTCTGTGGCCTCTGGCTCATGGTAACTCTGAACAAACACTTCCTGGATGAAGGAATGAGGGAAGAAATGCTGCTGCTGCTGCTGCTGCTGCGTTGAGCTAGACCGGGCCGTGCTCAGGGTGTTCCAGTGTTTCTGTAGATTTTGTAAATGGAGTAAGTTCAGAACCTTCCAGGGACCCCTGGCAGGGGCCCGGTGTCTCTGTTACCTGGATAGTCAGTGGCCTGGCAAAGAGGATCCTGCTTGGGGCCATAAACCCGAGCGTGATGGGCTGTAAACAAGGCGTGTGGGGCGCGGTGCCGCAGAGGGGCCATGCCAGCAGCAGGAGGCAAGGCCCAGGCCAAGGTGACCAGTAGGACGGGGAGGTGACAGCTGAGTGGGAATAAGGAAGAAGTGATCGTTGTGATAATGACTGACTTCCTTCACTCAGCACACACTTCAGAGAAGCTACCTTGTGCCCCAAACGACTCCGCATGCTGGACTAGATTGGTGCGGAGACCTGTGTGCGCTAATTCTCACGGTGACCCCGCCAGATAGGGACAGAGACCTACAGGCACAGCGACCATTGTCCTCCTGATCAGCTACGAGGACTCTGAGGCTGGGAGGGGTCCTGGCTGCGGGAACCGGGAGGGAGTCTGGCAGGACAAGGATGCCCGCCCCACCTCCTCGGGGCCAGGCGGACGGGGCACTCCCCGAAGCACGCTGAGTGACCTATGGATACACACAGAAAATCATGGGAGCCCGTTGTTCTGCTAACATTGGAAGGACGTAACCGAGGAGTCGTCTTTTCAAGAAACAAACCTCAGATAACCTCCTACCTGCTGGGATTCCAGCAGCACCCTACTACAGAAATAGTCTATGAATATTACATAACACCTCGATCTCTCTCTGCGAAAAAAAGCCAGGCATGTGAAGAGCAGAGTTCTCAGAGACAGCAGCGAGGGGCGTCCCTCATGGTCAGCCACTTAATTCGAAGGACGAGGACCCAAGCAGGGAGCCGCGCAGCCGGTGAACATCGCCTAATTAAAACCTCTTTTATAAACGGCACCATTAACACCACACGGCCACCGGCTGCAGGATGTTTCCATTAGGGACACGATCTCAGGCCTAAGAAGCTCCTCTGAACTCGCCTGAGCTCATAAACCCAGCGGGACTGCACTCCTGCCCCAGGCAATTTGGACGCTCTGAGAACACAGTCACACAGGAGGCGCCCCCCCCCTCCCCCCAACTGGCTGCAGGCATCCTGTTGACAGGGTGGGAACATAGGGAGAGGGAGCTCATGCAGAGAGAGAGGCCGTGGATCAGGACTTGGCCTTGGCTCTTAGGTCGCCAGGGAATCAATTTGAGGGTGAGGTTCCTGGGATGCCGGGCCTCCAGCCCCCTGACATGCAGGGGGAGGGCCATGCTGTGTGGCGGGTGCCCTATTCCCCAGGACAAAGCCATCTCACTCTACCCTGTCCATGTGGTTCCTAGGGAGGAGTCATCCCCCACAGGGACAGGTCAGACCCCACCTTACAGAGGGGGGGCAGCTGGATTGAACTGAGGGGGGGTGGGAATTGCCTTTGTCATCAGTTTCTCCACCAGATAAGTGGCAGAGAGCCAGGCCTCACAGGGGCACACTCCTTCCCCCTGGTGCTGCCTGCCCCCAGGAGGGAGCCCCCCCTCTCACTGTCCCTCCTGGTATGAGGTGAGTCTGGGGCAGGAAACAGGTGTGCTCCGCTCAGCTCAGCCTCCCCTTCTCCCGAAGGAGCCCAGCCCTCTGCTGGGTCCACACCCCTGTCCCCGTGGGCCCTGGGCTGGGCTCCTCCAGGGGAAACGGTGAGCCTGAGGCATAAAGCTGACCCAGGAGGACACAGTTTGACTCTGGGTCAGGGCACATGCCAGGGCTTCCGGCTCCATCCCCAGTAGGGGGCGTGCAGGAGGCAGTCAGTCAATGATTCTCTTTCATCATTGATGTTTCTGTCTCTCCCTCTCCCTTCCTCTCTGAAATCAATAAAAATATATTTTTTAAAAAAGAAGAAGAAAAGTGGGGTGGAGCTGTGGGAAACGCCTCAGTGTCCCAGTGGGATGGAAGGAGCTCAGAAAGGTGTGGGGCCAGGCTGTCCCTGAGGCTGGCCGTCCACGCCAGGCCCAAGCCCAGCGCCCACGCCTCCTGGAGGCACTGCTGGCCTCTCTGAGCAAGGCCACGTCTCATCGCTGCCCGGCAGGCGCCGCGGCGGGTCCTGGGACGATAGCGGTGATAATGGCAGTAAGGATGCGTGAGGCTGTGAAAGCCAGAACGCAGAGCAGATGGAGAGGTCCCTGATCCCAGGACCAGCGGCTCCGACTCCAGGCGCACTTTTCAAATCCCCCCGGGGTGTGATAAATGTCTGGACTTCCTCAAAGGCACAGCCAAGGGAAGGAATGCTCAGTGACCACACCCAGCTCTGGCCTTATCTCTGAAAATGTATTCCTTGTTTCTGTAGAAACGAAACATGCCCAAGTGAACAAAATCAAACACTCCAGAGAATGAAGACAGCCAGACTCCTCCCAGCTCAGCCGCCTGGCAGGACCCCTCTGAGAGGATCAGAACCCAGAGAAGGAAGCGCCCCTCCCCCTTGGGAGACAAGTGAGCTAAGGAGGGGACACACATGGGCGGGGGGGGGACCCCAAACACACCTGGGGGAGACGATATTCGAGGTGAGAGGAAACCTATTCTCGTCCATAAAATGCAAGTTCAGGATTTTACATAGACTGGGCCACGATCGCCATGTTGCTCTGAGATCATTTTGCTGTTGTTGCTAACAGCATATTATAGAAAGAGCTCAGTGTCAAGGCAGAGCCACACACCACGGCTTTTCATGCTTTTCACTGTCCTCTGGCATTCCAGCGCACTCACCAAAGCTCCCACAGCCAGACCCATTCGGGCCACTTACAGCATTTGTTTTTCTCTCTCTACTTTTGTTTTATAAGTAGCATCCTAAGGGCATGTTTGTACATTCCTATTCTAACCTGTGTGATTACCTCCTTCACAGCAATGACAATGACTAGACATCTTCCACTGATCCCTATGTCCTCCTGTCTCCTGAGGATTCTAATCGCAGACACCTACTAACCACGCAAGGACACGCTCCATCCCTCTGCCTCCCACAGGGATTGCTAGTCTCACTGCTATGTCCACATTTATCTCACATTCTTCCTCTTCTCTGCATCTGTGTTGCCTGTGCACATCCTTTGCCACTTCTCTTCCTGGGACAACTGGTCTCCTAGTTGATCCATAAAAGCCCAGACACCTCCGGGTCTGCCACATGGGTGTGTGAAAAGTCGGTCCCCAATTCTGACTCTGTTTTTGGATCTCTCAGAGATGTGCTTCTCCCACGGCTGTTCCCATTCTGTGGGCACGGGTATCCATACTTCCCCTTATGATCCTGGACTGGACCTACACAAGAAGACCTTTTCAGCATCACTCCATCTACAGCATTTGTATTTGGGGTTTGACTGTTTAATTCTTTGATGGATGGATGGATGTACCTTTAAAGGCATAGGATTCAGACTTCTTTTTCCATGTGCCAAGCCACTTGTCCCAAAAGATTTTATTGAGAAATAAAACCAACCCCTCTCACTTGGTGTGGGAACCATGCCAGAGTATGCTGGATAGTCCAGGCCAATTTGAGCACAGAGGCCTTGTTGAGAATACACCAGATGTCCAAGGCCACTCTGAGCATGGGAATCTTAATCAAAGTGTCCAGGACTATGTGCAGGTGCAATGGCACAGCAAGCAGGTTTCAGATGGAACTTGCTCTCACAATTAGCGCTGTGAGCAGGATGTAGCAGTGAGTGACCCCACAGTTGGCATAGTCATCAGGCAGGATTCAGGAGTGTGTGCCTCCTCCCTGACTTGGTTTGAAAATCCACCTTTTGGTGGAGTGTGCAACTGTCCACTAACCGGCACCACACACACGCAATTCCAATGACAGGAGCTGTTGTCACAGCTTCAGTCCTAACAGGGCTGCTCCTCGGACAGGGCTCTGTTTTAGGATTTTTCTTATTATTTGAGGCTTATGGGTTTTCTTCTTTTTCCATTTTTTGGGGAAGGAATCTGAATTTTATAATGTGCTGATGCACATTTTCCTTACTTGGTCATTAGGAAAATAAATAAATAGAAGTAGATGATGGGCAGCAGTGTCACCTGAAGGCTGCCTCCCTCCATGCAGCCATCCTGCACCCAGGCCCATGGACACTGGACACACTCTGAGGGCCCGCTCTGTTCTGCACCCATAAATGGAGACTTCACCGCTTATACCGTGACTTTCGTTTGTCCTTCTGGTATAAGGCATCTCCCTTCCGGTCAATCTCCTCTCCTCTCCCCACCAAGACGCACCCCACATCCTTGAGCACTGGCCTGTGTCCCAGCCCTGGGCCCACATTTCTGCATCTCTGGTCAGTGTGGGGTTTCCTCGGGGTGCTGGCCCTCCCTCGGATCTAGGAGGCCTCGGTGGCTACTCGGCAGTGGTGTGGTGGAAGTGATTAACGGGGATGCTTTTGGTCCCTCCTCCCAACGAGACGATGGCGCCTGCCACCTCTCCCCACTCCCGTGTGTCCTGAAGTAGCGTCGGTGTGGAGCTTTACTTCAGGGAGGCAGGGCGGCGTTTGCCTCCTCGCCCCACAGCCCAAGCAGCATCCCTCTCGGAGGTTCACCACCAAACAGCTCAGGCCTCACCGTCAGAGTTCTGGTGGCCACCTCCTCCCGAGGCCACAGGCCAGGTGCCCCATCACCCCACCCCAGCGTCTCATCGGGTGCCTTGTCTTGGGGCCCCTCTGGGCAGCTGATGGGGCCTGGGGGACAGGGGTCAGCGCTGGTCCCGGGGGTGGGAGGCTCCAGCCCTGGCCCCCCAGCGAAAGAGACGCCGGCACGGGCAGGTCCTCCACTCCAGAGCGAGGCTGCGGTGCCGGGTGGCCCCCTCCCTCTGCAGCGCACTATCTGTACATGTTTACCAAGGCTCCTCCCCTGAGACATTTCCGTCCTGTTTGTTGAGGAGGCTCTGGCCCTTTTAAGAGCTTGAAGGATTCTGAAGTCCAAGTTAATCCCCATGAATGAGCCTGTGAAGCTTAAGCCCTCGCAGCAGAAAGAGAACATTTGGCAAACCAGTGTTAAAATTCTCAAAACAAACTTATTAGTGAACGCAGCCCGTCGCCATGACAACCAAACAGCACAAAAACAAGCCATCGGCACAGATTTATTATGTGGAAGGGTGAGCTAATACCATTGCAGAGGTGTATTATTTTCCACTTTCAGTTACAATAAAGAAAACTAATTTAAAATCCAGCATGAGAGTATGCGTGGCACAACCCCCCCCCCCCACACACACACACAGAAGCAAAGCCCCCGGCACGGGCAGGCACACGTGTCCCAGTGCACACGGCACCCGGACCCACCTCCCCATGGACACAGGCTCACGCGGGCTCCGGCTCACACGGCGGCAGCCACAGCATGCGGTCAGCCCCATGGCAACGGCCATCTCGGTGCGTGTCCGGCACAGGTGTGCCCCTGGCAGTCGGCTGCCCCCTGACAAAAGTGAGGGAAGGTATCAGTTGTGAGTCAAGTCCCAGACTAGGGTCACCACCTGAGTGTCAGGCCTTGTGTGAAACCCGTCCTCAACAAGGCCTGTCCCCCAGTTCACACTAGAAAAATGACAGATGGGGTCCAGCTAACAGTGTCATCCAACAGCCGCCGCAGTGGACTTGGGAGAAGTGGCTGCTGCACTGGGGCCCTCCCACTGCCTGCCCTCAGAGTGCTTGAAAGGGGGCAGCAATAGAATTTGGGGAACCAGCTAGTAATGTAAGAAATATGAATCATGCTCTGCTAACCATGACCGTTTTATTCTGACTAAAGAAGGCACTTCTACCCTGACTGGAGCTGGAGATGCAGCCCTTCCTCCCCCTTTGGAGCTGCCTGTCATCATGGAAAGATGAACAACGATGCTGCAGAAACCAGACTCACCAGCCCTTTGAAGGTCCCCAGCCCTTTTGCAGACCTGCAGGCCTTTGCAGACCCCCAACCTGCTTACCTGTTCACTGCCCACCTGGCACTCCCTTTGGCTATTTCCCCTGTAACCCCAGCCCTTGCATGTCACTAAGCCCTTTGAAGACCCCTAGCCCTTCTGCATGTCTGTAAACTGCCCTTTGCCTACTTTTCCTTTGTGCTTGTGCTATATAAGCAACTGGTTATGGTGGGTGCAGAGCAGATTTCTGTGGCTGACCTGCTGCTCTCCCATGCTGCCGGCAGTGCTAGAGGGATCGCTCATGTGATTCAACCCTGTCTCTGCTTATTTGACTCGAGTAGTGACAGGCAGCACAGACCCATTGTTTGTCCGGTTACATGCTGACCCTTTTTTTCTGGAATAAGA
>NW_005353838.1:15223696-15228343 GCF_000412655.1 Myotis brandtii | reverse complement strand
ACACACACACACACAACCCCAGAGCAGGTGCCACTGATTTTCTGGTGCCGGGCTAAAAGCAGGGGCCTTCTCTCTCCGGCCACCATCTGGCCTCCCTCACCCCCGCTGCACACACTGCCCGCACGGGCTGGTGCCCTCTCCGTGGTGCCATTCACTCGCTTTGCTCTTCCCCCCACACTTGGCTTGGGTGTCCCCTCTGACATTTCTCGTCCAGATGAGGCCCTGGCTGGCTGCTCACTGAACCTTTGCTCAGTCTCTGTCCTTGTGTTGAAACGACCATTTCTTTGTTTTCTCGATGATTTACACATTGAGAGTAGGAACTCTGGGCTTTAGCTCTGTCTCCATTGAGGGGCGAACGGGCCCAGACCTGTGGATAGATCATCAAACCAGGAAAAGGGGACATCGAAATGCCTCCCGGGCCACCCGGAGCTGGAGAAGGTGCGGGCAAAGCGTGTGTTACTCTAAATCACGTGGAGGCAAATGTCCTGAAGAGCAAGGAGGGGTTTTAGGGACATGCGTGTAGGTTTCACTGTGACTCTGAGAGGAATGAGGGTCAGGAGAGGGGTCTGCCTGTCCCAGGCCAGGCCGGGCCTCACCCCTCGGGTTTGGATGGAGTCAGAGCAGACGTGGGCTGCTTCATGGCCTCCACCCTCTTTAATTTCAGGCCTGGGCTGTGAGGGTGTAAAACACACGCGGCCGCACACGTTCAGGAGGAAGAACACGTGTGCCGGCACCTTTACAAGCCTGGGTCTGACGGAGGACCAGGAAACACGCATAATTACAGCAGACACGCTCGGGGGTTGGGCTGGCTTCTGCATGAACTGTTTTAAGAGCAACAACTCACTCAACCCAGCTCAGGGGTGAGGCTACCATCACCCCAGCATAGAGCCCAGTGAAGGGCATCCTGGTCACAGGGCTGGAGAGTGGTGGCCTTTGACACGGAGCCCGAGCTCTGGCCTAGAAGGGCGGACATTGGACCAAAGTAGACGCCACAGATCTGCCCCACCCCTGGCTCTGCCCGAGCCTCATCACAGGGCACAGAGGCGGCGATTTAGCTTCACTCCCCAAAAAAGAAGATAAGCACAGGGTGAGATGTGGATGCGGTAAGGCTCGCGGTGAGATGACAGGAAGGCTCCTGTCTGCTGAACCCAGTGAGGAGCCAGGGCAGGTGCTGACAGTGAGGGAAGGGGCATAAGGTACCTGAGCAGAGAGGGAAAGCCTGCCGTCCCTGCTGAGGGAGGGACCTGCCAGGAGCCTGTGCAGCCTGGGCCACAGCTGTGAGAGCAGCCTGCTCGGCAGGGCCCCAGGGCTGGCATTTGCATTGTCCTGCAGCCTGAAGGTGCAGGGAAGCGGGGAGTGGGGTAGGTCCTCCACTGGGCATCTGCATAACAACCCTGGGAACAAGCAGCCGAGGGGGCGGGGGGCAGGGAGGGTGCATCGGTGGACAGAGGGACGCTGTGGGTCACAAGCTGGATAAACCAACAGCGAAGCCGGAGGGAATGAGAGACCTCAAGAAGTGGAAGCATGAGACCATGTAAGCTATCCCTTCATCCCCAAGCTTTCTTTTTCATCGCTTTTCTTGTAGGAGCAACCCCCAGCTTCTCAAGGCCACCACCCAGGTGGCTCCAAGGGACCAAAGGATGGCTTTGACCTCGCTGCATTTATCTGGAGGCATTTTGACTCACAGTAAACACTGTTCTGTCAGAGTGGATGCTTCTTCATGGTTCATAGTAATTACTAGGTGTACCAGTTAATAATGAGGATTTTTTTCAATAAATGGAGTTATACGTATGTTGATATATATGCGATTTGATATGTATGCTATTTTGTTGTATTGACAGCAAGCTTCAAAACTTCACATGTCAAATCTTCTGAAGGTGTTAACATCATAGATATTTTTACGCTTAAAAATGTTGAATTTCATGCAAAAAAAGAGAGCATTTGAGGGAAGTTTTAATTCAGCGGTTCTCAACCTGTGGGTCGAGACCCCTTTGGAGGTTGAATGACCCTTTCACAGGGGTCGCCTAAGACCATCGGAAAACACATATATAATTACATATTGTTTTTGTGATTAATCACTATGCTTTAATTATGTTCAATTTGTAACAATGAAATTGGGGGTCACCACAACATGAGGAACTGTATTAAAGGGTCGCGGAATTAGGAAGGTTGAGAACCACTGTTTTAATTCATTACCTTATTTTGAAGAAAAGCGCTGCTGAAAGTTATCGTATATTTCAGGAAGCTTATGGTGAACATGCTCCATCTCAAGATACTTGTGAACACTGGTTTAAATGCTTTAAAAGTGATGATTTCAATGTGAAAGACAAAGAACATCCAGGTCAATTGAAAAAGTTTGAAGACCAACAATTACAAGCATTATTGGATGAAGATGCGTGTCAAACTCAAAAACAACTTGCAGAAAGATTAAACGTTGCTCAGCAAACAAACATCAACTGAATGAAAGACAAATGGAAAACCGAAAAGTCATCAGTAAAATGTTGTTTCAATGGCACGAAGGAAAGTCTTTTTTGCATTGAATTGTGACTGGCGATGAAAAGTGGATTTATTTTGAGAAGCCCAAACGCACAAAAGCATGGGTTGATCCAGGTCAACCATCAACATCGACTGCAAGGCCAAATCGCTTCGGAAAGAAGACAATGCTCTGCATTTGGTGGGATCAGGAAGGTGCAATGTAGTACGGGCTTCCAAAACCAGGTGAAACCGTTAATCTGATCACTACCAACAATGAATAATCAATTTGAACCACACTTTAATCGTAAAACAACCAGAATGGTCCAGAAGACACGGCAAAGTAATTTTGCTTCATGATAACGCACCATCACACACTTCAAAACCAGTTAAAGACACGTTAAAATATTTTGCCTGGGAAGTATTAACCCACCCACCGTATTCACCAGTCCTTGCTCCTTCAGATTACCACTTGTTCTGATCGATGGCACACGCACTTTCTGAGCAGCACTTCAAGACGTACGAAGAAGTGGAAAACTGCATCTCTGATTGGTTTGCCTCAAAACAAGAAAAGTTCTATTGGGACAGTATCCACAAATTACCTGAAAGATGGGGGCAATGTGTAGCTAGCGATGGACATTACTTTGAATAAAGCAATTTTGATGTTTCTCTTGAAATTATCGTGTTTTCTTTGATTACAAAATCCTTAGTATTAACCGGTACACCTGGTATACACTTATGAAAGATGGAATTAGCCATAAAATAGAGAGGCCAAGCACAATTCTCTAGCAGCCATCGCTCACCATTGTCCAGGACTAGCTAAGAAATGCGAATGATTGAAATACAGATTGTTAATTTGTATTCAACATTAATACGACCAGGAAAAATAACACCAAATAAAACCAACACAAATTGAAGCCGCACACAGTAAAAATTGTTACAGATGAAAAATGGAATGAAAAGTCACTGTTAACTATGAAAACTATGAAACTGAACCAGGAAAAGGGAGAGTTAGTGGAAATAATCAACAGAAAATGAAACTGGGTGTGTGTTAAAATACAGGTCAACTTTGTTAACATTCAGATTGGCAGAAGAATTTAAAATTCTTACCAAAATTTAGATCTGTGCAAATTTTCCAAGAAATGCGGCTGTGTAGAATAACCAGAAAAGAAGTCTCATTAGCGTAGAAGATAGAGTTGTTGACATTAGGCACGGATGAAAAACAAAAGCCAGAAATCCTACAAAAATGGATGAGTCAAATTGTCACTGAAAATAAAAATGGAAACACTTTGGTTGACTGTACTGTGTAGAAAATTGATCCAAGAACTAAACTGGCTTAGTGGGATTAGCGTCAGAAATGCTTCCTTGACAAACGTCAACAGCTGTTGGCATAAGTCTGATTAATACGATGGTTCATGTGCTTGGAGTCAAACACTCTCTCAGGGTAAAACCAACTGCTGGGTCAAAAAGGCAGAGCCAAACGGCCCAGCTCCAGAGGGGCCTTTAGGGATGGGCCAGCGACCGGACGTGTGCTCACGTGAGTCAGGCACAGCCTCTCCGAGCTCTTCCATGAGATTCACTGGCTAGACTCTGCAAGAAAGTCCTCTTTCTTTCTTCCAGATCACAGGCCATAAGAATCCAGGCCTGCGGCACCTTGACAGTGGCTCGAGACACCTGTTTGAAAAACAAAGTCAATTCAAATTGAGAAAGAGAGTGAAAGAAGTGGGGAGACAAGGGGAAATATAGAGAGATCTGATGGCCTCCCAGGCCCCTGACTCCCGCTGTGCCGCAAACCATCAGTTCCTGGATTTGCCTGCTGGGTGAGCCAGTCATTTAAGTTGGGTTCTATTACTTGTAACCCAAAGAGCCTGAATAGTATAAGAGTTGACCTCTCAACCAGGTGATAGAACAGGTCTCAGCGGTCACAGAGAAAGCGAGCTGAGAGGTTGGAGGCTGTGGTTCAGACCATAGAACTGCTGCAGCTCTGGGAAATGCCAGGTTAGTGCTCAGGGTCATGGCCATGTGTGTGGTTGAATAACCGTGAAGGTCAATATGCTTGAGGAAGTTGAGGGATCTGGAGCTAAATGGTGGGTATGTGGCCCATTGAGACTGGAGACACCTAGAATGTATTTGTGCGGAGAGATGAGGAGCCAGCTTCTACTAGTAAAGCTCCCG
>NW_005353838.1:15219007-15223637 GCF_000412655.1 Myotis brandtii | reverse complement strand
GGGGGGGGGGGGGGGCAGCTGGTCTGGAGGGCCGCAGGGGACAGCGAGGGAGGGTGAAGGGTGGCGAACTTGGATGTCCTGAGCCACAAAACAAGGAAGGCCATTTCGTGAGGACTGAGGTCACAGATTTATAAAGTTCACATTCGCCTACTCAGTTTTTGTGGGTGGAGTAGTGGCCCCACCTCCCCAAATTCATGCTGTGAAGCCCTAATCCCAGAACCTTAGAATGGGCCTTATTTGGAAATAGAGTGACTGCAGCTGTGATTGGTTAAGACGAGGTCATCTTGGATTAGGGTGGGTCTCTAATCCTATGTGACTAATGTCCTTACAAAAGGGGAAATTGGGACACAGGCACACAGGGAGCGCTCCCCGTGCAGGTAAAGCAGAGACCCACCGGCAAGGAGTGAGGGTCTGTCAGCAAACCAGCAGCTGGGGAGAGGCCCGGGCAGACTCTTCCACGGCCTTAAGGAAACTGGCCCCACTGACACCCTGATCTGGACTCGCGGCCTCCAGATGGTGAGAAGGCAACCTGCTGGGGTGGAGGCACCCAGGTCGCGGCATTTTGTTATGGCACTTGGAAAACTCAGCACTTAGAACCCGCAATTCCAGGCCAAGGCATTTTCCCGGGAGAGATGAGTGTGATTGTCCGTATTAACCTCAGACCTTCAATGAGTGAGTGGATGAACAAATGCAGTACATTCCACAAGGGACTACAACTCAGCAATGAAAAGGAACAGATCCTGATACACGTGACATGGAAGAATCTGAGCAAGTCTCATGCTGAGCAAGAGGGCCGGCCACAAAGAGGAGACTGCTACAGGGTTCCGATTCCACAAAGGTCTGCACAGCAAAACTGGGCCCTCAAGACAGCGGCCTGGCCAGCGTGCTTGTGCATGAGGGATGGCAAAGGGGCAGATAGCACTGCTACCTGGTTCTCATTCCCATGGCCTCTCTCTGCCCCACAGTGACCACCCAGCACCCACCCTGATTCGGGTTCCTTGGGTGGCCTGGGATGGGGGAGGCCGGTGTGGGAAGGGGGCAGGGAATGAAGCAGGGACAGGTTGGGGGAGAAGTTGGGGAAGGGGGGATATTAGGGGGGGATGAATGAGCCCTGGCCTCAGTGGTCAGGACACAGATGGGTGATTTCTGTATCCACTGGCCACATCCCTTCTCTCATGTGCCACCTCAGGAGACCCTATCACTGTCCCATCCTAGTGAAATCCTCAAAACCATGTGACCATGGGCCCCAGTCCATACCTCCACTGGGCACACCCCCATTTACAGGATCAAACCCAAATCCCACCCACCCTTTGATCTGTATCACACAGCCTGTCTCATGCCTCCTCCTTGGGTCCTCACCATGTGGCCCCTTGGCCCTCACAGTTGTGAAGGCTGCCTCTCAGGCTCCAGCAGAGTGGAGAGGGGAGCCAGCTCCAGGCTCTGTGGCATTGGACAAACCGCTTTCCGGCTCTGAAATGATGTCTTCATGGGTGAAGCAGAGAGCTGGGGACTCAGCAAGGTCACGTCCACTCCCCCACAGCCCTGCCCCTATCTGACTGTGGTCCTGCAAGCAGGGACAGGCCCCCCTGTCTCCTCCTTGGGCCTGGAGGAGCTGGTGAGGTTTGCTGCCTGTGGCCAAGCTGCAGGATCTGGGCAGGGGCAGGGCCCAGCCTGGGAACCCAGGAATTCATTCAGCTCTCTCCTTTCCACACAGGAAATCAACAGCCCAGCTTGGCACAGCCCCGGGGGCTCTCAGGTGGCTCTCAATGTGGACTCTCCAGGAGGCGGGTCCTTTGTCCTCGTCCCCGCCCGCCCAGGAGAGGCAGGCCAGCTCAGAAACTGGGCCCTTGCGGACAGCCCACGCTCAAGGACACCTGTGTATTTTGTTTTGAACCTGAGCATACTTCATTTCTGGCAGCGTTGTCTAGATAATGCATCACGAAAGATAATTCTCATTTTCACTTAATGGGAAATGAAGTCTCTAGATCACCAGCCATAAAATGGGGCTGATGTACTGTGAGGTGAAGGGAGACGGGGAGGCTGTGTTACTTTGCTTTTCTGCACTGGCAGGCTGCTGGCAACCTTCCTTTTCATGCAGGACAAACCCAACAATGGGAAACGTGTTCTTTTAGGAAAAAGTGGTGCATGGAGCGAACGGTGTTTACTGAGAGCCTGAGACTAAACTGTGGATGCTGTCACCCGGTCTCCCGGAGTCACAGGCTATGTGATTGCTGCTCAGGCCTTCGGCTGGTTTGACAGTAATTTTAATCTCTCCTCGGGCACACCGCAGCTGCGCCAGTCTCAGGGAACACAGCTGTTGCTGCAGCACGGCCTGTTCTGGGGACAACTCCTGGCCCTGCCAGACCTGCTCACAGCAATTCCGGGAGAGGCTCCAGGGTGAGGAGTAGGTTCATCCACAGTCGGCAGTGCCACGAGGACACCAGAGCAGGATGGCACCAGAGGGGCCTTCGTTGGGGTGAGGTGAAGTTGACAACATCCTGGGAACAGACATGGGGGTCTTGGCGGATGCGGGGCAAAACTTCTGGCTTTCTGCCATCTACTGGTTATGGAACCATGTCTGTGGCAGAGACAGGCTGTGATAACCCAGCCCCAGGCTTGGGACGCACTGTCCCAGGAAAGCTTAGTTCTTGCTCCAGGTTTGGGCAGGGAGGGGTCCAGCTTGGAGGGTCTGCCCTCTGGAGCAGGCAGCTTCCAAGAGCACCCTGGGGACTCCATCTCAGGAAGGGAGGAAGGGTAGGGGAGCTTCCAGAGCCAGGTATGCAGGGAACCCAAACTGCTCCCCGACTTTCCAATGGCCAGAACTCATGGCACAGCAGTCCCTAATAGCACCAGACACAGTATAGTACCTAACAGTAGAGGATGCTGGGATTTGTAATCCCTAATAGCACGGGATGCTGGGAAGTGTAGTCCAGTTGTGAGTTGGGGCTGCAGGGCTGCCACTGTGACTCCCCAGAGCTGAGCACCTGGGATGGAGCAGGGAGGAGGTTCAGAGGCTCTGCCAGATGCAAGAACTGAGGACACTAATCCTAAAGAAGGAAACTCAGGTGCATGGCATCTTCAAGGATTTGAAAATCTGAAACAACTTGACTGTGAGAGGCTATGTGGCAAACAGCTGTAAGCAACAACAGTCAACCGCCAGGTTCTCACAGAGGAAGCAGTGCCTCCTTGTGTGGACAGAACCCAAGGGTCACAAAGAACCCTGGGCCAGAACTGCAGGGCAGGAGCCGCTGTTGCTGCTCCCTGTACAAGAGAGGCTGCAGGCCTCTGATGGCCTGAGAGCCAGGGCCGTGTCCACTGTGTCTCTGCTCAGGCCAGCCCTTAGCACAGCCGTGGGCAAACTACGGCCCGTTTGAAATGAATAAAACTAAAAAAAAAAAAAAAAGACCGTACCCTTTTATGTAATGATGTTTACTTTGAATTTATATTAGTTCACACAAACACTCCATCCATGCTTTTGTTCCGGCCCTCCGGTCCAGTTTAAGAACCCATTGTGGCCCTCGAGTCAAAAAGTTTGCCCACCCCTGCTTGCATCTGCTTCTTAGTTCCTCCCCAGAACCAACAATGTAACTGGGGAGGGGAGGTTACTGAAGGCCACCTACCTACCTTCAGAATGGACAAGAAATATTACAGAGCAGTATTTGCAAGCCACTGTGAGCTTTAAAAGTACCACATATTATTGGCAAATATTTCCCCATGATGTTCATGGATATGAATTGGGAAGGCAGGTGGTGAAGGGTCTGAGTGAGCGGCGGCACCTGAGGCTGCCAGGTGCGCTGACTTGGTTGAGAGCAGGCTAAGGGGCAAGACCTGTTGTAGCACCCTAACAAGAAAGGAGCCCAAAACTGTTGGCAAAGGCTTCTGCTTGGGTGAGAATCGGCTGACACTGGAATTTGATTTGAAAGTTGGGGGTGGGAGGGTGGGAAGGGGCAGGTGTGCTCAGACCATAGCTTCAGACTAACAAGATGCCCCTTGAGCTCGTCAGCCTGGTACTCACTACACAGCAGAGGTGGCCAATGATGAAAGGAACCCTGGAAGCAAGACCCCTGGGAACCCACCCGGTTCCCACAGGAGCCCCGCCTTAGGGGTCCGAGCTCCCTGAGCAGCACCCCCACCCCAACCCTGGACCTACATCCCTGTAGGCTGCAATGCTGGTCCCCATCATGTGGGGCTGACTGAAGGGTCAAATACCATGGTGGGGGCAAAGCTTGCAGGATGAGTATTGAATATATTGCTAACTTGGGGTCACCTTCAGCTCCAGTTGTGCAGGCCATCCTAAACTTCACTGCAGAAGAGCTAATGGGCCGATTCCTTGTGTAAGTTGATCTTTAACACCAACTCAAAAATTCCCTAATCCTACAGAAAATCACAGAAGCTCTGTCCGAAGACCAACCCTTCTCCCCCAGCAAATCCTGGAGCCTGCCTGCAAATAGATCCTAGAAGCAGACAGGCCATGACACACACACCCTCGGCAGCAGGTCACCGTGGGCATGGACCACAGGCCACCTGGCAGGGCCCCTGGCTCCCCACACGGGCGCAGCACGTGCTGGGCCCCTGGACAGCAGCACACCTGTCCGAGGGCGGGTGGCACTGCTGAGGCCTCAGGAAGAGC
>NW_005353838.1:15189017-15218996 GCF_000412655.1 Myotis brandtii | reverse complement strand
GGCGGGGGAGAAGCTCCCTCTGCCAGCAGCCAGGCGCCCCCTGCGTCAACCAGCCAGGCTTGCCAGGCAGAAGTGCTGGCCTAGTTGTTTTGAGGTTGTTTATCTCTCGGCTCAGAGCACATTCCTGAGTGTGTTTAAATCCTAGATTCCAAAGGGCGACCAGGACTGTTTATCCAAAGCTGGGTCTCCTTAAACCATTGTTTTACATCGCCCTGTTTTCCAAGCCATTTCCTATTTTCCTGCTGATACCATGAAAATATAATTTTTTTTCCAAAGGCTGTGAGCACCCGTAATGGCAGACAGCTGGCCTAAAGCTGGGGAAGGCCATTAGAGGATCAATGGTCCACAGGAAGCGGGCGATTAGGCTCCTCAGACGGGCGGCTCTGCTGATAACACGGACCCCGCCCTGCCGCACATCCTCCCCACTGACATGTTCCTCAAGGGGCCACTGACCCTGGAAAGGAAGGTGGGGGAGGGTCAGACCCTGTCCAGAACTGGTTCCCGGGAGACCTCTCCTGGCCAGCCCCTGCAGAGCGACCCCCAGGACTCCTGTGCTGGAGAGGGAGGGCTGCTCACTGGGCCGGACACACGGTCCCCTGGCCACAGAGCTACATGCAGAAGGCAGATGCTGACATGCAGCCCGTGGTGGGTGACGGATGAGGCCGGTTGGCACAGGGGCACAGGCTGCGTGTCAGTGCCGTTAACATCCTAGTGAGAACATTAATAGGCATGAAGCTCTTTCACGTACAAATTCACCCTCATCCCATGAGGGAGGCTCCCTACCACAACTTGAGAAAGTGAACACAGAAATAATTGCTAAAACACACAGCTGGGTCACTGATTCATTCAACAAACACCTTCGATAGGCCAGGTGCTGAGATTCAGAGCTGAGCAAAGTCAGACCTGGTTTAGGCCTCAGAGAGAAAGGCAGGAAGTCTCACCACATGCAGGCTGACAGCAGTGAACAGTAAGAACCAGAAAGGCTTGGGACAGCCCACCTGGAGTGAGGGGCCACCTGAGCATAGAAACAGCATGTCCCAGGCTCTCCCATGAGCATATGGGCCCTTGCTGACCACTGAGCTTCTCACTTAGCCAGTCTAGAAAGGGGCCCAGGAATCTGTTTTTTAAGGAGAATGCCAGGGAATTTTCATCAGCAGGGAGATTTGGGAAATGTTGGGGCTGTATTTCCCGACACCCCAGAGATCAGCTGTTTCCCCAGAGAACCATTAAGTGGGTGCTCCTGGGCACGAGGCTTCTGAAAGCCCCAGGTTCAAGGGTGCACATGGCTGAGGGTGTGGCCAGTCTGGGTGGGCAGAGAAGGTGTCCCCAGGAAGTGATCCATTGGCTCTGAGGCCAGTGATGACCACAAGCAACCTTTCTGACACATGTGCCTTCAGATCCTCAAACCAGCCTCCCTCCGTCCTCTGCCACCCACGCACAGCCGGCCCTCACAGCCCTATCTGACAGATTGGCAACTGGGGATAAGAAGGAGGAGCTCTGGCCAGCACGTGGCAACGAGGGGCCCGGCGGGGATGGCCCTCGACTCCTGTGCTCTCACAGCTCTTAGGAAAACCCTTTGCTTTTCTAAAAATTGTTTGCAATGTACACTTCCACTCAGATTTGAGCATCACTGTTGGGCCGGTGTGGCTCAGTGGTTGAACATCAACCAATGAACCAGGAGGTCACAGTTGGATTCCTGGTCAGGGCACATGCCTGGGTTGTGGCTTGATCCCCAGTGACAGGCATGTAGGAGGCAGCCAATCAATGATTTTCTCTCATCATTGATGTTTTTATCCCTCTCTCCCTCTCCTTCCTCTCTGAAATCAATAAAAAATATTTTTTTTAAAAAAAACATTCAACAATAAAGATTAAAAAAAATATATAAAAACCAAATCTGAGCATCGCTGTTAAGTTGCATGAGGAATCTTTTCCTGCTGTGCATGTGGGGTTGCAGCTAGACTTTCGTTGACTTGATGAGTTAATGGTACGAGCGCCCGTTTGCCAGAATGTCATTCTCAATGTCCTCAGGTCCTCACTTCTGTTAGCCACGTTCTGTGACGTTCCCCATAAAGCTATTCTTAGGCCTGTTTCTTCGTTCAGGTTTATGCAGGGATTCTGAATGCAGCCTGTTTTTCTGTTATCATCTTTAACTGGTTTCTGCCAGTGCACAGAAAGCTGTGGGTTTTGCGTGGACATTTCCTGTTGTCTGTGTTAGTGAACTGATTCCACATTTGTCGAACCATTAGCTCAAACACTACTGAAAATAAAACCTTACTGAGAATCCTAATAAAACTGAGAAAAGCATTAGTAGGGGTTTCATGCCACTTGACTATTCACTGTTTTGCTGAAGAGCAGGCCATTCCTGGTGGGTGGGGCTCCCTCCAGCTGGGTGGGGGTCAGTGTGCTGGGTCAGTCCCCACCCCAGTTCGCACACTGGTCAGCACCAAGCAGAGACCAGGAACATTTGATCAGACAGTCTGTTCCTCTTTTTCCTTTTTCTGTTCTCACAGCCAGTGTGGTCTCCTCGCTGACTTCACCTGGGCTTCTGGTCTACCTCGTATGTCTCTCACACACAGATTCATGGCTGTCAGTCTACTGTGATCTCTCTCTTGCAGATGAGAGGTGTCTTTGCACATGCCTCCCTTCCAATTCAGATCATTGGACCCTCACCCACGACTGTCCCTGTTCCCAATGCCCTGGGTGGCAAAGGGGACCTTCCAGGTCTTTACCACCTAAACCACCACAAAGCCAATCAGATTGGACTGAAGCGGGCTTGGTGGAGCGGCATCTCCTGCTGCGTGAGACTCACAGCTGGCTTTTCTTGCCTCAAAAAAGAGAATCGGCAAAGGGACCCAAGATAGCCTGCTTTTCTCCCCTGTCAGGGATTGAGTGTACTGCCAACCAGCCTCTGCCCATTGTTAGGGCACTGTCACATGAAGCCATTTCTCCTGCCCTGCTGATGACCTGGGCGTGGCCTCACCCCGGGGATAGAGCACCAGGCCCACAGTGCCGGCATCTTGCTGGGAGGCCTTACTTCAGATCCGCCAGCTCCAGGGCTCAGATTCCACAGCCTCTAAAGCCCAGGGTCACAGGAAGAGACCAGCTCTGGGCCAGGGGCTCCATGGCCTTGGCAGGTGAGCTCCAGCCTTGGGAGGGTGTGTGGGCAGGTGGGCAGAGGCGAGCAGGATGCCAACTGCAGGAGATCTGCACTGGGGAGTGGGCTGCCAGGGTCACACGGCCAGGTTGTCCTGTGGGGCAGGGCGGGGGGGGGCGGGGGAGAAGCTCCCTCTGCCAGCAGCCAGGCGCCCCCTGCGTCAACCAGCCAGGCTTGCCAGGCAGAAGTGCTGGCCTAGTTGTTTTGAGGTTGTTTATCTCTCGGCTCAGAGCACATTCCTGAGTGTGTTTAAATCCTAGATTCCAAAGGGCGACCAGGACTGTTTATCCAAAGCTGGGTCTCCTTAAACCATTGTTTTACATCGCCCTGTTTTCCAAGCCATTTCCTATTTTCCTGCTGATACCATGAAAATATAATTTTTTTTCCAAAGGCTGTGAGCACCCGTAATGGCAGACAGCTGGCCTAAAGCTGGGGAAGGCCATTAGAGGATCAATGGTCCACAGGAAGCGGGCGATTAGGCTCCTCAGACGGGCGGCTCTGCTGATAACACGGACCCCGCCCTGCCGCACATCCTCCCCACTGACATGTTCCTCAAGGGGCCACTGACCCTGGAAAGGAAGGTGGGGGAGGGTCAGACCCTGTCCAGAACTGGTTCCCGGGAGACCTCTCCTGGCCAGCCCCTGCAGAGCGACCCCCAGGACTCCTGTGCTGGAGAGGGAGGGCTGCTCACTGGGCCGGACACACGGTCCCCTGGCCACAGAGCTACATGCAGAAGGCAGATGCTGACATGCAGCCCGTGGTGGGTGACGGATGAGGCCGGTTGGCACAGGGGCACAGGCTGCGTGTCAGTGCCGTTAACATCCTAGTGAGAACATTAATAGGCATGAAGCTCTTTCACGTACAAATTCACCCTCATCCCATGAGGGAGGCTCCCTACCACAACTTGAGAAAGTGAACACAGAAATAATTGCTAAAACACACAGCTGGGTCACTGATTCATTCAACAAACACCTTCGATAGGCCAGGTGCTGAGATTCAGAGCTGAGCAAAGTCAGACCTGGTTTAGGCCTCAGAGAGAAAGGCAGGAAGTCTCACCACATGCAGGCTGACAGCAGTGAACAGTAAGAACCAGAAAGGCTTGGGACAGCCCACCTGGAGTGAGGGGCCACCTGAGCATAGAAACAGCATGTCCCAGGCTCTCCCATGAGCATATGGGCCCTTGCTGACCACTGAGCTTCTCACTTAGCCAGTCTAGAAAGGGGCCCAGGAATCTGTTTTTTAAGGAGAATGCCAGGGAATTTTCATCAGCAGGGAGATTTGGGAAATGTTGGGGTATTTTTTCCCGACACCCCAGAGATCAGCTGTTTCCCCAGAGAACCATTAAGTGGGTGCTCCTGGGCACGAGGCTTCTGAAAGCCGGTTCAAGGGGGGTGCACATGGCTGAGGGTGTGGCCAGTCTGGGTGGGCAGAGAAGGTGTCCCCAGGAAGTGATCCATTGGCTCTGAGGCCAGTGATGACCACAAGCAACCTTTCTGACACATGTGCCTTCAGATCCTCAAACCAGCCTCCCTCCGTCCTCTGCCACCCACGCACAGCCGGCCCTCACAGCCCTATCTGACAGATTGGCAACTGGGGATAAGAAGGAGGAGCTCTGGCCAGCACGTGGCAACGAGGGGCCCGGCGGGGATGGCCCTCGACTCCTGTGCTCTCACAGCTCTTAGGAAAACCCTTTGCTTTTCTAAAAATTGTTTGCAATGTACACTTCCACTCAGATTTGAGCATCACTGTTGGGCCGGTGTGGCTCAGTGGTTGAACATCAACCAATGAACCAGGAGGTCACAGTTGGATTCCTGGTCAGGGCACATGCCTGGGTTGTGGCTTGATCCCCAGTGACAGGCATGTAGGAGGCAGCCAATCAATGATTTTCTCTCATCATTGATGTTTTTATCCCTCTCTCCCTCTCCTTCCTCTCTGAAATCAATAAAAAATATTTTTTTTAAAAAAAACATTCAACAATAAAGATTAAAAAAAATATATAAAAACCAAATCTGAGCATCGCTGTTAAGTTGCATGAGGAATCTTTTCCTGCTGTGCATGTGGGGTTGCAGCTAGACTTTCGTTGACTTGATGAGTTAATGGTACGAGCGCCCGTTTGCCAGAATGTCATTCTCAATGTCCTCAGGTCCTCACTTCTGTTAGCCACGTTCTGTGACGTTCCCCATAAAGCTATTCTTAGGCCTGTTTCTTCGTTCAGGTTTATGCAGGGATTCTGAATGCAGCCTGTTTTTCTGTTATCATCTTTAACTGGTTTCTGCCAGTGCACAGAAAGCTGTGGGTTTTGCGTGGACATTTCCTGTTGTCTGTGTTAGTGAACTGATTCCACATTTGTCGAACCATTAGCTCAAACACTACTGAAAATAAAACCTTACTGAGAATCCTAATAAAACTGAGAAAAGCATTAGTAGGGGTTTCATGCCACTTGACTATTCACTGTTTTGCTGAAGAGCAGGCCATTCCTGGTGGGTGGGGCTCCCTCCAGCTGGGTGGGGGTCAGTGTGCTGGGTCAGTCCCCACCCCAGTTCGCACACTGGTCAGCACCAAGCAGAGACCAGGAACATTTGATCAGACAGTCTGTTCCTCTTTTTCCTTTTTCTGTTCTCACAGCCAGTGTGGTCTCCTCGCTGACTTCACCTGGGCTTCTGGTCTACCTCGTATGTCTCTCACACACAGATTCATGGCTGTCAGTCTACTGTGATCTCTCTCTTGCAGATGAGAGGTGTCTTTGCACATGCCTCCCTTCCAATTCAGATCATTGGACCCTCACCCACGACTGTCCCTGTTCCCAATGCCCTGGGTGGCAAAGGGGACCTTCCAGGTCTTTACCACCTAAACCACCACAAAGCCAATCAGATTGGACTGAAGCGGGCTTGGTGGAGCGGCATCTCCTGCTGCGTGAGACTCACAGCTGGCTTTTCTTGCCTCAAAAAAGAGAATCGGCAAAGGGACCCAAGATAGCCTGCTTTTCTCCCCTGTCAGGGATTGAGTGTACTGCCAACCAGCCTCTGCCCATTGTTAGGGCACTGTCACATGAAGCCATTTCTCCTGCCCTGCTGATGACCTGGGCGTGGCCTCACCCCGGGGATAGAGCACCAGGCCCACAGTGCCGGCATCTTGCTGGGAGGCCTTACTTCAGATCCGCCAGCTCCAGGGCTCAGATTCCACAGCCTCTAAAGCCCAGGGTCACAGGAAGAGACCAGCTCTGGGCCAGGGGCTCCATGGCCTTGGCAGGTGAGCTCCAGCCTTGGGAGGGTGTGTGGGCAGGTGGGCAGAGGCGAGCAGGATGCCAACTGCAGGAGATCTGCACTGGGGAGTGGGCTGCCAGGGTCACACGGCCAGGTTGTCCTGTGGGGCACCCAGAAGCAGCGTTTCCACCAGAGGGCAGAGTCCTGGGCTTGTTCCAGAGCGGACCAAGGCCTCACCTCCAGGGGCCACCACCTCAGAGGGACATGACCTCCAGGAAAACATGGCCTCCAGGGGATATCACCTCCAAGGCCTCCCTGGGTGGTGCCACAGGCACAGACCACATTCTGCTTTTTTTTTTTCTTTTTTCTTTTTTTTAAAATTTATTTTATTTTTTTATTGCTTAAAGTATTACAAAGGGTATTACATATGTCTCCTTTTTTCCCCCGCCCTTGACAATCCCCTGGCCTCCCCTACCCCCCAGTGTCTTATGTCCATTGATTATGCTTATATGCATGCATATAAGTCCTTCGGTTGATCTCTTACCACTCCCTTCTGCCCCCCTACCTTCCCCGGCCTTCCCGCTGCAGTTTGACAGTCTGTTTGAGGCAGCTCTGCCTCTATTTTTGTTCATAAGTTTATAATGGTCTTTATTATCCATGACATTCTGCATTTTAACAAAATGATTCTTTGTCTTCAGTCATCAGTGACTTTCTTTTGCCCCCACAGTTTTCTTCAAGTGGGCCCTGACTTGGGACAGAACTGTGCTGCTGCTCTCAGCCCTGAGCCTGATTCTTCTCTCTCCTCACAGGAAGTTCCGTGCTCTCTGTGGCAGTAGTATGTGTTCAGAGCTGGGTGGTGAGGAGGAGATGAACGGCCTCTGTGGCCTCCCCGTTCAGCCACGCCACCCTCTCCAGATGCTCTCACCTCCTCCCCCCACAGCATCTCTCTGTCACTCTTCTTGCTGTCAGCTGCTCGTTTCCCATTTGTTTCCTCTGCCTCACGCGTCCCTCCTTCCTCTGACCCAGCTGACAAGGAGAAAAGCCCCCTTCAACATCAGCAGCAAGAGTGGAGATGGTGCCTCTGTCTGCCTCTCGCTGAGTCCTGATCGTGGAGACATCTGGACGCAGCTGGAGGAGACAATGATGGATGCCCTTGTCAGGCTGATGGGGACACGAATGAGGGGGGATGTGGTGGACCCAGTCCTTCCATCTCCTCCTCACACCTGGGCTCATGCACACCTACATGGAGTCGTGCACCTCTGACTGACTCGAGAGGAATGTCAGGATGAATTGTGGGAGGGAGGGTGTGTCTGCAGCCATCCTGCACCCAGGTGTACCTGCTGGGGACCAGTAATGAAGACGTTCAATATACCCAAGATCCCTACAGGGACTCAAATTCCGGGACTGCAAATCACCTGAGCCCCCTTTGTACTCCCTACCCATATTCCCTTCCCCTGATTTCTTTGTTCTGCGTTCCCTCTCCCTTCTTATAAAAATCCCAGTGTGCACTGGGAGGGGGAGGTGGGTTTTTGAAGACAAGAAAAAGTCTCCCACCTCCCCAGTTGCTGGCAGTTGGAATAAACTTCTTTTCTTCACTTTAGCCCAGTGGTTCTCAACCTGTGGGTCGCGACCCCTTTGGGGATCGAACGACCCTTTCACAGGGGTCGCCTAAGACCATCGGAAAACACATATATAATTACATATTGTTTACAGTAGCAAAATTACAGTTATGAAGTAGCAACGAAAATAATTTTATGGTTAGGGGTCACCACAACATGAGGAACTATGTTAAAGGGTCGCGGCATTAGGAAGGTTGAGAACCACTGCCTTAGCCCCTGTCTTGTGAGTTTGGCTTTCAGGGCAACAGGCATTCCAGACCTGGTGACAGGTTATTTTCCTGGTTTCACTCTCAGGAGCTTGGGTCCTTTCTCTGGGTGGCCCAGCCCATCAATTACCCAAAAGTCTTCCTGGGGGAGGGGAGAGGAAATGGTCACTGGTCACTCCAGTGGATTATGTAAATGCAACTATTACTACTAAATTGTGATACCCATCCCTCCCCTGCTCCTGGTCACACACCCTCAGGTTATTGCTTAGATGTCTTCCCTCTGGCCCCTGTCCCGCAGGCAGAGGCAGCTCCCAGGAAGAGGACTGTCCTTCTCCAGGCTGTAGACACCAGGAAAACACTGCCTAGGACTCCTGCCCACCAGAGGCACCCTCGCCCATACCCGCCCCCTCTGAGCTACAGATGGGTCTACACTGAGCTGTCCACACAGCCTGAGGCAGAAGTGGGTTGCCTCCGAGTTGCCCCACCGTCCAGTGAGCTTCTGAAGGGCCAGGTCCATAGCAAGACGCTTCTCTATGGAATAATTCTGATTTTCCTCTTAGTTTTATTGCCATGGGGTGATTAATCAATGGCCCAAATGGAAACCACTCGGTTGATAATTCTTAGACAATGTTCTGCAACTGCAGCACATTTAGACAACCCTGATGTTAGTTGCTTAGGTTCGATCCTATCTGTAAGTAGTGTAATCACAGTATCTTTGCTATTGCTAACAAATTCACTGAAGTAACCCAGAAACACAGCCAGAGTTCGGTCTTCTAAAGTAACTTTGACATTTTTCTTTTTTGGTTTTATTGCTATTGTGTAAGTGACTTCACAATATCTCACAGGGAGGCTTGCTAAGATTACAACTTTTAGGGTAGTGTTCCACAAAATGTGGATTATATAAATGTAACCATTACTACTAAATTGCCACTTATTATTAGATTTCCAGACAGTGCACGTGGAATATCTTTGTCATTGTGGTCTAAAGAGTGGCTCCTGCTGATCCGGAAACACCAATTTTTGTCTTTTGTATGAGGTAACCAAGCCTTGTCCCTCCTGTGGTCTCACTGTGTGGCTGAGTGATGATACCCGCTGGGGCCTTGTCCCGCCTGTGGTCTCACTGTGTGGCTGAGTGATGACTCCATCGCACACACATGACTGTATGATTCCGTGGCTGAGGTTCCCCAATGGAGCTCGTGTGGAAGGGGACTTCCAGGTGCAGTCCTTCCCCAGCCCTGGACCAAGAGTCTGAATGACACACCTGTCCTGTCATCAGGGCCGCGTTTTTTATCACATTTCTCCTGCACTCTCATTTTTCAGCCTCTAGACCCAGCAGAGCAAACACCCAGGGGCTTGAGATTGTATCTCTGTTTGTTTTGGTTGATTGAACACTTTCCTTCCTGGTTTAACATTTTTCAGATTTCTGGGGACTGTTCTCCAGCGCGGATGTTACCTGGGCCCTGGCCAACAGAAACACACCGTCTGCCTGTGGCTGGGGTGCCATGCGGAAGCCGAGGGCTGAAACTTCTGTTAAATTTAGCTTCTCATGGGCAGATGTATCTCCATTATTCACAACCAAGGAGTCTGATTCCCTAAACTAGCCCCTGCATGAGTAAGTGCTTCCACCCCAGAGCAAACTTCCTGGAGCGGATGCCAACACTCTCCCTAAACACCAGCAGCCGCAGCAAACCAGCAAGGCCAAAGGGAGAGGCCGTGTGCTCCTGGTTCTCCCTGAAGCCTGGGGCCGGGGGGCGGCAGCACACGGATTCCCGTGACCCAAGACAGCGACTGTGTCCAGCTTTGGGAAAGAGGAGGTCCTGCCCCATGTCCCACCCAACACCTGGCCTTGGAGGTCACACTCCATGGGAGGGGACATGTGAGCGTTCACCCCAACACGAGTTGCCCCGTTACCCCAGGAAGGCTGACGCCTCCCTTGAGCCTGGCTGACCTGGGCAGTGGGGCACACGAGGGTCGAGGTACCATGGAGTGTGTGCTGACGCCATCGCTGACCAAAGCACGGGGACTGTGGAGCACGCTTTGGACGGCAGGTGCACACGGCTACAGGATGCGGGGTTTCCTTATAAGACAATGAAACGCTCTGAAGTTGACTGTTCTGATGGTTGCATTTTCCCCTGACTATATGTACAGCATCAAATGCATTCCAACTCACAACGGGCTTATCGGGATGTAGCCCAACATGAGTAAAGGAACACCTGTATTTCAGAAACAGGAGGCCCTTTGTATTTTCATATACTTCTATGTTTTCAAACAAATCCAAGAGCATATGAACTCCATGAACCATAAGAGCAAAGAAGAAGACAAATAAGACACAAAATAGAGGCTGGAAGAGACAAGAAAACAAGAACGGCAGCCAGCTCCGCTCGGGAACTGCCCAGTGATCTCACTGTGAACCCTCCCGTCTGCTGGCCCTCCCTGCAGCCCCAGGCTGTCCTCTCCTGAAGGCACAGATGCCTCCCTGATGGGGACACACATGCCCACTCCTGGGGACAGCAAAAGGCTACGGTGGTCCCCTGGGTGCTTCCTCGCTGGCGAGATGGGAGAGCTGGCGTGATGGCCAGGAGGCTGGCGCTTGTGTTTAAATGCGCCCTGCTGTCCCCATCCCTAGGGAGCTGCGACAGTGGGAGTCTTGTTTCCAAACACATTCTCCGCCCCATGACCTCGTCCAGGAGCCTGGCTGAAATATCTATTATCTGTGATTCCCAAATTCTACCCGCAGCCCAGACCTCACCTGCTCCAGGTGCACCCATCCAACCACTGCGTCTCCTCTTCAGATCGGTCTACCACAGGGATATTCCGATCCTTCTGAACAACCTCGCTCTAGTCTTGGGAAATGGCACTGCCATTCCTGGTCACTCAGGTCCCGCCTCAGAATCAGTGTGACTGCTTTTTGTCCTCACTCCCCACATGAGTGGGTGCTGTCAGGCACATCTCCAGAATGCTGTGTTCCCACCCATCCCCCGCCACCTCCTGGACCGAAGCCACTGCATCCCTTCCCTGGACATCATGGCCACTGGCCATCCACCCGAGTCCACACTGTCCAGTTGCTTGGTGAGCTTTAAAGATGAAGTCAAACCCTGCTGCTAATCTGCTCAAATCTCTGTGCCCACCCCCTGCTCTTCATAAAGGTAGAGCCAGTGTTGCATGTGGTTGATAAAATGAATGCCCCGAAGTTCTGAGTGAGAGGGAGACAGTGAGGACAGGGGCCCTGCGTGCAGCTGCACAGAGGCCCCAGCACAGGTCCCTGCCTTGGAGGCAGGAGATGTTGCCATACAATGACTGCGTCCCCTACGCAGGAGGCATGGGGGATGGAGGGCCGGGTTGGGGGTGGGGGGACAGACACTGACAACTTCAAATAAGTGAGAATGTGAGAAGGAATGTGGTGCAGGGATGGGACCCTGAGGGTGGACTTGCTTGTACCACCTTGTCTCCCGAATACTAGGGTACCTGCGTGAGAAGACAAAAGTGAGTCAGAGGCACTCCTCCCGGGAGCCCTCCATAGCAATGAGTGTTTTCTGGTCTCACAGTGACCGAACTGGCAGTGAACTTCTGTCAGTTACGCAGGCATCTCACACTGGGCATCTGGGACTTGATGAAACACAGGGACGTGCAGGCTCCTCCAGTCCCTGTGGGCTCGCTGCCTGATGCCGAGTCCTGGACCTGCACCACTTCTTGCCCTCCACCTGCATGTTCTTCCTGCACCTTCTTAGCTCACGCCGTCTTCCGGGACATTCCCAAGGCATCTCCCTAGCCCTCCGCCCGCATCTGTCCTGACTGCGCCTTTGCTGTGGAGAGAGAGCCAGGTCGTACACAGCAGGATGGTTTTCCAGAGAAAAAGGAATTCTGCCTTAAGACTGGCATCAAGTCCTGCTTGAATTCCCCACCCATGGACTTCAGACCTGCCAGCCTCACAACCCTGTAAGCCAATTCCTTAGGAACCTAAAACTCTCTCCTATTGGTTCTGTTTCTCTGGGGAATTCCAGATTGATTAATTAGACAGGTACAGCCTGAGCTGCTGCACAGGCTCTGTACCGGGTTCCGCGGGCACAGCAGAGACAGTCCAAACCCTGCCCCAGTGCCACGGAGAGAGGAGAAAGAGAAGTGGGAGGGGACGTGGCTGGGGGCAGGGAATACTGCAGCCCCCTCTATGGTGCCTGTGTAGAGGGAGGGATGGGTGGACAGGGCCCACCAGCTTGAGCAGCTCCACAAAGCGCAGGGCTCCTGGGTGTGGACTAAACAGACCAGACACCTCGCTCTGTTCCGCTACGTAGCACCTTGGGCATGCCACCCTGGGGGGGCAGATGGGGGCAGATGGGGGCAGGTGGGGACTGCAGGCCAGGGCGGATTCTGCATCAGGGAATCATCTCACGAGCTCTGCCAGGCTGTTCATCAGCCCAACTCCCAGGCTGGGCTGGGCCCTTTGGCAATATCTCGTCCCCCTGAGTGCGTGTTGCACCCACTTTGTGGACAGCCCCTCTGAGACCAGGGCTGGGGGACAATGTCAGCCCCACAGGTGTGGAGTGCCCACACAGATGTCACATTTGCAACAGAAACAGAGAGGAGGTGCAGTTACCTGCCAAAGACCAGCAATTACGCCTTGCACCTTCAGTCTGGGTGCACTGGCAGGTGGGTCTAAGTGCCCTATGGGGGCCTGCTCCCTGAGCCTGGCTATTTGCTACCTCCCACAGTAATTCCGTGTTCCATACAGATGGCTCCTCGCATAAGGACCAGACGCTTACGCAGGGACAAGGAGATCAAGTTCCATGAAGCGCTGATCACCAGTGTCCAGCAGCTGCTTAGCTGGGCCTGGACCTGGTGGTCTCGCTGGGGCCTGAGCCCAGACACCACAGTCCTGCCCAGTCCACCCGCACAGGCCTGGATCCTGCTCCTCCTGTCAGTGGCAGGACGCAGAGGGTCACACAGGGTCTGGTCTGTCTTCCCCACACCTGGAGGCAGCAGCACTGTCACCCACAAGAGGTCCCAGGTGGCCTTGTACCCACGGCCATTAGTGTGACGGCACACCATGATTAGGGACCTTGGTCAGAGCTGTCTGAACCCCTCCCTTTCCATCTGCAATACAGCGGTACGGCTGATCAAGGCAGATGGGGCATAAAAGTTGAAACACCAGAGCGCAGGTAGTTCAGAAACCTTCACAAGGCCCTACCAGCCACAGAACTTCAAGGGGCAGCCAGCCAGCTCATGTTGCTCTCACAGGGCCATTTCTCTGGGATGCACAGCATGGGGAGCTATACCCTCACCCACAAAACTGGGGCAGGAGGTCTTGGACCCCAGTGAAAGCACACAGGATGCAGGAAGAGGGAGCAGGTGTCATGTGAGGGTCTGGGTTGGTTCCATCTTACAGAACCCAACACTTAAAATTCAGTGAAAACCACATAAGCGGAGCTTTCTGGACACCTGCTCTTTGACCACACACCTTGTCCGCATGAGGCTGACAACAGCCAGCAGCAGGTGAGGCTGGGCAAGCCACTGGTTGCCCACCTAGGTGACCCTGCTTTGCTGACGTGGACATAACTAACTGTCCGTAATTCCCTCCAAGAAGCTGAATGTTCTTACACTTCTGGTTACAAAATCAGATGGAACAGAAAGACAATTTAGAAAAAATGAGTGCTTTCTCCTTAATACAAAATTCTCGTGACTGTGAACAAGTGGCTGGAAGACATAAAACTACATGTTACAACAAGCTCAGTTCCTGACCCTCAAAGCACTGAATATTCCAACATGGGATATTCAAACAGGCAGGTTGCCCTGGCCAGTGTGGCTGTTGCTTGAGCGTCATCCCGTACACCGAAAGGTTGCCAGTTTGATTCCCCATCAGGGCACATGCCCAGGTTGTGGATTCAGTCCTCGGTCGGAGTATGTGCCAGAGGCAGCCAATCGATGTTTCACTCTCTCCCCCTCTCCCTTCCTAAGAAAATAAAAACTAAAAACATTTTTTAAAATGAAGTTTTATTTCAACCCTGGGTTTCTTTTAAGGGTTGTAAGCATTCCCGGGAACTAAGTCATGTCCTGCTCTGAACCAAAAAGGTGGGGCCGCCGCCTCAGCTCTCAGGGCTTCCGTTTGGAGACTTGGACACTATTTGCTTTCTCTGCCCAGGGCTCTCAGAAAACACCATGAGATGAAAGAGACGTGCTCCCTCAGCACAAATGACAAACTGCCCCCGCCACCAGGGGCGGTGCACCAGGTACAGTGCGAAGGTGGTACCTAGACCAGGGTCTGCACTGTCCGACGAGCTGACGCACAGCAGACCCCTCACACACTGTGAGGAGCTCTCGGTGCGCAGCAGAGCCTGCTCGCCACACGGGACATGAGAGCAGCCCAGATAATTGGATGCTTTTCTCCTTCCTTCCTCCTCTCCCTAATGGCTCTGGGAGGCATTCAGACCAAGACACTCCCTTGGCTGGCCCGGAGCCTAGCTGCTCTCTCAATCACTGAAGCTGCTTGTTCTTAGTGAAGTGCAAAACTTTGGCCACTTAGATCTGAACTCCAACTAACACTGCTGGGAAACTTTATTTTCAATTCTTAAAACCCACAGAGAGAGAGAAAGGGACGGGGGATGCAGGCACGCTCCATGGTGGGGATGCCTGAGGGAACCTTCCTCATGACGTGCAACATGGAACCGAGGGCCACGTGGCTACTGAGCATCTGAACGGTGGCCAGTGTGAACTGAATTAGCTGCATTTAATTCTAACTCATTAAATGTAATGGTCACATGTGGCTAGGAGCCACATTTAACACAGTGGGACTCCACAGAAAAACTCACTGGATAGAATTCACAATGTACAGCTTAACCCCTGAACTAAAATGCCGAACTCTACAATGAGCTGCGAGGCACGTCACCTAGTTTCCTGTTTTAGAGGTGGAGGAGGAAATGGGATTTTCTCTCGCTCCTCTCTTCCACTGACAACGGATTCTCAGAGAACGAAGAGCATGCTATTTTGCTTTTGTTTTATCCCACCGACACTGTGAGCTCAGATCTGCCTTCAGAGGAAGGACTCATGAGCCCAGGGGTACTGCTCATCACACAAGACTCCCAAACATCTGCTCTATAGTCTATGCTAATTCCTTCCATTTTTTGGTATTCCCTCCTTATTTTTTTTACTTTTCTCTAATAGATTGTTAGAATAAACAGAGTAAATGGTTAAATCTTAGTATGTTTCTGAATTAAAGCAAACCACATCACAGTAAGCGGCGAGCGGAATGGCAAATGAGCGTGGGCACATGCGCGACATGCCCGTGTGCGAGCAGAGTCTAATGGAGACAAGTGCCACAGAAGCAGTTTATTTCTCGAGTCTGAAGAAGCCACGTACCAGCCTGCACAACACGGACACAGGTGGGAGAAGAAACCCTTCTAGTGGAGCCTGGCCCCCCAGCAGACTTCCTTTGCCCCGTGATCATTACGAATTGCTGCCACATAAAGCTGCAGACTCCGATGCTCCTGTCCACCCTGACTACACCGCAGGGACGACTGCCATTGCTTCCACGGTGCGATGTTTACTTCCCCCCAAATTTTAAAGCTACGAGGAGGCCACGAGAGTGCAGACTGGAAGCTTCTTCTTCACTGCCAATACAGCTCTAGCAGAGGGTGGTCCGTCACTTCAGCCAGATCCACTTGTCGCCCACGTCCGCATTATACCCGGGGCAGTACTTGCGGCCCGGCAGCTGTGGGAGGAAGCAGGCAAGGTCACCATGGGTTTACAAGCAGGTCGGTCCCCCAGCCCACTGCCCTGCATTCTCCAGGCCCTGCTGTGAGTGATGGGCTCCGCAGGCCCCGGGCACAGCATAGCTCTGCCCGAAAGAGCTTCTGTCCTGGCAGGGGGCCTATAAATGCAAACTAACCAAGTGTCCCATCCTGTCAGGAGAGTGACGAGGCCATGGAGGGGACACCTGGGTGAGAACTGGACTGGGAGTGACCCAGCAGACACCAGGGCGACAGCATGTTCCTTCTTAATGCTCTGCCCAGCACCATGTGAAACCCACTGATGAAGTCCCAGCTGAGTGGTCACTGTCCAGCAGGAAGCACAGTAGGAGCACTGGGCTACAATTAACACGAGGCCTCAGTCAGTGCGGGTGGGTGAAGGAGCCAACAAAGGAGGAGCCACGGTGGGAGCCGTTAGCTGCCCAGGACCCAGAGGTGCCGCTGCAGGAGGGCGGGAGGGGCTATCACGGCAGCAATGATGTTGGAGGACAGATGGCTCAATGCCCGCTCCTCCTGGTGGCAGTTGGGGAGCAGGGGCCCTGTGACACAGTCCACAGAGTCTGGCCTCCCAGGACACAGGCAGGTGGGCCTGGAACAGCAGCTACCAGGCATTCCCATGGGCAAAAGAGCCGGCATGAGAGCACAGTGACCATGGCTGTGATGGTAGCCAGCTAGGCAGGACCCGCTCCTTGTGCAGGGAAGGTTCGTACCAGGTGCTGGGGCTACAGGACCAGAAGGGGCAGGAAGACATCAGGGAGCCACATTTCAGCTCTCTGCTTCCAACAAGTACTTTGGCTACCACAGGGTGGTCACTGGGCCAGAAGGGCTGCTCCCTGTGGGTCCATGTGACTGACACCTGCATCTGGCTTCCACGGGCCTCAAGGGCTCAGGAAGTCCTGGAGACACAGCGGGGCAGGACCAGTGTGGGAGGAAGGTCAGGTGGTTCCCCAGGGACATAAATAAATAGATGATGCAGCAGGGAGAAGAGAAAGCAGGTCCTCACAGCAGAATGCTAACTAACGATGCAGGACTCACAGAATCAGGAAAAGTGTAATTTGGCAACCATCCTATTCATAATTTAGCCAAGAAAATCAATAAATGGTAGAATGAGCAATTGAGGAGGAAATGGACATTGACAGTTTCAGAGTATGCCCCTCAAATATTTACTAATTACAGAGAGTGAAGACACAATCTTAGTCAAGGGACCAAAGTCCATACAACCCATAACAGGACAGACAGTAACCATGTGCCACCTGACAAGATGCAAGCAGTTCTGTGACAGGCCCACAAAAACAAAACGCAGCCTCAATCTGATCATGGGAAGCAGCGAGGGACACTAAAAAATACCTGTCCTGTGATCTTCAAAAGTGTCAAGGTCTTAAATGTCACGGAAAGCTTGAGGAACTATCAGATTCAAAGAGACTACAGAGACAAGACAATCAGATGCAATCCATTATCCAGGGTGGGCCCTTTTGTTCTAGAGAACATTACTGGGGTGACTGATCACCCTGGAACCAGGTCTGGGATTAGCAGCAGCAACATATGAACACCAATCCCCTAACTGCAGGAGAAGGTCCTTGACCTTAAGAGTCACACATCATGGCAGGGGACACCTGGCCCACCCAAGAGGACCTGACCCTGGGACCTGAGAGCCGGCTTTCCCAAGGAGTGCCCAGGAGATGCTGTGCAGGAGCCACACCTGAGACCTGGGTGCCCAGGAGGTGCTGTGCAGGAGCCACACCTGAGACCTGGGTGCCCAGGAGGTGCTGTGCAGGAGCCACACCTGAGACCTGGGTGCCTAGGAGGTGCTGTCCAGGAGCCACACCTGAGACCTGGGTGCCCAGGAGGTGCTGTGCAGGAGCCACACCTGAGACCTGGGTGCCCAGGAGGTGCTGTGCAGGAGCCAAACCTGAGAACCTCAGTTTTAAAGTATTTGAAGCTAATTGGCACCATTTGATCACAAAGGTTCAGACAAGTTATTTTCCTATTTTTGTTATTTTTTAAAATTTGAAACATTCTAAAATAAAACATCGATAGAAGGAAGACATGAAGACCACTGAAAACATAGTGTGAGACTGTCAGCAGGGACCCTCTGGCCAAGGACCGATCCTAAGGGCAAGCCCGAGCCCAGGGAGGGAAGAGCACCAGCCGCATCAAACAGGGGCCACGTCTCCAGGCTTCAAACATACGGAGAATTCGATGTGACAAAACAGCACAAGTGACAAGAGCTGGGTAAATGAAGTAAAAGTCTCCCGAGATCCCAGCACTGTTCTGGAATGAGAGAACTACTAACTAGTGTGAGACTTTGATAAATCAAGGATGACTATTTTAATCACTAGGTTAGCCACGAAAAACCATTTAAAAATAATGTTAACTAGTAAACAAATAGAGGCGGAAATAGGATTAAAAATTTTCATCCAAAAGAAGACAGGAAAAAAATACATAAAACATGTAAGAACAATATAAAATATACAGTAGGTAAGCTACTTATTTATTTTTTTTAAATATTTTTTTTATTGATTTTAGAGAGGAAGGGAGAGGGAGAGAGAGATAGAAACATCAATGATGAGAGAGAATCATTGATCGGCTGCCTCCTGCACATCCCCTACGGGGGATCGAGCCCGCAACCCAGGCATGTGCTCTTGACCAGAATCGAACCTGGGACCCTTCAGTCCGCAGGCTGACATTCTATCCACTGAGCCAAACCGGCCAGGGCTAAGGTAAGCTATTTAAACATAAATGTATCTGTAATTGCATTAAATGTGAACAGATAAATATTCCCAACTTTCAGACTGAACAGAACTAAAAACATAACTGTTTTCAGGTTACAAGGTGCCCACTGGAAATATGAAGATAGAAAAAGGTTGAAATTAAAAGATGCAGAAAAACAACTCTACCATGCAAATACTAAGCAAAAGAAGACTACAGATGCTGCCTAAGCATTGAATGAAGTAAACTTTAAGGTAAGAACCAAAGATAGTGAGAAAAAGTTCAGAACCTATAAAACGGTAACTCCACTGAGAATTTATAGCAATTTAAATCTGTCTTCCTCTAATGACACAGCCTCTAAACCTACACAGAGCAGAACTGGACAGACGGAGAAGGGCACATCCACACAGAGGCAGATCTCCACATCTCTGACCACAAGGTGACGGGAGAGAAAAGACCAGTGAGAATGAGGACAGTGTGGAGAATGTGGCGAACAGAATTCACCCCGATGAGACCAACTGAACTGCACACAGTGTGGGAAGGAGACCCTCTCCCTGAGGACCAGGGAACGTTACCAAAATTAACCAAATGCAGAGCCGAAGGTCAGCCTCAATCACACCGCAAGGACTGAAATTGTAACAAGTGTGCTCTGACTAGAGTGGAATTAAGCCAGAAAATCAGTAACAGAAAGATAATTAGAAAGATCCCCACTGCTTTTAAGTTATCCAGAATAATTCAAATTAGCATACTGGTCAAAAAGGAAATGAGGTTATAATGAGAAAATACTTTAAATTGAATGATTATGCAACGATGACATTATGAAATCTAGCTAAGCTAAGTTTGGAGGACAATGTGTCCAGCTTCAAATGCATATATCGAATAGTAAGACAAGCCAGAAATCAATGACCCACCTTCTGCCTTAAGAAGTTAGAAAAGTAGTAAATGAAAGAGGAAAAAGAGCAGTGATCAGTGAATTGGATGTACAGCAGATAACACCAAGCAAGAAGCTGGCTCCCTGGGCAACAGGCTCCCTCCAAGGGGGAGGGAGAGCAGGGCAGTGGCTATTCGCAGGCGTGACCAAGTTAAAAACATAAAAAAAGACAAACAACTTCATGCCAAGAAATCAGAAAATTTAAACAAAATGGGGGCAAATGCCTTAAAAAATATAACTTGAACATTATATATTCTGTGTCTATTAAAGAAAATAAATTAATAATTTAAAATATTCCAACAGAGCCCACTAGTGAATCTTTGCAAACACGTCAGGAAGAAGCAACGCCCATCTTACACAACTTTCCAGAGAATAAAAGTGACAGCTTAGTGTCTGATGCCGGCAGGATAATGATAGTAAATCTGACAAGGATACTGTGAGAAAGGAAAATTACCATCCAGCCTCTCAGGAACATAGATGCAAAACCCTACATTAAACGTGTGCATTAGATCCAGCTATACACGAAGAGGGAGATGTGCCCACAGGTGGGACCTACCCAGGATTCAAGGTGTGGCCTCACATCGAAATCAATCACTATAACTGACCGTATTTACAGAAAGAGGAGAAAGATCATCCAGGGCAGACAAGGGGTGGTAAACTCAGTACCAAACCTGAAGAAAGTCTTCGGAAAGTAGTAATAAGATGGAACTGCCTCACCTGAGAAAGAGTATCTAAAACTAACTTACAGCGAACATGACACTGATTGGACAGGACAGCACGGTGACAACCTCCACTCAGTATGAACTAGACATCTATCCAGGGTAGTCAGGCAAGGAAAGTAAAAGGGGGGAATAAGATTAGAGAGATAAAACTGTTATTTGCTGGCTTGTATTTTTCTTTTGCTTTTTATATCATGGGACTTTTGAATGTCCATGTTCCATACAGAGTTAACATGTGAAACATCCTGTGTTTGCCATAGTTGTCAGATGATGGCCCGGCTGCTGGTTTGCTGGAACTTTCCTGACTATGAGCAGCGCCGTTACAACTATGAGCAGGGTCACCTAGAAATGTCACACATAAAGGGCATCATCTATATAATCGGCTCTTGTTCAGCTCTTCAGTCTGTTGCATCTCTTGGGAGCAGCCCCACACGATTACCATGCCAGATGGCGTCTCCCCTGCTCTGGATACCAGGCCTACTTTCCCAGGGGTAATCAGGCTCACTCTTTCTTGCTAAACAGAGAGAAATAAATACAATCTATACTTTATAAATAGGCACATATTAACAGAAGAAATGAAAACTCCTACAGGCATGAGCTGTTGCCCAGTTATAATCAATGAAATACACACACTGAAACATAAGCTCTGTGAAGACATGACTAATCTGGTTCGCTGGGTCTCCTCAACTTCTCGACCTTAGGCTTTCCACTCCCTCTGTGCTTACAGAGATCACCGGCACCGTGACTTCAAATGTCAACCACATGCTGACGACTTCTAGATTCATAGTTACAGCCCTCACCAGGCTCCAAACCCATTAGACCTGTTACTCAACATCTCCTCATGGGGATACTAAGTGTCTTGAACGTACCATGTCCAACAGTGAATTCTTGATTTTTCCCTGAAGCCTGTACCTCTGTGTTGTCCAGTATCAGCCAATTCCCACCCGAAGAGTTCCAGTTTCTGAGCCCTAATGCAGCAGTCAGCTCACTTCTCTCTCCCACTTTCCAACACCAAATCTCAACAGATCCTGGAGGTTCTACCCACAATACGACGACTTTTCCAAAGTTGTATGATGACGCTGCCCTCTGACATGTACTCTGCAAACTGCCTCCTGGTGCTCCCCCTGCTTCGCCCACACCCTTGGCCAATCTGCTTCAAGTTAGAGGCAAAATATTCCCAACACATAGTGTGTCACACACGTCCTCCTTCTTGCCATGTCCTACCCAGGTAAGCCATCTCTCCCTTACTACCTGTCCCCTCCCTCCCTCTGCTCCAGCACAGTCCTCCTTCCTGTGTCTTGATTGTGCAGGAAAAGCCTTCCCTCACATCTGGGGCTCCCCTCTCAGTGCCCCAGCCACTCCCGCCTCCTGCATCTCTGCCCACACTCCTTCTTGTGAGGCCTTCCTGGGCCACAACCAAGATCTTTAAGTTCAGCTCTCCTCGCAGGGGCTCTGTCCTAACCTCTGCTGGGAATTTAATTTTTGTCCACAGCACTGGTCACCACTGTTCAACCAATTCTGTTTTACTTTTTGTTTTGTTTCCTTCCACTGTGATGTAAGCTCTGTAAGGGCCAAGATCTTGTCCATCTTAGGCACTGCTGTCCCATGTCTAGGACAGTCTGACACTAGCATACACTCACTAAGCATGTAGTGGAACAAGTAACTGAGCTAATGAACAAATGGCACAAATGTGTGACAGAACAAGACGGAGAGCCTGGTGCCACAGAACCTGACATGAGGAGAGTGTGGCTGCTGACATCATCCAAGGTCACCTCCCCACTGGGGCCAAGGTTTCATACCCGTGTGCCACTGCCTTTTTACTTTATTTTAAAAGGACACTTCACACCAGTAATACAAGTAGAAAGCCAGTACCCTCATCATAAACAATAGAACATGAAAAAAAATATAAAAATGAAGCCAAGTTACTAATTCCACACACATATCAATGACTACAAAATTCCTGAGCTTGCCTTGTTTCTTTGTATAAAAGTGGGACTATCAGAAGTGAGCCAGATGCTAAAGATGTAATCAGAATAATTTTTTTAATTTAAAGGGCAAAACTTTCTCACTAGTAATTTATGTATGTTTTTAAATCCTCTCTCCACCCAGCACATTAAGTCCCCAGGCCCCACTGGTCTGGACTAACAGACAGCACTGAGCGACCACGGATGCCCTCCGGGCTGTGATGACAGCAGACTCTGCAGGAGCCAGATGAGCACGTTACAGGATCTGAACTCGGTCTGAGTCCGGGAAGGGCTGTGTGGTCAGCTGCCTCTGCATATTATGAAGAGGGGCTATAGGGTCAGGCTTGGCACAGAGGACGCCAGGCAGGAAGCTGCAGGACAAACTGAAGTAAGATCATGGAGGCTGCACAGAGGCGTAGCTGTGACGCCAGAAGAAAATGAAGCCATTTGTAAGATGGACTCCACAGGACCTGGTGAGCCATTAAATGCAGAGTGAGTGGAACATCACCAAGCAGGTTTTCTGGCCTTTGCAAGTGGCAGAGGTGGCACAGCTAAGCCTTGCCACAACCAAACTGTGGATCCGCACAGTTCCACTCAAACAGACGCAGACTGCAAGTACTCACACCCAGAGGCCAGCACGAAACATGCAAACATACCCACTGAGGTAACTCAGAGTTTCCTAAAATTTCTACACTGAATAAAATCACTTTCAAAACAACTAGAAGAACTTACTTAAAAGAAAATGCCAAGGACCTCAAGTAAGAAAGGAAGCGGTGGGACATATTACAACACCCAATCACTTCAAGCAATTTGCAAGCCTCAAATCCGAGAATTACAGTTGTGCGAAAGTATTTAACTTTCAATTTACCCAAATGCTGCCTGCTTAGCTTGTCTAATTTATATACAATCATTTCACACGTTTGCCATTAACAACCCCAACCACAGCTGATGGAGAAAGGGCTCATGTTCCGACTATTCCACTGGCACCAGCATTCCAGAGAAGACTCTCTCTCCATTCACCCACTGGGTTCCAAACCAGAACCGATGCATGTTCTCTAAGTTCATGGAATCTTGCCTGAAATGACTCCACAAACCATTGTGAAAATAATTCACTAAAAAGGTATGGAAATCAGATAAGACCAATAAAGCAGCTGACCCTCCTGACCTTTGCCCTCATTGCTGTCCAACTGGGCCACCCCTCCACTATTTATGGGCCATGAAGAGCAGAAGTTAAAGTTGATAATAATGACATGGAGATAAAGCTAAGGAACCCAGAACATTTTTACACCAAGATAACATGCTGATGAGGAATGTCGCTTGCACACACGCTGCCCAGAACATCTTCCTCTTCATGGCCTGGCCGTCTGAGGGCCGTGTCAGCTTTACAGACCAGGATAAAGGGAGAAAAGGAGAATCATTTCAACGAAAAGAAAGCTCTTTCACTGAAAAGAAACAACGACCAGAACCATTTTTCAGAGAAGCGATGTTGTCCCCAGTTGTTTGAGACCCACAGCAGGTCAGCTCTCTGGCTTCAAAGGTCTCACCTCTGAGAATTCACGGAAGACTCGGTCACTCTGGTGTGCTCCAATCGTGATTTCTGGGAGATAGATTGGAATGGTTGTGTAATTCAGCACCTTCAACTTATCCTGAACCCTAGGAAATAAGACAAACATGGGTCACGCTAAACCACCAACATAAATAATGAAATAAGCTGTAAGGCTGGTTTTTAAACACATCCATATTAAAAAATTAATACATTCAAATAAATGCCATTCATTCCCAAGCAGTCATCTTGACGCACAACTTTCACCCCAAAGACCATCTGCTCTTTGTGGCGCTGCTATTGGAATGACTTTCACAGCCTGAGTGGAGTCTTTCAAAAGCCTCAGTGGCCGGATGACTACCTTTGGGAATGGATACAAAATGGAAACATAAAAAAAGAGCCACAGTGTGCTTTATTTATTTTTTTAAAATATTTTTCTTTATTTATTTCAGAGAGGAAGGGAGAGGGAGAGAGAGAGATAGAAACATCAATGATGAGAGAGAATTACTGATTGGCTGCCACCCGCACACCCCCTACTGGGGAGCAAGCCCACAACCCAGGCATGTGCCCTTGGCCAGAATCGAACCTGGGACCCTTCAGTCCACAGTGTGCTTTAAATATAGGCATAGCAGGAATAAAAAGGTAACAACAAACACCATATATTTCAATGTCATGTACATAGTGTCCTCATTAAAAACTTGCAAAATGAATGAGTCTTGAGGAAAGAGACTTGAGTCAGGTGGGTCCGCCAGGTTGACAGCACAGCATCGTACCTGCCACTCCCCCAAAGGCCGACACCATCTGCAGGGTCTGCAGGATCAAGGCTCTGGGACTCAGGGCGTGGGGAGTGGGGGAGTTTCCACACAGGATGGGCTGTTGTGCCAGTGCTTATAACAGGTCTAGCTCTCTGCCTTTCTTGGCACCGATAAATACAAATCATTCGGTCCTCTCCTTGTTTCTCCATTTTGTTTTGCTGGATGCTAAAATATTTATACTTCTGTAATTTGCTTAAATTAAATTTAGTCTGAATATAAACACTATACTTGAAGATGAAAAGCATTTTTGGGGCTTTTAGAAAGAAACATTAAAATAAAGTCTCCTTTCTTAAGGGCTCAAAACAAAGAAAATAATTATTTTAAATGGCCACTTTCCCATTAAGGAGTTATAATGGCAGATGTTTCTGCTTGTAATGGCCCAAATGGAAGTTTTTTAAATGTCTCTGGCTCTCAGCCACTTGGTGAGAGCAAGTCCAGACCTACCAGGCAAACCCAAGCCTGTCCCCACCCCACGAGCAGGCCCCACTGCATCGGAATAGCCCGATCTGAATCCAGGGCTCAGTGATCCTCTGTCCTCTCCCACAGAGGGACACAGAGCACCAGAACTCACGGTCGGTGCGTGGACAGCAGGTAAAGGCACACCCAGGTGTCACAGTAAAAGTCACCTCACTGACTGAATAATCCCCACCCAGACATGGCTCCAGAAATCCTGCCAGGATAACTAACTGCTGGCCTAGGATCCTGACGTGGCTGTAGTGCACACAACTCAGACCAGAATTTTTCTCTTCTAACAGTAATTGGTTTTAGAATATATTTCATAAGCATGCATCAATAATGCATAAATACACATCTTTTTATTTTTAACACAAATAGAATTATTTCATTCTTATTATACAAGGACAATTTTTAAAGTGATCTCACAATAAACAGTTTCAAGTAAAAATGAAGTTTGTATGTTTAAATGTTAACAAATATCAAGGTACATAAGATCTGGTTTTCTCTACAGCTTGAAAATCCTAAAAAAAATTGTGGAAAATGTGAAAGGACTTACTGGCTTGGCCTGGGAACTTGAGAGGAATACACAGAGCAACAGCGCCATCTCTGTTTGACTTGGCAGAACTATATTTTCACATAACCTCCCCAAAAGGATGGATCTGGACAAACATGCTTCAAACTGTTTTTGAAGATTAAAAAATTATCTGTGACTGTTCAGACTTCTTGAAACTGGCTATACTGCTCCTCCAGTGCCTCACTATGAGCCTGAATTGTGACCTCAGAAGAGCCGGTGTACCTATCACCAGTAAAGCCACATCTTTATCTCTAATCATCTAGACAGATTGAAGATAAGGAATGAGGACAACAGGAAGCCATAATTTTATGACCCAGGAAGCAAAAGCAATGAAACAAAACATTCTGTTCACAGAGCACTCAATCTGATTAAGGAGAACTGGCTGAGAGTAATAGAGCCTCTTAACATCATGACCCAAAGTACATTTAAATGAGATTAAATGTACTCAAGTTTAGTTTATAATATGAGGTGCTAGACCACATATTTTAAAACAAAATGTGAGGCAGGAAAAGACAAAACAACAATAGTAAATTATGTTTTATGACTCAACTGTTCCCCAATTAACAGAATGTCTATAGTCCTCCTAAAACATGTCCAAAGCATCTTTTTAGTCTTTCCTGAAGTGTAAAGGTCTGTGTGGAGCACTACATTTCTGATCCCACACTCACAACTCAGTTCTACAGCACTGGACATGCACATCAGAAAGACGTCCTCCAGGAGCCACGGAACACAGGACTCAAAGAGGGAGGGCTCTGGGGGAGCAGCAGGAAGGCGGAGGCCCGGCTGCTAACCAGTCAGCACAGGAGTGAAGCCGACAGCGCGGGCACCAGTCAGTTACGGATCACAGCTATGAGATCAGAGTGCTCTCAAGGTTGAAAACCAGTTACCATTCAGCATCAGCACACACAAACATAATTACACACTGACACACGTAACTGAGACGGTACAACATTGCTCTTAACCAGTAATTTGGTCAAGTTCTGGATAAAATGAGTATAACTAGTAAATGGCATGTTTACAGTAACTATCTCAGAAAATTGATCATAATTTTCACTTGAGTCCCCGAAATTAAGAAGTAGTACTGGAAAACAAACACCATTACGACTATACACTGTTATGAAATATCTTTGGGGAAAGGGCAGAGGAGCACAAACTGGGAGAAGGATAAGACAAGAGCGTTTGCAATAAATGAACTGAAACAATTGAATGTTATAATTGTGAGCTTTGCGGGAATTATAGGATCTTTCTCTATGCTCTGATAACCACACAACTAAATAACTACTAAAATTATGATTATGAGACAGGAATTTTGGACAGAGTCTAGAATGATTCCAGATTGTGTTCAGAAAATGACACTGCATTACCAATGGAAGGACTCAAAAAGTGATTGCACATGGCCCAGTCTCCATAGAATGTCAGGAGAGTCACCTCCTATTTGATATTTCACATATTTTGCCCAACAGAAGCTGATATTAACAAGAATCACATAAAAACCCACATACAATGATAGCCTAGAAAAGTTGAGGGGAGGTTTCCAGGAAAAACAAAGGTGACTATAGTTTTAGAAGATCACTCAGATTTTCACATATTTCCTGGGCAGGTGGGGGAGGGAGACTTGTGGGGCATTCTGATGGGCAGACCAGAGGGTTAGGACTGTGAACTATCCTAGAAGTGAGACTTGGCCCCCTGACTAAACACAGCTCTGCCACTGCAGGACCCGGGGTGAGGAGAAAAGTGTCCCTGTGACATTCTGATGAAAACTGACCCGATGGGCGTGTGCACAGGGGATGGGTGGGATGAAGGAGTAACTGACCCGAGGATTGCAGATGGCGAGTGAGGGGATGAAATCCCAACAGCAGCAGAAGTAATGAAAGAGGAATGTCAGGGAAAGAAATCACTGGAGACAAACACACAACTTTAGGGTGGGATTTCAGGAAAGGAACGGGACCAGGAGATGAAAGCAGGGTTCAGGAAAGTGACAGCTGAACTAGGAGGCGACATTCAACAAGCCTGAGCTGATGAGAGCCTCGAGGGAGGATAAGATGATCATGCACAAGACCACAGGGAGGTGCCAAGAGCCAGACACCACACCCTCCAGACCACTGTCACAGGACCATGCCCGTCGGAGCTCTGAGACCTGTTTCCCTACCTGTGAAATGAGGAGAGCCCCCACCTGGCAAGAGTGCTGTGGAATCAAAAGTTTCTGAAACACCTTTCAGATACAATGTTGACACGAAGGATGATTATGATTAAGGCTGAGACCTCAAGACATCAGACCTAGAGCTGGAACACTATGCAGCAGTTAAAGAAAAGATATATATTTTTAAAGCAAGATTCAGAATAATACTGTATAAAATATCATTTAGGGACATTTACAAAAACATCTAGACAAAACAATATAATCATCTAGACCAGTGGTCGGCAAACTCATTAGTCAACAGAGCCAAATATCAACAGTACAACGACTGAAATTTCTTTTGAGAGCCAAATTTTTTAAACTTAAACTATATAGGTAGGTACATTGTTACTAACTTAATTAGGGTACTCCTAAACTGGCCTTTGCTAAAAACGTCCTCAATCTGATTGAGGTACGTTCACTGAAGTCGACCCCTTCCAACTCTCCCATCCACACTCGTCTTGTATACTTGTTTCAGATAGATGAGGGTGGATGGGAGAGTTGGAAGGGGTCGACCTCAGCGAATGTACCTCAAAACAATGTACCTCCCCGGCGCTGCGTATCCCGCGGCCCGCCTGCGCCGTGTCTCCCATCACCCCACCGACTGACACCCCCCACTTCTTCTAACGCCACTTCTTCAAAATAGACTTGCCCAGGCCGAAAACTGACTTCTGCGCATGGGCCACGAAGTTTCAATCGCACTGTGCGCGTGTCCGCACGTGGTATTTTGTGGAAGAGCCACACTCAAGGGGCCAAAGAGCCGCATGTGGCTCGCGAGCCGCGGTTTGCCGACCACTGATCTAGACAAAAGAGAAAGCTGACCACTGAGCTTTAGAAAACTAAGAGGATTTCCAGTTTCAGCTGAGAAGTAAAATGCCTGAAAGCCACCATTCTTGCCCTGCATGTCGTCCACAAGAAACCCACTTTAAATACAAAGACTCAGTTGGAAGTGAAGAGATGGAGGAGGACAGACCCTACCTACACAAATCAGAGGCTGGAATAGTTGTATCAATTTCAGACAAAGCAGACTTCAGAACTAGAAAAATTACCCAGGATAAAGAGGGGCATTATGTAATGATAAGTGAGCTCATTCTCCAAGAAGAAATAACAACCCTAAACACCCATGCACCTAACAACATGGTATCAAAATGCATGAGGCAAAAATGAACAAAACTCAAAAGAGAAAAAGACAAGCCCGATATGTTAGCTGAAGACCTAAATGCTTCTCCCTGTGTCTGACAGACCCAGCAGACAGGAGCAGTGAGGAAACAGGGGACCTGAACACCCGTCCATCAGCCCACCTCACATTTATAAAACATTCCATTGAATAACAGCAGAATCCACCTTCTCATGTTCAACTAGAACATCAATCAAGATAAAAAACTCTCCTGATCACACAGAACATCTCACCTAATACAACAGAGTAGAAATCATACAAAGCAAGTTCTCAGATCACAATGGAATTAAACTAGAGAAATTTATAGCACTAAAGGCATATATTAGAAAAAGACTTGAAATCAATCTTCTAAGCTTCTACCTTAGGAAACGAAAGCGAGAAGGGCAACTGACGCCTAAAGGAAGCAGATTAAAGAAAAAGAAGTAATAAAAACTCTAGAGTAGGTATCAATGACATTGAAAACAGAAAAATAATCAAGAACATCAACAAAACAAAAAGCTGATTCTTTATAATGATCAATAAATATGACAAAATTTATAAAGGACTAATAAATAGCCAATAAAAATATAAATTATTTGAAGCTCAGGGTAAAATGCAAAATAAAGCAAATAATTTTCTCTGGTATCAAAATCACAAGATTTTGTTTGCTTTTTATTTTTACTACTAGAATCCCAGTGCATGAATTCACGCACAGGTGGGGTCCAGCCGCCCGGCCCTGACTGGGGTGGATTGGGGCTGGGCCTGTTGGGAGGAGGAGACGGCAGGAGGTTGGCCGGCAGGCCCACCCCAATCGGGGCCCAATCAGGGCCAGGCCAGTGGGAGAAGGGGCCACAGAAGATTGGCTGGCAGGCCCTGCCCCTGATTGGGGGGAGGGGGCTGATCAGGGGCAGGGACAGCTGGGGGGAGGGGCCGCAGGTGGTAGCTGCCAGCCTTGCCCCTGATTGGAATGGGGGGGCCAATCGGGGACAGAGCTGGCTGGGGGGAGGCACCATGGGCC
>NW_005353838.1:15174761-15188734 GCF_000412655.1 Myotis brandtii | reverse complement strand
CGGGGGCGGGGCTGGCCTGGGGTCGGGGCCATGGGAGGTTGGCCGGCGGGCCCCACCCTCATCTGCCAGTTCGCTGGCCGCAGTGGGCATCATAGCAACCAGTGGGAGTCATAGCGACTAGTAGTTCCAGTCGTTACAGCATTCAGGTCCTGGCTTTTTATATATATATATAGAAGATACTGTCTTCATAGGGACTTTCAGAAGACAGGTACAAGCTTGCAAACTGGTACACATTTTCTGGAGAATAATTTTAGAATATATCAGGAGTTGTAAAATGCATTCATACAATCTGGCCAGTAACTACACTTTTATACCTTAAGTGAGTAACTTGTACAATATGCTCATTACTGTACTATGGATATGAAGAAATTGAAATGACTGGAAAGATCAATATTTAAGAGATGGTGTATCTCAGGGCTGACAAACTTTCTCAGTAAAGGGCCAGACAGTAAGTATTTTAGGCTTTGAGGCCTATACATGGTTGCTGTCATGTATACCTTTCTCCTTAAAATCCTTTAAAAATGTGAGGACCACTCTGTGCAGCTGAGTGCTGGATTTGGCCCCCAAGCTGTGGTTTGCCACCCCTGATTTCTATCTCAACCAATAGATTCAACAGCAGACATGAAGGGCCATTAAAAATCAAAATTCTAAATATTTAATAAACTAGGGACATGCTCATGATACTAAAAATAGACTACAAAGATATATGCAAGATAATTTTTATTTAGAAATATATAAGCACACACATTTTAAAAAAAAGATTACAAGAACCAGCATTAAACTGTTAGCACTGGCTTCTGTGGTGGCAGAATCATAGGCGATTTCATTGTAATATGGGCTTTGGTTTCCCAGCTTTCCATTATGAGTGGATATGACTTCGACCTCTGATTCCTCGATCTGCCATCTTTTCAGTGTCCCTCACCCTCCTTACCAGGTTAAACCACTCACTCCTTCACTCTCCTCTGCTCCAGCCACACTGGCTGGGCTGCTGGGCACACTCTCCCACCAAGCTCCTGCCCAGGCCCTGTCCGTGACCTGGCCTCCCTGTCCCATGCTCACCCCCAAATACCACCGGCCCACTCCCTGCGTCACTCGGGCCTCTTCAGAAAACAGGCCTTTCTCGCACCTTCCCCAACAGCGTTTTCAGTCACTTGCTGTCCCGTTACCCAGGGTTGCCTTCCTTCAGCCTTTAGCACCGACACAGTTCTATTGATGTGGGTACTCTAGCTCCCCAACAAAACATACATTTGATGGGATGAGGTGTTTTACTTGACACTAAATCCTTTACATCTGAAACAGTGCCTGGCACGTGGTGAAGGTAAAGTGGCTGCTGAATTAATAACACAATCAATTCAATATAAGACCACAGCCCGTTTGGAAAGAAAGAGGAAATCTGCCTCAGTACAGGTTGGCCTGTTAACACCTAACTTGAAACATAGTTCCTTCACAAATCCGTGTCTGCAGCAGGCAACATATCCAACTCAAACACCAGCCCTCCCCGTTCCGGCCGTTCTCAATGTCCCCATACTCACAGCATCCGCAGATGGTAGAAGGAACTGTCACTCTGGTCGAGCCACGGCCCCTTGTCAAACTTGAGGTATTCGATGTCCTCCACCACCTGGACAGTGGGAATTCCAATTTTAATGGAAAGTCTCATTTAAATGACACGACATTTTAATACACCATAAACTACAAATATCTGGCAGGAAGAATCACACCATAAAAGTAAAAAAGGAAGGAAGTCCAAACAGATGGCCTTCAGTGAAGCGGGGGACTGAGTGATGACCCCTCAATGTGGGCGTCTTGCCCAGCTGACACAGGAGACATTACCTGACAGTCTGGGAGAAAAGGGGCAGGTAAGAAAGAGTCAGACTAGGGAGGAGATGTGAGTTTGTGACAGACTACTCATTTCCTCCCAAGCAACTTCATTCCAGGAACAACAGAATAATAATAAAGTAAATTCGTTCCTTTGGGAAGTTCCATGATCCATGTTCTCAGCCCAAAGCCTGCGGCCAGGACAGCCTGGCCTCCCAGAGGAGCACCTTTAGGATGCACTCTCTCCTGAAACACACCCAACTGGGAGAAGTCACCTAAGTTTCAAGAATTTGGATATATTCAATAAGAACTCAAATAATGACAGTCTTAGAGCTAAAATGCATCACTCTTCTCAAACACATGCCATCTATTCTCTCAAAGATTTCACAATAACCTAAAACAAGTCAGCACTACAAACACAGAAGGCTGGGAAGGAATGAAATGTGGCTGAATCAGTGGAAGAGCAAAATAAATCAAACCTAAAAGGAACTCTGAAGCCGGCCCAGAGCCAGCTGAACGCAGGCCTCCCATAGGAGAACCCTGCTCTCTCTCCTCCAAGCCAGGAGGCAGCTCGGGGTGTTTCATAGGGAAGCAGGCAGCTCTGTGATCCTTCTGCTATGTCACCACCTGCAGCTCAACCCCAGATCACAAAATGTTTTTTCTTCTAAAATTCTTATTTTTTTAAAGTAATTTATGCTTTTTTTTTATGTTCTTATTGATTTTTTTAGAGAGAGAGGAAGGGAGAGGGTTAGAGAGACAGAAACATTAATGATGAGAGAGAAACATCATCAATCGGCTGCCTCCTGCACACCCCTATCAGGGATCAAGCCCACAACCCAGGCATGTGCCCTGACCAGAAATTGAACTGGTGACTTCTTGGTTCCTGAGCCACACTGGCTGGGCTGTGCTTAATATATAAGATGTGAGATAGTACTTTTCTTTTTTAGCAAATGAATGGTCAACTGCCTCAATACCTTTCAAGAAATAAACTGTTTTCCTCTACTTTCTTATTAGCCTTTAAAATACTGTCTTTACCAAATCAAGCCTCACACATGTGCAGGTGCACACACACACACACAAGAACACACACACATGTGAGCACGCATGCGCACCTGTTTCTGGACTCTGTACTGTTCCATTCATCTATTCATTTATTCTAGTATTACCACCACAGTGCTATCATTGCCATAATTTTGTAATATGCTTTTGTATTTGGGAGGGCAAATGTTCTTATATTACTTTTTTTCAAAATTTTTTGGCTATTACTCATTAATTATACCGAGATTCACTTGAATTTTTACAAAATGCACCTACTAATTTTGGGGAAGCTGGTATCTTGACATACTAAATCTTTCTTGTTAACTAAGTCAAGTTTCAGTGTTACCTTCTATATCATACATTCTGAAACAGGTAACTCGTGGCTCTTTGTATCCACCACTACATCATTTTAAGATCACAGAAGCAGAATTATTTGTAAGAAAATAATGTCCAGAGAGCGTGATGGGTGTGGAACTTCCCTTTGATTGTAAAACACAGCTGTTTCCCAGACCATTGGGAACTGAACTGATAATCTGATTCGCAAGAAGCTTATACATGAATTGGATTTAATAATCACAAACTTTTCAGTCATTTTCTTACCTTTTCTGCATCTTGAGCTTCCTTTACACTATACTGTAAAACTTCACATTTTTCACTGTAGATAAAGAGGAAAGTCAGTGTAAATTTTCCAAGCTTACATTACTGTACAAACAAGCACTTAACCTTGAAGTTGCCACTACAAACAGGCACAGGTCACATTCTTGAACTGGGCGCTGGGCTGGGCCTGCACTGGCTACCATGGCCTGACTAGGTCAGGAGGACAAGTTACAAGTAGGAATGTGCCCATGACTGGACAGTGACAACAGCAGGTCTGCTCCTGCCTTCCCTGCTGCTTCCACCCCACAAGCGTGAGAAACCAGAGCCACCCGTGTCTACAGAAGGCAGGGCACACAAGTCACCTGTACTGCTATGCAGACTGTCTCCAGAGGCTGCACTCATTTAAAAAAAAAAAAGTACAAAGGAGGCCAGGGCCTCAGTGAGACATGTGTACTGACAGCAGCCCAGTGGTCATGGTGGACACACACATAGATTACCTGAGCTGCTAGAATCTAGAATTTCAGAGGCAAATGAACCATCAAAATAAGCTCTTTCAATCAAACTATGCAACAGGACAACAACTCCCTTCCCTTTGTCCTTGGCACTGAAAAACCATGGTTGGATCCCAGAGAGAAGGGGACAACAGAGTGCCATTTACTCTGCCACTTCCTCTCCACACGGCCGTTAGAGACCTGCTCGCCCAGCAGGAGATGACTGAAAGCTGCAGGCTGGTAAGACTATACCTTACCAGTGAAGGAGGCTGCCTGCTTCCATCTGCAGACCAACTAGACGGAAACCCTAGGCCACACCTGGCCAGAGGCCAGCAAGGCCACCCTTTAGAGCCCACTCCTGAAGGGGACAGCAGAATGCCGAGGATGGACTATGCTTCCCACAGATTGTCCACACAGCAGACACAGGGACATTTTCTCATTTAGGTGTCCCTACACCAGCGCACCATCCTATTCATGGGATGTAACCTATAGAATAAATACCTTAAGAATTCACAAGCTGAAATCCACATGAGACCCACTACTATGGTGCCAAACATCACCACCTCTGCAGAACATGGTCAACAGGCTGCTGTTTCATTCACAGTTTTGCTTCTGTGGTATAAAAACTAGCTGTAGGCGTGTGTGCGTGTGTGTGTGCGTGCGTGCGTGCGTGTGTGTGTGTTTTCTAACTTTTCCAGATGAACACCACACTATACCAGATTTTACAATGTGGCTCATGCTCCCTCCTGTCCACACTTGCCTCCTGCATGCATTTCTCACTCCTGGCCCTGTTGAACAGTCTGCACATGGATGAAGTTGATTCCACCCAGGAGCTCGTGGTATATGGATTTACAGGAGCCACTTAACCCAAACACTGATTGAGATTCCATTTAAAGTATCCACAGACACTGCCTATCTTCACGCCTGTCTGTACCGGTTCCCTGAGCACCACCACCAACCAACCCTTCTAGGTCACCTAAAGTAAAAATATGTGAGTTTTCTCATGCTGAAACCCATAATGAAACAGAGCTTCAGTTTACTTAAAGCATAAAAAAATATTAAAACTATAACAAGACAAGAAATGTTTTGACAAAATAAGCAAACCAAAAAAACAAACCAAACAACCAAAAACCCTGCCAAATCACACAGAAAAGTATGCTGTCATTCTTGCTTAACAGCAGATTAAACACTCAGACAACATCCCTGCACACACAGAGAGCTCCCCGGGCGGCGGGGCATCAGGACCTGTGTGTGAAAGACTGTGCTCTCATAGATAGTCATGCCCTTGGCTCACCTCATTTCAGGAAGGAAGGTCTTCTTATAGGCGTTCTCGATGTCCTGAAGATAGGCAGAGGTGATTTTCATCTCATGTGGCTAAACAAACAGAAGTACAGGTGTGAAGGCTCAGCCTTCTCTGCCTTTACCTGTGCATGTATGAACTGTGGACACAATCAGTGGACAGTGTTTTCTTAGAACTCGTGCTGGGTGCTGCAGGGACTCTGGGTGATAGGAAGCGGCCTTGGGACGACTTAGGATTACTCTCATCTTCATCTCAGTGTCAAAAAGGTCCTGCCCTGGCTGGTTTGGCTCAGTGGATAGAGCGTCGGCCTGCAGACTGAAGGGTCCCAAGTTCGGTTCCAGTCAAGGGCAAATGCCCAGGTTGTGGGCTCGATCCCCAGTAGGAGGTGTTCAGGAGGCAGGCAATCAATGATTCTCTCTCATCATTGATGTTTCTATCTCTCTCTCCCTCTCCCTTCCTCTCTGAAATCAATAAAAATACATTTAAAAAAAAATGTCCTTCTTCCCCAGGAAAATGTTCCCTGTGGGAGTGACATTTCCAAACAGGAAGCAGTCCCAGGGCGAGTGGTCCTTATCAGTTACCCTTGTCCCCTTCATGCTGCAGAGCCAGCGCCACTAACCCAGTCCCAACCAAGGCCACAGTGAGTAAACGGATATGTGTGAGATTACCGTTCTTCTCTTCAGTAAGCAGGAAAAGAGTTAAAGAGACAGTAGTGGGATTCAGAAATCAGTTTTGATTCATAGGAAAATAAGAGGCATGAAATCCCCATTAGAGAGCAAAAGGTACACGGCCAAGGGAAGTCCTTACCAGCTCTCACCAGGTATAGGCATGAGAGAATGTCTTACAGAATGGTTTAGAACAGTGGTCGCCAACCTTTTGGACCTCACGGACCACCAGTGGTCCGCGGACCACCGGTTGGCGACGGCTGGTTTAGGAGACGCAGGCAAAGGGAACAACAGTGGGCTGGAACTAGGGACTGGAGGGCGCTGGTGGAGAGCAGCGACTGTCCAGGGGCCCTTCAGTCCTTGTGAAAGTGCCTGCTCTCTCGGGGCCATGTGTGCCCCACCCTGTGAGCCCCAGCAGTCATTTCTGCCTCCTGCAGATGTCCCTGTGAGAGACAAGGAGGTGCAGAAGAGAGATAGGCCTCAATGAAAAGCTGACTTACATCTCCCTTCTTCTGAATCTGAGCTTGGACCTCTGGAACGGGCATGTCGATGTAGATCACCACGTGAGGAGGCAGGTACTCGCAGATGGTCACTTTCTTCACCTCATTGTAGTGGTCCACACCTGGCACACACAAGAGAGGCGCCATCTGTCATCTAATAGTCCAACGTAGGTGTTTCTAAAACATACTCTTCTTCAAATACAAGGACAAAGGCATATGCACCTCTCAGAGCCAGTCAGCTGTCAGTGCAGCTGCACACCAGCCCTGGGATGGCTCTGCAGGTGCCAGGGGGCTAGCACAGCAACCCTGCAGTTCCACAGTCCTAGAGTACCAGGCCCAGAGAGATCATGCTGGGATGCAAACCCTGACTTTAACAGCCTTAGGATTTTCAAATGCATCTTGGACACACTTAACACATGTGGACAGATCACGAGAATGCTTGCTTCATATTACACAGTGTTTTACAAAGTATCATATTTTAAAAAGATATTAGCTTGTAAGAACATGTAATAAATAACTTCAAAATGCAAGGGGTATTTAATTTTAAAGCGTGCCTTTAACATTTATGTAAAACGTTTTTTGTACTAGTTCAATAGAAACTTACCTGGCCATTGGGTAAAGCTAGCACTAAAACTACTTACTTCCTAGGCAACAGGAATGGGTCATATACACCTCTTATATGTGTATTTATTTCTTCATCATAACAGATCTTCTCTAAGGAGTAAAAGACACCACCCTTGCCCACACAGGAACACTGTCAAGAAAGCATGGTCTGCACATTGTCACGTGGTGGAAACTTCCAGAAGTGACAAACTTTGTGATCACACTAAGATGCATGGAAAGAAAACCATCTTGCTCTAAAGCAAGCACTCAGGTGACCACTCCTGGCAGCTCTGGTTTTCAAGGCAATTCAGGACAGGCCGCTGGTCCAAGGCAGCTGGGAAACACGAGAGACCAGTGAGGAGGTGGAATCAGAGTGAATGGCCAAGGCTCACTGTGGATGCTGCTCCCCTGACCACAATCACCTAATATCTGTCCATGCAGAGAACACGCGGCCTTGAGTTTGCTTCCCATCCATTCACCCTGGAACCAGGCCCATCCTTCCCACATCAGGTTAGAGCTCCCTTCAGCTGCTTCCTCTATATTCCTGTTCATGTTCCCATTTCTTAGGCAATCTCACCTCCTTATAGGCCACCCACACCCAAGTGATCTCTTTCCCCCAACCCAGCACTGCAATGACTCTTGCTGTGGCACTGATGACTGTCCCCACTACCCTACGACTGTCCACCACTACCCTACTGGCCCTGTGTGTATTCCTGACCATTCAGGCGCAATTCTGCACTGGCCTTCTTTCCTGGAACCTGGAAGCCCCCAAGGATTCCAGTCTCAGGCCTCACCTCTCACTCTGTGGGCTCTGCAGTGCTGACCCTCCACATTCATCTCCAGCCCAGACCACTGCTCAGGACTTTAGCTCAGACACGCAGCTGCCTTAAGGACATCGCCACAGCTCTCTCACAAGAATCTGACTCGGCATGCCCAGCTGCTGCCCTTGAGGGTCCTCCTCCCTTGGTGGCCCCGTCAGCCCAGGCAGGTCCACTTTTATTCTCATGTTCCTCCCACAGAGCTGACCCCAAGCTTGCCATGTGCACCTGCTCTGTCTCAGATCCACCCACCTCAGCAGGCTGCCCCACTGCCCCGTGTGGCCCTCACCCTATGATACACTCGTCCTCCTCCAATTTCCTCTCACCAGACATCCCTCCAGATACATGAACTCAAATCTCACCACATCCCTCACATGCCTAAAACACTACAGGGGCTCCTCAGTCCTTTCAGGAAAAGTCCTAGCGACCAAGCTGAGGGGCAGCCCCTCCTCGTGCACCGTCCTCACTCACCCTGCTGCACGGCGCATGGCTCGCCAGGGTTCACTCTCTAAGGTCACAACACACCATGTCCCAGCTGGTTAGACATCCTGTATGCTTCCACAGCACCCCGACAATACCAAGGACCCACACGCATTTTACTGCAACTAGCCACCTGTGCTGCTTTAACACTGCCTTCCCACTGCAGGACAGGGGAGCCTCTGATACATCTTCATCTCCCTGGCACCTGAGACAGAGCCTGCACACAGCCTGCCCTCCAGAAGGCTGCTGACCGACTCTAACTGCCACTCAGTATGTCCAGCAGGGGTTGGTACCGTGGTCAGAGGCCAGGGCTCTGGCTGCTCCTTGTACAGGCATGCAGTGGACACCCTTAACAGCAGGGCAGATAGGCACACAGGAGCAGACAGCCTGGCCTCACTCATCACTGGCGTGCCTCCGCCCCCCCCCCCCCCCCCCCCCATTCACTAACCAACAATGCTTACTCTGCCCTCCAGCAGGCAGAGCACACAGAAAAAGGTCCATGGGCAGACTGACATGGCCTTTTCCCAGCCCCACCCCTCCCTGCCCCACCCCGCCCAGCACACTCCTGGGTACAATAACCTGGCCCGGCAGGGCAGGCTTCTATCACCTCTTGTGGTCAAATGACCTTTACCCAGGTCTGTATTCCTGCCCACATGCCACTTGTCAGACTCTGAACAATGTCCCTAAAAGCTTCAGTGCAGCACCCTGTTGGAGAGAAAGGGTGGTGATAATACCAGCTGTCACCTGGTATAGGCATGAGAGATGAAAGACACCTAATTACATAATACACTAGAAAGTGCAGTTCAGGGAAATTAAATCTATTGACCAAAGAAAAATAGCTTAGGTAGCAGCTAGACAGAGCAGAGAGCCGGGGGGTTTCTTGAGGAAGGCCGTGTGGCAGACGTTCCCAGAATGCACACCAGCTAAAGGTGGTGTATCACAGCCCTGACGACCCAGGAGCTGGCTCGAGAAGGGACTCACACTGCCTCCGGATGAAGCCCTGCTTGTACATCGCATCCAGGAACACAAAGTCGCTGTAGATGGAGCGCTCCAACACGACACCCTGCCCTGTTTCAAGGAGGGAAACAGACACCAAAAATCAGACATGATGACTACAGCAATGGAAAGGTGTAATTTCATTTTAGAAAGGGGGGAAAAGTTATTTACAAGTCCAAATATTTTCAAAAGAACATAGATACACTTCTAAGTGGGAACTGATTTTCAAACAATATTTTTTTGGTTTGGGCAAGAGACCATACTGCTTCATTGTGTCAGCTGCAACAAAAGCATCTGATTACTAGAAAGTGTTTCCCCGCCCACCATGCCCATCACAATCCTGCACCAGCCCCAACCTTGGTGAGACCAGGCTCCTCCTCAGGTCCCCTCTGGCCAACACCCCACTCACAGCTAACCGCCAGCTTTCTCCCCAAGGCATTCCTATCGAACTACTTAGCACCACTTCTGCAGCGACCCTCCCAGTGCAAGCCTCCTCACCTCTGACCGGGCCAGTCTCCAGCTCAGTTCCCGCCCACCTGCCCCCCAGCCTCAGGCTGCTCTCACTCACCCACAGAGGCATTTCCAAACTGCAGCCAGATCCTGTCACCCCTCCACTCAAACTCTCAATGGCTTCCTCTCCTTCAGGGGAAAAACCAACAACTGACCATCTCGCCCAGGCTACTTCTCTGGCCTCCTGCCCCTCAACTCCCAGCCTCGTTCACTGCGCTCCCACATGGCCTCCTGAATGTCACTACAGCACACAGAGGCTCTTCATGCTCAGAGTGCTGGTCCCCAGGGGCTCCCGGCCCATTTCCCTGCACTCAGTCCTGCAGTGCTGGGCAGAGGCCTCCCCTGACCTTCCCATCTGGAAGAGTAGCCTCCAGCCCTGCTCCAAACCCCTTCCTCTCTGCATCTACCACTCACTACCTAGCATGGCATCAATTTTTGCCTTTTACTCCGTGTCTCACCTACTAAAATGTAAGCCCCAGGGGTGGGGACTGACTTCCTGTGGTAGCCCCTAGTTCCTAGAACACAGCTGGCACTCACTAAATATTTAATGAATAAATTAGTATAGCACAAAAGGAAACAAGTTTTCATTTAAAACGTTTCTTTTTAAGAAATGGGGAGTCCTGAGGCAGGGCTGAAGTATGCTTCAGGAAGAACCTGGAGTGAATGGAGAGTCACTAATGCCTGCAGGCTCCACGTGGCTCCTGTGAGCTGGTCCTGGCACAGAGCATCAAGGCCACGTTTTTTTATCAGGAGCAGAGTTGACCAAAATCAGGGCTTATGTTCATAGAAGAAAAAGTATCACTAATAACATGTTAGAAAAGTAAGATAATAACTAGGCCCTCTGATACCATTTAAAGAGCATTATCCTGCATCTCGTTGTGCAATCTGTGTATGTGGGACCTGCCAGAACATAGACAGGGTCTCTCAAATGCAGGCTTCTGAACCAGCATCATCAGTTACCTGTGCTCACGCTCAGACACCATGAAGCAGAACCTCTAGGTCAGCAGTTCTCAACCCCTTTAGTGGCCAAACGACCCTTTCACAGGAGTCGCCTAAGACCATCCTGCATATCAGATATTTACATGACGATTCATAACAGTAGCAACATTACAGTTATGAAGTAGCAACGAAAATAATGTTATGGTTGGGTCACAACATGAGGAACTGTATTTAAAGGGCTAGAAGGTTGACAACCACTACTCTAGGTGGCAGCTGGGCTCTTCGTAAATAAGCTCACCAGATAACTGATAGTCGATTGGTGTGGCAACCATGTACTAGTACAGTGGCTGGTACAAACCACCCACCTCGCACATAGCATCTGTTTCTGTGCGAGAACGCAGGACTGCTTGGGCTTGTGACTGTGGCCGCATACCAGTGCTGCATCCGTTTTCTGAGTCTCAGGGTGTTCTGGGGACCAAGTCTCACCCATGTGCAAGTTACCAGGAGGAGGAAGCAGCCCGGCCTGAATTCCAACCTCATTCTGCATTCCCAACAACTGTGGTCTTGCCCCATTTGTTCCGAGTCCCTCCATCTCCTGTGTCCTTATCCCTGGTGCTTGCCCCCAATACTCTGGACCTTGCCTGCCCCAGTACATAGCCCTTGTCCACTTCATGCCTGCTTCATGTAACTTCCAGGGACACCCCCCTTGCTGTGTATGCCATCTCCTCCACCACTGCCATCATCCAGATGGTTAACTTCCACCCTCTGGAGTGATGGTGAATTCCAGCCCATCTCTGAGCTTCAGTGACAACCCTATTTTGTTGCAACCCTACCTCTGTCTGGCACATGGCCCCATTCCCACGACTGTGACTCCACTTCCTCCCAGTCATTTGGAGGTTCTTTTTCCCCCTCCTTTGTTTTGACACATGTGCCAGACAAATTCCATATAATCCATAAATCTCACTCCCGTACACAAAAGTTAAAAATAGTATGAAGTGAATTTATTCTAAAACGACGATCACATGGGCCTTGGGAAATGTATGATCTTACGGAAAGAGAGAAGTTGCTTCATCAGATGCCCTTAAGGAAAAACTCACTAGTGGCGATCTAAAGTGGCTGAGTTCCAGAACAGGGTTCAAGTGCAGAACACGCTCACCAGCTACCTGGCCATGGATACTGCACCTGTGCTCAGCAAGTGTTCCAAGGCGTCTGCGTACTGCAGGAGGCGACTGGCATACAGCCAGGACTGCAGACGGTAACTGTTGCCGTCATTACTTTTGGGATCATCGTAAAACTTCTCCAAACTGCAGTTGCCACTATATTGTACGTCCAGGGGTTTTCCATCCCCCGTGGTGCTGTCTGCATAGTGTATTCCTGCTTCAGGAAAGTGCTTCAAGCCTGAGGAGAGACAGACCACGTGAAAAGAGAGGTGGATGCTTCACGCCCTATCAGCAAGCAGCATGCACTAACAGGAACTCCCATCTGACACCAGCACTGAGGCTCACTGGTGAGGACCTGGGGACAGTAACCTGCACACCAAAGACACAGGTGTGCTCAAGGGAGCACTAAAGACACTGAAGACATGTCTGAAACAGGCGTGAGAGAAGCATGTCGGCTCAGAGGTTTCACTGCAACAAGCCTCCTTGCACCCCCACCCCATATGAACTCAACCCACAACTATGGGAGTCCCGTGTGCAAGCAAGCAGGTGCTCGTTAAGGATCACAGGAAGGTATGGAGGACAAACACCCGCACCGGGAGTAGGAAAGGGGGCTGGCACCTGGCTTTGCTCTAAAGAGCTGTGTGCCGTCAGCTTCATACTGAGTTTACCCATCTGTGATGACGGCCTTTGTATGCCCCGTTTCAGAGGCTGTTATAAAGCTCAAGTAAGACAGCTCGTGTCAAAGTGCTCCATTTCCATCAAACTGAGAATGGCAATGATTTTTTAATTTTCCAAATATGAAAGTTAAAAGCAGCTTTTTAATAAATATTTTTAAATGCAAAATACCTACCTTAGTCCAATTCTACCTGGCCAATATTAAAGTAAAATCAACCTCACAGAAGCAACCATACATCGGAGAAAATACTGTCATTCTGCATGACACAGATTCATACCTAGTTTCTCTGCTATTGCTTTTGCAAGCTTGCTTTTTCCAGAACATATATTGCCATCGACGGTTATCACTTTGCTGAATTTTGTCAGCTTTTTTGATGTTTTGTCGCCAAATATGAATGCCAAAGGGCCAAACTGTCTCTGGCCCTGTACACTCGTATGGATTCCTCCCTGAAAAACACAACAACACATGTGGGCATGCTGGCTGCTGCAGGCACGAGCAGTTATTAGGTAAAAGGCCAAGAAGGCCGTTGGTTATAAAAATGTTAATATATACAACTTTACTACCTATTTGTTTAATTACAGGTCTCCCCGTCCCACCCCCAAGGTAAGTTCTTAAGGACAGGGGATTATCTGAACAGATTGTGTGTACCATGTTTAATAAAAATTGGATAGATGAAAGTAAGGCAGAGTGTGGGGAAAGTGGGGGGAGAAAGGTAGGAAGGACATAAAGAACATTTCTCCAGTCTAGTCTTCTGTCCTGGTTGCCTCACTGTCTTCAAACAGCTCCACTAGGTGTCCTGATCATTCCTGAAAGCTAACAGACCTAAAACTGAGATGCGGCATCCACACCCTGCAGCCAGCTCTGCTCCCTCACAAGCTCTCTTTCCACTACCAACCGAGGGAAACAGCGCAGGCATGGAGTCATCCTTCACATGCTCCTCCTCCCTCCAACTCCACAATCACTCACAAAATCCTACTGATCCTGCATCTTAAATCTCTCTGGAGCGCGTCACCTTCCTATCCCACGGATCCACAGATGTCCTCACCTCTCTCACCCACAATGCAAACACCTGCCTCATCTCCTGTCTCCAATATCCCCAATCTATTTTTTGCACTAAAACCATAACAATCCCTCCAACGCGTGCGGACACACACACACACACAGAAATACAATCGAAGGGCAAAGTGACTAGCAAGCCACAGCCACCCAGCGATGTATTCCCAAGTTTCCAGCCACAGTTGTGCTTCTCCGGACCCTCCGCGTGCAATGCCGCCCGTCCCTGTTGGCGACCACAGGGGTCCCCTCGTCCTCCCAAAGCCAGCCCGAACGCCTCCTGCTCTGCGTCAGGGCCCGCCCGGGCTGCTGTCAGAGCCGCTACGCGACAC
>NW_005353838.1:15170523-15173910 GCF_000412655.1 Myotis brandtii | reverse complement strand
CGCCGGAACCAGGGGCGGTGGACGGGCCTTCCCGCCCAGATGGATGTTTCTCTGATGTGAGAATTCCCGCTTGTCTCAAATAGGGTTACAGCCCGGTAAATGTCAAAAATGCACTTAGTACACCCAACCCCCTGAACATTATAGCTTCGCCTAAATCACCTTAAAGGTGCTCAGAACACAGAGCACAGTCCAGTGTTCGTTGTTGACCCTCCCGATCGCGTGGCTGACGAAGCTGCCTCTGCCCGCATCACAAACACTGGGCCGTCTATCACTAGCTGGGGAAAGAGCCGCACTCCAAGTACGGCTTCTGCTGGATGCGCAGCGCTTCCACACTTGGGCAGTCAGGGCCCCGGTACAGATTCCCAGTTCCCAATGCCAAAGAGCCGTCGTGGTATTGGAACTGTTCAGTATCTTGGTGGTGATGGACTTACACGTCCTAAGTGAATAGAGGGATATATGCCTTGTCCTCAGAATTGTAAAGACAACAAAGAAGGTCTATAGATTCAGCACAATCTCAATAAAAATCCAACTAATTTTTCTTTTGTTTAAATGGACAAGCTGATTCTAAAATGCATACCTCCACCTTTACTTAGGAAGTGCTAAAATAACCAAGCCCGATGGTGAAGAAAAAGAACAATGACAGAGGACTTGCTACCAGATATCAAGATATATGAAAAGCTATAGTAATTGCGACAGGATAGCGTTGCTGCAGGAATAGACAGAGAGACAAATGGACAGAATAAGGAGTCCAAAAGAGAGGAGGATGGATGGATGGGTAGGCATTTGGTTATGAAGAGTGACATTTCAGAGAGATTTCCGTAGGGCCGTGCCCCATCCCGGCATCCCTTTAAGAGTCCAGTTTCCCACTGCCCACCTCCCTGGTCACAGAGCCGGGTTATCGGCCACTGCCCGAGAGTGAGTGAACACTCCCACACAGGACGTCCACTGTTGTTTAATTCTTCCATCACGGCAAGGAAACCAGCATGCAATTCAGCCCCACTGAGCTAGCTGGTTTCTACCTTCCTCAATCAGGGTTCTCCATCAGTTGGTCATAGGGTAGCTGAACTTCCAAACATGCTGTCCTTCCACCTCGAACCCTCATCTCGTTGGTCAATCGAGAGCTGATCATAGGACACTGCCCATGTGGCAGCAGAACCTGGCAGCCCCTCAAGTGGTTCTGAAGTCAGCCGGAGAGAACCCCCTCACATGCCTCCTGGGCACTGCTCTCCTTATCATAGTGTCTCTAACATCACCCAAGACATGATGGTTATTTTGAGTTTCAAGATTACTTTCTGTCCTCAGTCCTAGGGACACTTTCAGTCAATGCCTAATAGCAAGCTAGTAATTGTCTCTCATATAGTGATCACCGTATCCCTGCACCTGGAAATGTTTTGGTCCAAAATCCCAGCGATTGCCACTGGGTGGCACTCATGGGCTTTAGCTCTGAGCAAGTCTGCAGAGTGTGAGTTGCTGGTTCCTCCAGATCACATCTGTTGGGGATCATCAGGGCCAAGGGCATCCATAGAGATATTTGGACAACCTACTGTTCAGGCCACCACTTGAATTTGGCCTTCTCTTGGGGAGGGGTAGGTGCTGGCAACATTCCCAGATGTGAAACATGCAATCTCCAAAATCAAGACAACCCAGCCACACATTGTTTCTTCCTTATTCCAGGGAGAAGCGATGGATGAAGTTATTTTCCGTTGCCTGTGGGATGTTGAGGGTGGCTTCTGCTTGTGTTATTTCTAAGAATTTCGGCAAGTGGGAGGACCCTTGGATCTTTGCTGGTTTATCAAGCAGACTCTGTTAGTCACCTGTATCAGCATTAACTTAAGTCAGTCCCCACCTGCTCTTCAGTTTCCTATATTATCATGATATCAACATAGTGTTTTATTACACTCAGACCCTGCATCAAGTCCAAATCCCTTCTAACCAACTTACGACAGTAAACTGGTGAGTTCTGAGAGCTATGTGGCTGTTGGATAAATGTGAATTGGGATCCTCCCCACATGCAGGCAAGCTACGGCTGGCTCCTTCCTGAGACGGAGGAAAAGCATTTGCGAAAGCCGCCCGTGATACAAGCCTCCTTTAGCGTGCTGTGAGTTTTGCACTATTGAAGCCACAGTGATAACTGCTGATGCTAACAGGAGAACTGCTGATCCAAATCTGGAGTCTGCCGTGAGTCTCCGCAAGCCTCTGCCTTTCCCACAGGCCACATGGCACTGTTACACAGAGAATCTGATTCCACGCATTCCAGCTTCTAACACGTTGCTTATTAAAGTGCTAATCTCCTTTTGTCCACTAGGTAGGTGTTCTGTGCTGTTTCAAATTAACAACCTGTGCAGGCTCGGGCAAACCTATGGACTCCCATGTAGTGTGTCTAATTAATACTGACCGAAGGGTGAACATCCATGCCTACTGTTTTATAATACTAGGTAAGGGACATGCTCCCTGGTCAGACATAATATCTGTCTCAATAATACATTCATGCAGAGGAGATGCAGCCACTCAATGACGTGCATTCAAACATTCCAGTTTTTATAACTTCCACCTTAACCCCAGCCTTCCAGTCCAGCTCCATGTCTCCCCACCCAACCGTATCTCCCATTTTGACTTTACAATGGGATATGGAACCACAGCATTGGGCTCACATCCAGGAACACCAGAAAAGGTTTCTCTCCACCTGCTGGCCATTATCCCACACTGGCATGTGCCTTCGGTTGAGCTAGAAGACGCTGGCCCTTTGCAGGCCTCATCCTGAAGACTGAAAAATACTGATAAGAGAAACACCAAGTTATATAACACATTGTTAAAAGAAAATAACAAAGGCCTACAATTAAATGGCAAGATATACCATGTTCATGGATTAAATTTTTCAATGTTGTCAAGATACTAATTCTCTCCAAGTTTATTTATAAATTTCAAACATTCACAATCAAAATCCCAGCAGGCTTTAGAAATTTAAAATCTTACTCTAAGATTTTTATAGAAAGAAAAGGTCCTAGGAGAGTCAAAATCATTTTTGAAAAAGAAACTAAATTTGAAGGGTATCTACTACCTAATTCAAGAACTACTGTAAATTCACAGTCATCAAGTTATCATGAGATTGGTATATAGATATATAGTATCTTACCTAATAATAGACAAACATGGTAATTGACCATACCTTCACTACACCTCCCATTGGCTAATCAGTGAGATATGCAAATTAACTGCCAACCAGAATGGCGGCCGGCAGCCACAGAGCTGCAGCGAGCAGGAAGCTTGCTTGCTCCAGTGATGGAGGAAGCCAAGGTTCCCCGCCTGCCACAGCCTGCTCTAAGCTACACTCAAAGCAACAAAGTTTCAATTATAGAAGGTAAATAAACCCCAGATACCTGCTTTCAG
>NW_005353838.1:15159228-15169638 GCF_000412655.1 Myotis brandtii | reverse complement strand
CAGGCGGGCAGAGGGCACAGGCCGGGCTGGGGGACCCCCCCCCCCGAGTGCACAAATTTTTGTGCACCGGGCCTCTAGTATACTATAAACAGAAAAAACTATATATAAACAGAATGTACTATAACCTAGAAATTGACCATGTGTAAATGGTAAATTAATCTTTGAGAAAAGTGTCAAGGTGGAGAAAGGGTAGTCTTTTTGACAAATAATCCTGGAACAATGGAAATTTTAAAAAATTAATTTGGAGTAAATATGTGTGTCTGGGGGCTTTGAATATCTTACCAAATATCATGTTTACTGTAGATTTTTCTTAATTGAATGTTCCTTCTGATACAACTTTATGGAGTTATAATTTATTTATAAATGTAAAGTTTTATGAGCTTTGTCAAATGAATATAGTTGGGCAGTATGACCACAACCAAGATCAAACATTTGATCATCCATTCAGATTTCTTATTGGCCATCTGTGTTTCACCAAACCCAAAGATCCTGCTGCAGGTGAAAGCAATGCCGTCTCGATTATGAGCTAGAACGTATGTATTACGTGGGAAAGGCAGATTCAGCTCTAAGTGGGATACCTGGAAGCTCCTCGGAGAAGTCACTTCTGGTGGAGATACCCTTGTGGTGGCTTGGTCATTTGTTGGACGTGTTGTGGGCTCAGGCTGATCTCTCCCTCCAGATGGTCTTTGTCTATATAGCGGAGAAAGCTGCCAACACCATCCATACTTCACATCTCCCAGTTCACCTCTTCCAGGGGTTGTGAGTTGCTTTTCTGGTCAGCTTTCAAAAACTGGGGGGAGACCTCTAATTGTCCCTCCTTCTGTGGGGTGCCTTCTCCCAACTAGACAAGGATGGTCACGATTCTGACTGAGCAAGAGGATGGCAGCATCCACGTTTTTGGGGTTTTTTAGAAGGTATAGTTTACCATTACCAGTTTGTTTTATTTTTTAAATCCTCACCTGAGGATATTTTTTCATTGATTTTTCAGGGAGAGATAGAAAAATATTGATCAGTTGCCTTCCGCACACTCTCTGACCAGGGATCAAACCCCCCACCTTTTGGTGTACAGGTTGACACTCCAACCAACTGAGCTACCTGACCAGGGCCAGATGGAGAGGTTTCTTACTACAAAAGAGAGAACACTTGGGTTTGGAGTGATGGAAATGTCCTGTGTCTTCCATGTGCCGGAAGTTAGATGGATGCCAACATTTGCCAAAACACTGCCTGACACTTAAAATGGGTGCATTTTACTGCATGTAAACTGCATCTCAATAAAGTTAGTGATAAGGAAATAACCTCTTTTTAAATACATATATATTTATTGATTTCAGAGAGTCAGGGAGAGGAAGAGAGAGATAAAAACATAGAAATATCAAGATGAAAGATAATCATTGATTGCCTGCCTCCGGCAAGCCTCAGACTGTGGCTCGAACCCACAACCCGGGCATGTGTCCTGACCAGGAATCAAACTGTAATCTTCTGGTTCATAGGTCGATGCTCAACTACTGAGCCATGCCAATTGGGCAGGAAATAACCTCTTGAAAATTTTTGTTTTCTGCCTTGTGAACAGAGCAGGAGTAATGTCTTTTCTCCTTTAGGTTCTGACTATAGACACCTAGAGCAGGGCGAAATTATAAACCTATTTGTTTTATTTTTCCTAAAATCCCCAACTTTCTCCATGAAATCAATAAAAATAGATTTAATTAATTAATTAAAAAAATAAAAGTATTTTTGTTATGGAATCATGTTCCACCCAAATTCATATGTTGAAACCCCAATCACCAATGGGACTGTGTTTCAGAGAAGGGGCCTTTAAGAGGGAATTACAGCTAAATGATGTCATTCAGATAGGCTCCTCATCCAATGGGGCTGGTGACCTTATAAGAGGAAGAGAGACCAGGAGCCCACCTGCACAGAGAAAAGGCTATGAGAGGACACAGGACAAAGGTGGCCGTCCGTAAGCCAAGGAGAAAGTTCTTACCAGAAACCAACCCTGCCAGGACCTTGATCTTGGACTTTCAGCCCCCAGAACATTGAAGAGATAAATTTCCATTGTTTAGGCCGCCCTGTCTGTGGCATTTATGATGGCAGCCAGAGCTGACTGATACGCTTTTCTTTTAAAAACATTATTGATGTACAATGTGCACGTATGCAAATGCTCAGATCTCAGGAATTTGTTTTGATGAGTGTTGACAGCTAAATACAACCATGTAATCCCCCCACATTTCCAGTGAATTCCTCCCCTGCCACCTCCACTAACTCAAGGCCACCACTCTCTGACCTGCATCCCCAGGGTGAGCTTTGTCTGCACTGGGACGTCATACAAGTGGGAGAGGACCTGGACTCGTCGGGCTACTCTCCCTCAGTACACAGGGCAAGATGCACCCATGGGTACTGCCCTCCTCAGTCTGCGGCTGGACGACTCCTCCACAGTAGCTTTTTTTTTTTATTTAATCCTCACCCAAGGATACTTTTCCATGGATCTTTAGAGAGAGTGGAAGGGAGGAAGAAAGGAGAGGGGAGAGGGAGAGAAACATCTATTCAAGAGAGACACATTGACTAGTTGCCTCCCACAAGCACCCTACTGGGCCGGGGATTGAGTCTGCAACTGAGGTACATGCCCTTGATCCAGAATTGACCTCACGACCCTTCAGTCCATGGGCCGAGGATCTAACTACTGAGCCAAACTGGCCAGGGCTCCATGACAGTTTTTGCTGACCAGAAATTTTTATTTTCTTGAGCTAAGTGTAACCTTCATTTGTGTAGATAGAAAACAGAGGCAGGGAAGTTATGTAACTTCCTTCAGGTCTCACGTCTTGGAGGGTGGAACCATGGCCTGGGCCCGAGTGTCCTGCTCTGCCCGGTCCTCGGTGAGGTCGTTGGTTCATCTGCCAACTGAGTGCACTGTCCACCCACCCCGACCCCCGGAACGTGCTGAGGACACAGCGCTGGACTCAAAGCTGGCCTTCAGGGAGCGGATCTTTGGGGATTATTACAATCGTCAGCAAGATGTTAAGGAAAAAATACAGCTCACTCTCTAAATGTTGTTATCATGGCAGGCTCAGTGGTTCTCCTGTTTCAGCAAAAGTTCCAGCAGGTTATTTCAACACTGACTTAATTGCACTGGGCACAGTTGGGGATGGAGTGAGCTTTCCAAGTGACAGGATAAATTAAGTCTCAGCAAAATAATGTTTAAAGTTGATTCAAAAGGAAAAAGAGAACAAACAAACAAAACAAAACCAACTCCACCATCCAAGGACAGTGGTGGGAACAAATCACCCTGGGTCCCCACACAGATCCCTTCCTGTAGGGCGCTTCCATCTATTGACTCACAAATGACTCTCAAATTGTGCAAATCCATCTCTAGTGCCACAGCGCAGGTGAATTCTAGCTGCACAGAAATCACTGCCCTGCAGGGCTGATCCCAGCTGAAGAGAGGCACCATCTCTAGAAGAGCCTAGCTCACCTTCTTTAGGGAAACCAGCACCCCAATCTGTGGGTCTGCCAGACCCTGGCTGACAATCTCTCCAAGCTCGGGGACTTGGCCGTGAAATCAGTCCCTGCTTTGGAGCTCTGTGAGTTAGTGGCCCTTGACCTTGGAAGGTAGGCCTTCCTTCTCTGCTTCAGCTGCAAACTTGGGCAGACCCAGAAGACAGGAAGAAAGCCCATCCCTCCACCCCAGCACCCCTCACCACTGCTGGGGACCCCCGCACCCACCCTCACGGCCACACCACTGGCCACCTGCCCCTGCTCCTGAACATTGCACACAGTTGGGCTTCTCTCTCTCCTAATTCTCCCTCTCCTCCTCCTGCCATCTGGAGCTCACCTCCAAGGGCATCCTCTGGGTGGGGCCTGTCCCTGCCCCCTGCTCACAACTTTCACACTGCGATTGCACAGGCTATTCATTTACTATCCTGCCCATGGGACTATGAGCCCGAACTTTTGTGAAACAATTCACACACGTGATCACATACACACATGTATCATCACAGTCCGTGGACTAAGGTGGGATCTAGGAGAAGGCGAGTGGAATGGTACATATACGTGCACATGCCATATGTAAGGATTGGGCCAAGTAGGTCTACAGTTGTTCACGTGGAAATAAATAATAACAAAGAATAAACTCTGTTTTTTGTACTCACAAGTGTAAACCTACAGCCCACCCTGTAGTTACTGGCCTTTGGGGTTGGTTCTCTGTAAACTGTCTTTTCAGTGTCCTGTGCCCATTCATTTCTCACATGTCACTTGGTTCATGCCATTCTAAGTTCTTCACATTGGTAACTATGAACACCCCAGCCCTTTGTCTGTGAGCCAGGTGTCCTGTGTTCCTTCCAAGTCTGCCATTTGTCTCCTGGCACTATGATCTCCGGGGACAGGGAATGCAGCTTTTCACCAAGGACCAGGGTCTGGCACCTCTGTCCCCGATCAGGCAGCACATCAAGGACCCGTCAGGCTCCCTGTCCCCGGGGTGGTGGCAGGCGTCACGTGTGTGTGGCAGCCCCAGCAGAGGGGCATATTTGCACAATGCTGTGATCCCAGGCAGATTGCAGGAGGTCAAGTGGGGCTGATATGAGAATGATGAGCACTCAGAGTCTGGGATAGGAAACACAGGGCCTTGATCACTCCTTCCTGCCGTAGACCAGAGACCTGGGAACTAGAAGGGACCTCCCGGACCAAGAGCTTCACTTACCAATGAGGAAACTGAGGCCCAAGCAGGAAGGGAGTTGATCCCCAGGACCCCACAGGGACAAATGGGGGGCCACTGGCAGGTCTGAGCTGTATCCACAGTGCAGTGCAAGACCCTCAGACTCTTGTAAATTTCCCAACGATGACCGCAGAGCAGCAATTTTCAACCGGTGTGCCACAAAAATTTTACAACATGCAATACCTGACTGTTTAGTCAGGGCACTGACCTCTTTTACTTTCCAAGTAAAAAAAAAAAAAAAAGACAACAGCGAACACAACAATCAATAGCCATCCAGTGTTAATGAATCAAAACTATACCTATTTTTTTTGTCAGATCAGCAAAGAACATTTTTGATGTGCAACAGAATTGGTCATTAGTTTATGTGCCATGAGATGAAAAAGGTTGAAAATTGCTGCCATAGAGTAATCATTGGTCACTAAAGAATTTACCCAAATACCTACTTGCTCTCCTACTGAATCTCCTAGGCCTATTTTGGGAGCCCAGTTAGGAAACTGTAAAACTGCTCATGAAGTAACCTCAAGAACACGGCTGAGAATCGCCGCTCTCTGAAACCAGGCTGCACACTAGATTGAAGTCTGAACGGTGAGACCCAACACAGAGCAGCAGTCTCCATTGCGACCCAGGGCAAAGTGAGCTTCAGGTGAAGGGTTTTCAGACACAACAGTCCGCACTTCTCCAGGGACACTGGACAACTATTCTCGGGGCTTGGGGCTGCTACGCCCTCTCAGGACAGGTGCACCGTCACAGTGACAGACTGAAGCCCACTCGGCACTCACAAATGAGGCCGAGGTAACACTTCCCTGTGCAAAACCTCCCCTGGTCTCCAGTGAGAACGTCTCTCATCAAGAGGCCATCAGGGCGATGCCGCCAGCAAGTTCTCATGGAAGAGGTTGGTGTATCTGGCTCACCTACTAAGTGGCTCTGCTTAACTCTGGGGACTACCAAGTCCTGTGGCAGGGGCATTTCCTAGCGAAGAAATATCTTTACTTTGAGATTGATTTGAAATAGTAATCTTAATTTTTACAGTCATTATGAATTGCTGAGCTGGACCAATAAGAAACTTTAAAAAACTTAATCCCCTTAGATGTTACATTCTCCTTAGTAATGGACCAATGCACACATTTCTCATGTAGAAAGTGTCTCTTTCTGTCATTAGCTAGTTGTCCTGATTTTTCGGACCTCAGGTTTGGGGACAGCAGCTGCTCTAATGTGAAGGTGGAAAAACACGAAGTCCGGCGCCGGTGGGGGACGGTGCAGCAGGGAGGGGATCAGAGCCTGCCCCAACAGTGCAACTAGGACCCCTGCATGCCCTAAACTGCTGACGGGTCTCACACCAACTCCCCCTTTGTGAACCATCCAAATTACTCAGCACTGCACACAGGAAGCAGTGCACTGATTTCTGTGCCACCACCGCGTTCCTCTCAGCACGCCAACACACACACACACACACGTGCACGCACATGCACAAAGGGAGCTTTAGGGACTGCAACATTCACTCAGAAATGCGAGAATGAAAATCACCATGTAGTGATGACATCGCTTTTTTAATTGAAGGACAACAGTTGGTCACATTCAGAGATGGAATGACCTCACCCAGATGGCTGAAACCGTCCTTTCTCAGTTAACCATCTGCTCATTTCAGGTGTTCCCACCCGTTCTGCAGAACCACTGGGACTGTCCTGAGGGCTCCACCACATGCTCACGCAGCAAAGGCTTGACCACACGCAGCATGAGACAGCGCCTCACTGGATGTCATCATCATCAAAGAGATCTTCAAAATCTACAGAGACGAACAGAATCACGCATCAGTTGGGCACACAAGGTAAACGACTGAAACATGACTTCACAATGAATTATGTGGTCATTATATAAAGGGCTTCTTCTCCTAGGACAGACTCGATTCTACCCACCAGGCTCAGATGCAGCCCAAGGGCAGTGCTGTCTAGAACGCAACCTGTCGCGTTTCTACTCAGATGACAAGCTGAAGAAATGCATCAGGGCGTGTTCCCGACCACACAGTGACATCTCCCAGCCATGACTGAGCACCAGGACATGTCAGCACCCATTTGTGAGCACCTTGGCCAAGGCCCCACTCTGGTGACATGGAGGTAAGGCCGGGCAGCTGAAGGGCACAAGCCCCTCACCGCTCTCCATGAGAAGGAAAATGGGGTCGGGGGAGGTGGTGGAAGGCCTGAGCCATGTGAGAATGACTCTCTTTAAAGGAGTCAGACCGACAGACAAGCTCGAGAAACAGAGTCTAAGCCCCGTTCCTACAGGCAGAAACGCCACCCTTTCACAGCACTCTACTCACTGCGATGGGTGGACAAAGTCATGATCGTTTTCCCCTTTCATTTACTTTTATATATATTTTCTTCTAAATTCCTTAACACGGACATGTATCCTTTTGCAACGGGAAAAATTTGTACAAAGCCCATTCATGTGGCCTATGCACTGAGAAGATGCAGTGGTGACGAGCTAGAGAGGGTAGGCGGGGGTGCCAGGAGACAGCAGCCTGGCTGGCATCCCTTCACCCTGCGTTCATGCCTCTCCAGCCACAATGACAGTCAGTCCCACCAACACCTGCATTCTCTCACTGCCTGGCCTGGCCAGCGGTCCTGTAGCTGTGAGCACTCGCGTTCTCAACCCTCCCTAACCCTCACACCCTCCAAACCTCTGCTCAGGTGTCAGCTCCTAGAAACAATGCTGTCCACCTTTGTCAGGGCTCTTGCCATGGAACTGTCCCTACCTGCGCCCTGTCTGGTGCTGCTCTGTTTTGTGAAACAGTGAGTGAAGAGGATGAGCCTCGGCCATGGTTAGAACCCTACTGCCTGTGGGACACAGGCCATAGGAACCCCAGTCAATGAGCAGAAAGGACTCGGAGACCCCATCTAAAGCCTGCATGGGCTTCTGAACATGGATGCTCACAAGCTGACAGGCAGTGTGCACCTGTGAACAGTCGGTGGGCCTCTGACGTGGGCACAAGCTCGTCTGTGTTCTTCTCTGGCCTGACTCAAGGAGGTAAGGGCCCTAAATTGCTGTTGATAAATGCTCGCTGGGCCCCTCTCACAGATGCTTTCTCATAGGAGCTATGCTTGGAAATCACATGAACATGGGAACATCATTGTGTTTAAAGCTATGGGCTGGTGGAGGATGTGTCAGGCTTTGAAGGAGGTCATCAGAATGTGTGGTGTTAGGAGTTAGAGGTCACACTTCTGCGGGGCCAGGGTAAGGGACCTCCGAAGCCGTGCTATGTGAGCTGGCATTTTTTTTTGCACAGGCTGCTCAGGAAAGGCCTCACCCCTTTCACAATTTGTTTCCCACACCCCCTTGCTTAGAGAATTGAGACAAATGCTATTCTGTTCTCAAGGTTTGGCTCAAGTGTCACTTCCCCCAGTTCTGACAGGAGTTGGTGGCAGCCGGGACGTTGCTTCAGGGGAACAGCCAGGCTCCCTGGGAAGTCTGTACCTACCTAGGCAGACTAGTTCTCCTTTTAGGCAATGACTGGCTGAAAAGGAGCCAAAAAAATCGCCTGGACTCAGGCTTTCGAGGGTCTTTGATACGCTGAAAACCAATGTGACGGACAAGATAACATCGTAGCTGCCACTAACGAGTGACAAAAGTTCTTTGTAGTGGCAGGCACCTTGGGATAAAGGATGACAAAGGGAGAAAACACCATTCAACCCCCCTAAGGAAACTATCTGTTTCTACTGACGACTTGAACCCTCAGTAAGAGTTAACATAACCTTAGGAACAAGGTCTTAGGAACACTTGGTGATACCAAGAAAAACAGCTCCTCTAACGTGCATGAAGATCTCATATAAAGTCTTCACTGTGTTTTGTTAAAACTGCACACATGTTCGTGTACTTGGCAACGAAGGTCTAAATACCAATGGCTCTGTTCTTGGGGGTGGGGTGGGTGAGGCTGGAGAGTGGCTGCTTCTCTATGAAGGCAGCGCAGGGATGGGACCAGTGGCAAACAGAAAGGCGAGAAAACCAGCCACCCAGAGACAGCGGGATGAGGAAGCCAGACAGGTCCTCGTGCCTTGCAACTCAGGTCACTGTCCAAACCCAGCTGCCGTCGCGTGTCCGAAAGCGTGTCTACGGCTCAAACTCAATGCCTGGAATGTAAGACTGGGAGCAATTTTATGCTATTTTTTTCTTCTTCTGAGAAACAGGGCTGGCTGCCAGTGGTAACAGCCACACTGTTATTTTATATAAACTGTGCTGTGTTATGAGAATGGCACAGGATCTGGGTTTTACTGTTCCATGATCTAAATCACTTGTGTCACCAAGTCGCTCCACTGCACAGCTTGCAGAAGAAATGTCCTGATTAAAACTGGCACCCAACCCTGGACCTTACCATTAAAGAAGTCCGAGTGAACTGCCTTTTCATTGGCTGCCAAGTCCATCAGAAGCCCGGTGCTGCCTCCGGCCTGCAGAAGGGAGAGGTCAGGTGTGCCAGCAGCATTTCCAGAGAGAACAGCCTCACAGGGCCCGCGCCACTCCACACAGGAGGAAGGCGAGGGACAGAGAAGTGCCCAGATCCGAGTCCAAATTTCGTTCCAGGTGAAGGAGTGGATGTGGATGGAGGTGTGAATGTTTTTGGTCTTCTCGGGTCCTACATTCCTAAAGCCCTCCTTGCCCTTCAGAGAGCCCTGCCATTGCCCTGAGCACCACTTCTCCCGAAACCTCCAGCAGGGATTCTGAAATCCTACTGGGCGTTGCCACAGAGGCCACAAACCCACAACACTGAGTGTGAGCCCTGCTCTGTTCTGGACTGCTCCCTGCTCCTTCGGAGAACTAAACCATCTTCCCCGGGAACCGACCTGCTAACCGGGGTTCAGAGCCTCGCGTGCCAGAACTCTGTGGTGGCAGTAAAACCAAGCCACAACCAGAGCTGGGCAACCTGATGAGCGTAGGATCAGCAGTCTCCTTCAGCTTCGCAGGGTGAGGGCTGGAGAGAGCTCCGAGGCAGCATTCTGTACCTTGGCCCCCAGTCCCTGCTGCGCCTGGATTCCCAACATTCCCAGGGCTTCTGCTGCACCTTTCCTGGCTCCCAGTAGGCAAAGCATCTCATGTGTCCCCGCACCCTGCTCTCAGTAGCAGGGAGACATTTCCAGGATTCTCCACCTCCTCCCTTCCCCATCGCCACAAGCCATGTGAACTCTCCCCCTAATGTACTGTGTGGGGCTTGTCCCTACCCCCATCTATAGGTATTACCTTCATTCAGACCCCCTTCAAGCCTCCTGTTCCTTAAACTCTGGGGATGGGAGCCTATCAATACCCCCGGTGGTTCCAGGCTGCCCAGGGCAGTGACTTGAACACAGGCCTGAGCAGCCCACGCTGGTGGAAGTGCCTTGAGTGGGTGCAGGGAACCCTCCCCAGCAGGGCTACCCGCGCCTCATGACCGGCCAGGCACCTTCCCCAGCTCCCTTCGCGCCCAGCTGGCACCCGAAGGTGCTAAACTACACTCGGACCCTTCCGGACCCCTCCAGCCAGGCCTCCTTTCTGAACCCTCCTCCATTCGGCCGACGCCAGCGCTGGCCAGTGTTTGGCTGCGGTCGGCTCTCCTAAGCCCTCACTGGGCCGCCCAGAGGGCAGAGGGCGCTGCGGTCGGGGTACCTCCAACTTTCCACCCCACCAGTCTCTGCAACCGGCGCTCTACTACCACGACCTGCGGGCGCGCGTCCCCCTGCACTTTC
>NW_005353838.1:15143154-15158810 GCF_000412655.1 Myotis brandtii | reverse complement strand
GGAGGGCACTGTCGGGTCCGGGGACGCCGGCCCCCACACAGGCACGGTCCTCACCTCTCACTGAACCGTCGCCTTCTCTCGCCCCGCTCCGCCCGGCCCGCAGCCACCCGCCTCACCTCATCCAGGTCCACGTAGGGCCCGGCGCCCTCGGGGAACATCTCGTCCACCGCCGGCTTCATCTCCCCGAAGGCGTTCCGGGTGTCCCTGGCCCACTTCCGGCCATCTGCCCGCCTCTTCCGGTACGCATCCAGCCGCGGCACGTCTAGACGCCGTAGGATCGCCGACTCTATGGTATTCCCCTTCCCTTTCTCTCCTCTTTATCTGGTGTTTCTAGACGTCGGAGGACCCCCGACTCTATGTTTCCCTATGGACCCACAGGACTGGCCCAGAGTCCCGGCTGAAGTGGGTGGGCTTTCCCGCCTGCCTGTCAGGGCACAAGGGGAGCTGCTCAGTGGCATCCAGGTGGTCAGCCCAAAGGGTCTGGCACAGAGAGTGCCCAAGAAATACTCATTAAAGAATGTGGATGGTCAGTAGAGTCAAAAGGCAGCCCAGAATGGGAGAAAAGATTTGCCAATCATATACCTGATATTAGAATTAATATCCAGATGTACAGAGGACTGAAATTCAACAGCAACAACAAATAACCCCCTTCGACAACGGGTAAAGGACCTGAATAGACCTTTCTCCAAAGAAGGTACAAGAATGGCCAAAAGCCCATGAAAAGATGCTCAACAGCACTGATCACCAGGAATGCAAATCAAACCACAGTGATACCTCCTCAGCCATCAGGATGGCTGCTATCAAAACCCCAGAAAATAACAGAGTCGGAAGGATGTGGGGAAACTGGAGCCCTGAGCACTGTTGGTGGGAACCTACATGGTGCAGCAGAGGTGGAAAACAGTATGGCGGTTCTCCTCCGAAATTAAACACAGAGTTACCATGAGATCCAGCAATTCCACTTCTGGGTACAGACTCAAAAGTATTGAAAGCAGAGTTCTGAGATAATTTGCACAGTTGGAGGTACCCCATATTCACAGCAGCATCAGTCACAATAGCTTAAAAGAGAAGCAGCTCAGGTAACCATCGCCATGGATTGTGGTCCCCACGGCCATCAGGTACCAGTGATGATGGCAGTGGCTAATGCTTTTTGTGTGTGTTGAGGGGTGAAGGGGGCTGAGGACATGGAGCAGGAGTTGGATCTGACTGAAAGGGAAACCGAGAGAGGGTTGCACAGAAGGGAACTGAGCCTGTTATGTGAACTAGGGTGAGGGAGGAGTCACAGCCAAACCTGAGTCCTAAACACCAGAGTGAGGTATCCCAGGGGGCTGTGAGGTAGGCAACCTGCTATTTATTGGCTGGGGTGGGGGTGGGGGGAGGGAGGGATCTGCTGAGGGTGACCTGGGGGTAGAGGTTTCTTCCTCTGGGAAAAGAAGGAAGGTCTGCTAGGCTTTTCATGACCCATAAATGCAGCCCAGCTGTGTGTTCCTGGACAACTGGGATGCTGCTGACACCCCAGAGGGGACATAGTTCTGGCCAGGGAGCCATGGAGTCTGCCTAGAAAGGCACCCAGCCTTTAGGGCAGCCTATGGAGAGGCAGCTGGGGACTCCATTCCATAATGCTTGTCCTAACTGGGGATACAAGAATTTGGGTGGAATGTAAATGTTCACACACACACACACACACACACACACACACACACGAATTGACAGGCAAGTCATTGGTATGGAGATACTCCTGTCAGGGTGTCTTTTTTCTGATATGTTTGGTTGAGGCCCAGTTGTCCCCAGTAGGAATTTAAGACCAATCCTCATGTCCAGCTATTGTAGGAATCAGGACTTTAAAAAAAATTGCAGTGAATTTACAGAAACCAAATTCAAACTAGCTAAAGGGAGGAAATGAGAGACAAAGAATGTATTAGCTTTGCCCAACAGGATCAGCTCGGCCAACAGAGTCTTCCTCTTGAGAATTTAACCTGGGCCACGGGGAGAGAAGCCACAGGTGAAGGTGAGAGGGCAGGAAGCCTCGTGGAGGTATGGAGCCAGTGGGGTGGCCACAGGAGGCACCAGGCCTGCACTCTGGGCCCCAATGCCACCTCCCCCTTTCCAGGTCCCTCACCGCATATGCCTGGGTCCTGGGAGAGTCCCCTCCCACCCCCGCCCTTTGTGGCTGTGAGAACCAGCACAATAATCTCCCTGCTTCTTGAGATAACTTGCGTGAGGCTCGGAGCAGCAGCTGCAGCAGTGATCTTAAAGGACCACCTGCCACGCCTCTCGGAGCATGAAATCACGTTCCATCCCCCATCCCACCCAAACGTAACACATAACACACACGTTTCACAAAGCCCTACGTTTCTGATCAGGTGTAACAATTTCTGGGGTTAGATGCTGGTCCAAATACTAGTGTCTACAGTTCAATAGATAGTCCTTTCTATTATTTTATTTCAATGGAAAAGCTAGTTGCAGCTTGTTAGATTGGTTTCTGATGGGGTGAGAAGGCAGACGGGTCCCGAGTGCAGCTGTGTCTTGAAAAAAAGCCACAGCATGTGTTGTGCATTTTAAGTCAGGAGTTTATTGATGAGGCCAGGGCGCCAGGTGGGGACCCCTCAGTCCTCCTGATAGGGGACGTGGAAGCCCAGGGTGGTTCCCAGGGGGAAGTGAGCGAAGAAGGTGCGGGCCATGTCCTCGATCTGGGGGTAGGCCCCCAGCGTCTGGAAGAACTGCACGTAGTTCCAGAAGTCAGAGGTGGAGAAGGGCCAGTAGGGCATGGCCGGCAGCTCGGCATATGGGTCTGAAAGACACATGACAGCCTGGCTCAGGGGCTGTGCCCCTGGTCCTGCCCAGGTTGCCCCCCAGTGGGCCCTCAGGCAGGGGGAGGTGCCCAGCAGGGCCAGTGCAGTGAAGGGACCCTCCCAGCTGGGAGCACAGCCTGGTCATCCCGGGGCCTCCTGGAAGCTCCCTGGAGCCTGGTCATCCAAGGAGCGGTGGGGGATGAGCTAGCCCTGCCCTGACTCCTGGTGAGGGGGACAGAGGAGGGTAGGGGAAGGGGGAAGTCTAGCCCCTGTCCTGGACATACTGAACAGGGAGGGGTCGCTGTGGTGGGATCGTGGGGGACTCGTGGTGGAATATCAAAGGAGACCACACCCCACCTCCCCACCCCCACCCCCAGAGTCTGTATGCTACTGTACTGAGGGTGAAATGTGCGTCCTCCGGGGCTTGGAGTGTTGAACACCATGCAGAGTCTGGCTCCCTCCTGCCTGGTGTGTCCCCAGAGGCCTGGAGGGCACAGTCCGGGGAAGGAGCTCCAGTCCCTCTGGGGACAGGGCTTTACCTCCAGCTGACTCAGGGCTCCCCTTCATCTCGGAAGAAGAAGCAGTGCCCACCCAACCCTTCTTCTGCTCCCGCCCCCACCAACAGGAGAAAAGAAACCGGAGCAGATGCAGTACCTCCCTCATCCTGCACAGGCTTGGCCCCTGCAAAGAAGGAGGAGAGCGGTCAGCCAGGAGAGCCTCAGAGCAGGGCCCTGCCGAGCACCAGCTGCCCCGAGGGGCACGGAGAGGAACAAAGCAGCCACTCACCCACCAGAGGCACCAGCAAGAGGCAGAGGGCCACCCCGGGCAGCAGGCAGGTCTTCATCTTCCCCAGGCACATGCCCCTGCGACTGACCGACCGACTGGGTCAGGTCCACCTGCAGCAGGAGGAACCAGAAAGGTGGGGCCACCCACCCCCGGGGGCCCCAGCTCTTCCCGCCACCCCCAAAGTGGCAGCTCCTGGAAGAAGCTCCAGTGGAAAGACAAGTTCCCAGTGTTTTCACAGCAATTTCAGTTTCCATGGCTTCCAGCCATTATTCCGAGGCTAACCATGTTTCATTGGCCTTAATTTTAACAATTTAAGAACTGTAGCCCGCCCCCCCGGCTCCCCCATCAGCTGCCTGTCCGAGGTTACCTGGCCGCTCCTGTCCCTCAGCCTCAGTCCACAGCCCGATGGGCGTCAGCCACCAGCACACAGGCTCCTCTTTATAAAAGGCCGGACAAGGACGGAGACGTCACCTAGGGGAACCGTCAAACTGAATGTATTTCATCTCCTGCCAGAGGACTGAGGGCGCCTGTGGCCCTGCTGGCAGTGGAATCCCACGGGGGCACTTTTGCAATCTCATCCAAAGATGAAATTGGGAGAAAAACATGCTTGGACAGGCCCCTTTGGAGGGTTTTAGAATGAATTCAACACTGGCACTCCCTCTGCGCCAAGAAAGATGTTCTGAGTTTGACATTGGGGCTGACATCCCCCCTCACAGGAGCAGGGTAATCACAGAGCTGCCCTGGGGACCGGGAGGCAGGACGGGACCCCCAGGGAGCCCTGGATCAGGGGCCCCCACCGCAGGACAGGCTGAGCAGAGTCGCGGGCAGGAAGTGGGGGTGACCAGCCCAACTTTGCTTCTGCAGACCAGCGCCTCCTGCTTATGTAAGCACAGTGATTGAATCTGTGTCGGGAAGGGAGCTGTCCCAGGGTCTCTGTGGGTCAGGCTGCCCTGATTAAACCCAAGATGGTAGCCACGCCTCCTGGCCCTGCCCGAGGGGTCCCATCGCCCACTGAGTCCAGGAGCATGTCCAGGGCAGCAGCCCCCAGCACCAGTGCGAGTCACCACAGAGGGCTTCCTCACCCACGAGTTCCTCACAGCCACAGAGCACGGCATGTCGCTGGGGGAGGTGGGGAAGGGTGGCAAGCAGGTCCTAGGTGATAGATCCGTCCAGCACACACCTGGGCTCCCCCAGCCTTTGGGCACCTGCCCTTTCCAGGGACAAACAGTCTGGCTTCTCAGCTTCCTTCTGCATCGGCCCCCTTGTCAATGAGCCACACCCCGTCGCCAGGGAATCCAGAATCTCTGCCGAGTGGACCCAAGCCAGGCCTCGGGTCAATGCAGTCTTATATCACCTCCATCCCGGCCCCCATATCTGTTCCCTGGGTTTCTGTTGACATAAATGGTCACATGTGGTGACTCCTGGGCCCCTCATCTTCTAGGTCACATCTAACCCTCAGGATCTGGTCTTAGATCTACAAGCAGAGACACGGTGGGCTTGGCCAGAGGGGAACCAGCAGCCCCTTGCAAGACAAGTACTTCAGGGGAGACTATGCAGGTTCTTCAGTTGAGGGGGGACTGACCCCCAGATGGGTAGGAAGGATGGCTTCTCCGGACAAAGGAGGTTCAGCAGAATTTAGAGGGTTCAGGTCCCCAGCTTCATCAGAGTCTGCCCACATGTCCCCATTCAAGTGAAAAATGAAAATAAAATGACATGTACTGCATCTTTATAACTATTCAGTGGAAAACTATACCGAGAAAAATGAGCAATGATGGTGTGTGGGAGGGTAGAGCTAGGGGTATACCTGTTGTTTCCTCTTTCTGGGTATATATATTATCCTTAATTTATTACTTTTATGTAGGGAAAAACACTTTTACAAAAGCACCACCAACATCTCCCTTAGCATTCTGACCTTCCATCCTGGGGTGACCTCCTAGGTCTTCCACAGCCACTGCCACTCATGCCCGCTCCCCCACCCCCCATGCCTTTTCTCTCTTCCTGAGCCCATCAAGCCACTCTCCCTTACTGGCCCGACTGCAGACCTTCCCTTGCCCCACCTGCAGAACTGGCCTGGAGGGTCTTACCTGGAGGGCCCCCCCTGGAGAACCTCATCTGGAGGACCCGCCTGGAGGCCTGCTTTTCCACCCGCCCCAGAAGGACAACTCCTTTGCCCCCTCACTCAGCAGCCACTCCCCAAGTCCCCTGCTGGGCTCACACACCAGCCTTGTATTGTTCTTGTTCAATGGGGAACTTAGAGCCACAGATTGCCCAGGGGTCCTGTTAAAATGCCGGTTCTGATTCAGCAAGTTGAACTCTGCATTCCTAACAGGATCCCAGCCCAGGAGATGCCTCTGCTGCTGGCCCCAGAGCAGCCAGGATAACGAGGCCTGGGCAGGTTCTCAACCTGGGCAGGGTCAGAATCGCGTAGGGGACACCTTAGAATGCAGAGCACTGGGCCCCCATCTCTCAGAGCCCTGATTCAAGAGCTCAGTGGTGGGCCTGGGACTCTGCGTTTCTATCTGGTTACCAGGGTGCTGAGCAGGTCCAGGGCCGGGCTTTCAAAGCAGAGGTTCTCAACCCGGGCTACCCATTCGGGACCACCTGCTGATCTTTTAGACAGTGGGGTTTCCAGCCCCCAGTCTCCTAAGGTGGGATTTGACTGTAACTGTCTGGGCAGGGCCCAGGTTAGTGTTTATAAAATCTCCAGGTGACTCTGCTCTGAAGCCTGGGTGACTACCACTGCCTGGGGTGGGTCAGGTCCCCTGCTCCCCCAGCCCCTGCCCCCACCTGCACAGGATGCACCAGAGCCTCCGAAGGCCCCACCTGCCTGGGTGAGAAGAAGCTCTGGTCTTGGTGGACGGAGAGGACAAAGGCCACCCTGTCTGCTTCCCTCCCGAGTTCACTGGGCCGACGGACAGAAGGGCAGGCTGCAGAGCTCAGCAGCGGTCAGGAAGGGATCCAGCCAGGGCAACTGCCTGGGGACCCTTCCCTTCTCTGCTGCTTCACCTACACCAGGGAGGCCTGGGGCCTGTCCTCCTCAGTCAGCGCTGCAATACTCCCATTAGGTCAGCGGTTCTCAACCTGTGGGCCGCGACCCCTTCGGCGGTCGAACGACCCTTGCACAGGGGTTGCCTAAGACCATCCTGCATATCAGATATTTACATTACGATTCATAACAGTAGCAACAATACAGTTATGAAGTAGGAACGAAAATAATTTTATGGTTGGGTCACAACATGAGGAACTGTATTGAAAGGGCCAGAAGGTTGAGAACCACTGCATTAGGTGGTCTGGGGCGCCCCCTGCTGCCTGGTTCAGGAGCACCCAGCACGGCCTCTTGTTGAGGTCACTGAGAACCTGGGGTCACTGAGAACCAGATGGACTGAACCCAGGGATCAGGTCACCGGATTCACCCAGTTAGTGTGAGAGCTGAGTCCTCAGGCCGCCCACGCAGCTGTCCCTGGGCCTCCGGGCAGGGGCCTCTGCTCCCTCCACAAAGCCTGTGACCCACCCAGGTCTGCCCCTGTGCTCCCACCAGGTGAGGGGACGCCTCTCACAGTCACCTATTTTTTTTTCCCAAAGCCACAACTTCCGACAGTATTTGTCATTTTAAGAAAAGGATTTAATTAAATGTCATGAAATCTAATGAACTTGAAGAGTTTTTGGATGAAAACCACGTTGCCTTGGAGAGGCCCACTCAGGGTGAGCGTTGCTAGGAACCACTGCTGCATCAGATGCAGGTATGACACCTCTGAAGGGCTGGGACCCAAGCCATAGGAATCTGGACCTCAGACCCTTCAGATCCAGGCTTTGAAACCCAAACCTGAAAGCAGGGACTGTGCCTCCCAGGAGTGGGCTCCAGGGGGCGCCATTCCCCCAGAATCCCTGAAGCTGGGCTCCAAAGTGGAGTGTGGGAAGAATAGATGGTCCAAGCCCAGACAGCGAAGGTACAGTACAGTACAGGTTTCACAGCCAACGTGTCTGCAGCCCATATGATGCTTCTTAAAAATCTCCCCTTCCTTCATCTGACTTGTGGGCATTTCTGATCAGGTCCCGGTTCAGCTGAGATGGACTGCAGCCGGAAAAGGACAGCAGCTACTGGACAGTTACTCAAGTTTAATTTGTCCAACCATGGATTCCAGGCCACCGAGGAGGCAGCCTGCGTCAGGCCCTCCTCACCCCGGAGGAGAGGGGCCAGCAAGGTCCTGGGTCAGATGGGAAGCGCTCTCCTGCCCAGCTCCGATGCCCCTGCCCAGCTCCGATGCCCCTGCCCAGCTCCCGGTATCTCTCTCTCCAGGCAGCAAAGCCAGAGCAGAGGCTCACCGGCAGCCCTCAGGGTGGGTCCATGTGGGATGTTTAGTCCTCAAAGGCGTGTGTTTTCATTGCATTTGGAAGCTCTGTGTGGGCAAGCTTCTCCACAGGCCCCTCTGCGCTGCCATCCTGCTCTCCCAGGCTCCCAGTGTGGGTGGCCTGCCTGGTCTCTGAGCGGCCCTGTTGGACCCCTCTCTTCTGCAGCAGTGGCTGGGGCATGGGGTTTGGTCTCTGCAAGGCTGGAGGGAAAAGGTCTTTCCTGGGAATTCAGTCTCGGGGCTGACTTGGAGCAGATACACTGAAGGATGGCCAGGAGAGGGGGTTGGCAGGGTGAGTGGGGAAGAGGGTGGTCTGAGGCAGGCTTGGGAGACTGTGTGTGAAGTTGGGGAAAGTGTGTGTGGGGGGGCGATGGATAGGGCAGGATGGCCCCAGGGGCCACTTCAGAAGCTGCTCATCACAAAGTGTATTAGTCAAGGTTCTCCAGAGAAACAGAACCAATAGGATGTGTGTGTACAGAGAGAGAGAGAGAAAGAGAGAGGAGAGAGAGGATTTTAAGGAATTGGTTCATGGGATTGGGGAGGTTGGCAAGTCCAAAATCTACAGAGCAGGTTGACGTCAACCTAGGGTAGAGCTGATGGTACCGTCTTGAGTCCAAAGACAGCCTGGAGGCAGAATTCTTTCTTCTTTGAGAAACCTTAGTCTTTTCTCTTAAAGACTTCAACTGATTAGACAAGGCCCACCCACATAATGCTAGGCCATCTACATTCATCTAAAAAAATACCTTCACAGTGACATCTAGACTGGTGTTTCACCAAACAACTGGTTATCATGGCCTGGCCAAGGTGACACATACAATTAACCATCACAGAGTATAAACCTATTCTTTGGGAATGTGTAGGAGCAGACCAGCTGTAGAAGTGAGAGCGGCTGCTTGGGGGGTGAGGCTGGGAGCTGGGGATTAGGCTGGCAGCATTTCTCCCTGTGGGTGCTTGGTGCAAATAAACCAGTGAGGCCCTGAGCTGAGTGAGGGCAGTGGGTGCTAAGGTCCCGCTGCCGTCCTCACCTGGGGGAGGGCTGGGGCCACGGTGATGACAGTCTGGAGAACATGAACTTTACAGGGACACTTACCTGGGGGAGGGTATCTGTGCCCTTTGGACCATGGTGTGTGTTGCAGGGCGTGCTGCCCAGGAGAAGTGGCTGACTGGCTCCACCTGCACCCAGCACACTGTGTCCACTCAGGGGTGTGGGAGGGCTGAGGGCCACAGCAGAGTGAGGCAGTGGTGGTGGCTGGTGGAGCAGATGCAGCTTGTGAGACGTCTGCAGGGTGGGCTCCAGCAGGGAGGAGAGTTTGTGAAGAGGCTGGCGCCGTGTGGGAGGGGTCAGTGGAGGGGTTCCCATCCTGGGGAAAGTTGTGAGATACCACCCAAGGCCAAGGGCCGATCCATGCCCACCACAATGGGACGAAGGGGCCAGCAGGCAGCTGGCCCCACCAAAGCACTTCCTTCAGTGGTTGGGGAGGAGGCCGGGCCACCACAGACCCCCGGTGACCAGGACTGTCCTCGCTGACTCCCAAGCAGGCGTCTGTCTGCATGAGGCTTACAGGCACCGAGACCACAGGACCCACCCTGTTGAGGCTCCTGCGGTGGGAGGGAGACCCAGGCGGGGCCCGCTCTCTGTGGCCTGAGACAGATCCATTGTTCAGCTCATTCATTGCTGCATAAAAGCCGGATTTATGGGAACCAGGGCTCAGCGTGTTTCTCAGCCTGGCCGAGCATCCAGGCTACAGGGCCTGTCCCGCCACCCTGGGGGCTCCTGTGCTCTCCTGCCTGAGGTCCCTGCTGGGAGTCGGACACCACCACCTGCTTCCCGGGTGGCCACCCGCCTCCTCCCTCTGACTTTCTGGTTCTTCCTTCCCTGATGTTGATCAAGAGCGGGTTGCCTGTCCCACTTCCAGCTGGTTGTCCTAGATTTGTGATTCATCCAAGAGCAGGTATTGTGAGCCCAGAAAGGAACTGGGGAGCCGGGAGGCTGGCACCCGGCAGGGGCCGGGCAGCTGAGAATGGCATCTCGGAATTAAAGGCTGGAAATGCCTTTTGAAACACGCGCTAAATCTGTCTCCTTGGATGTCTAGAGGCAGCCACCGCCTTCAGAGCAGAAGCTCAGCTCCGGCTCCTCCCAGGGAGACGCCGGCCTCTCTCCCCATGAGCAGGCCAAATAGTGGGCACGCGTCGCAAGTAAAGAAAGATGTTTAAAGTAAAAAGAAGAAAGAAGGTGACCCCCCTGCCTGCCGCTCTGTCTCCTTCTCTGAGGGAGTCCTCAATGTCAGTGCCGGTGTGGACAGCCCTCGCAGTTTCCTGCCGTGTCTGTCTCCTTCTCTGAAGGAGTCCTCAATGTCAGTGCCGGTGTGGACAGCCCAAGCAGTTTCCTGCCGTGCCAGCAAGGAAGGGTGAGGGGGTGGGGCTGGAGGGGTAGAGGGGTGGAGGGGGGTGCAGTGACTGTTACACGTGCTACAGAGACAGGCCCAGACCCCACACGTTCACCCACAACTGCAGCTTCTCGTCGGATGCTGCCTTTCAGCCATCTGCCAGGTCTATGTTAGAGTCACTGTTCTTTCCAACAGCTGGCAAGACTGCAGCTTGGAGTGTTTCAACCTCGGCACTGCGGACATGGGGTGAGGAGTTCGTGGTGGGGCCGCCCGGGCATGGCGGGAAGGTCAGCAGCAGTCCTGGCCTCCACCCTCTAGATGCCAGTAGCACCCCAACTTAAGACAACCCCAAATGACTCCAATGTCACATGCCCCTGGGGACATGTTCGTTTGTGTGCACGAGGCCACACCTGCGGCTGGTGAGCACCAGTTGTTTCCAGGACCTTGTCTCTCTGAGCAGCGGTGCACTGTCTCCTAGACTCATGGTCAGACTCCACTGGATCGGCTCCCCAGACAGGTGTCCCCCGAAAGGCAAGCAACACACATCCAGCACGTGTGAGAACCTGCTCCTAAGCCCGGAAAGCCCAGGGCTGTGTTCCTACAGTCACAGAGCTTTGCAGTATTTGCCAAAAACAAAAACGGAACCCGGCTATGTTACTGGCAACCAGCTGAGCCCCTTGTCTTTGCTCTGCTGCCCGTGTCCAGCGCCATGGGCACCTGCGGTCTCTTGGGACAAATTTATGAGGTCAGCAGTCACTTCTGGGAGGAGCTCAGTTGTCCTCAGCAGCCCTGGGAACAAGGATGAGCTTGAAGCAGTGGGCCTGCCAGCCCCGTGCTGTGCTCCTGGGAAAGGGGCGGGGACAGAGGCCACACCACCTCACGAGGGTGCCCTCCAGCGCCTGGCACCTGAACTAAGTGTGGGTAGACGAGGAAGGCAAGGCTTGACACGCACACCGCCAGAAGTTCACTCAGAAGATCGTTTGAAGTGGAGGGCTCAGTTCTCAGTGAGGCATCGACAAGTCTTCTCCTGCCACAGGCCGGGCTAACTTACCTGTCAGCCTGACTGGGCTGACAGAAGCCCAGGGGCTGGCAGAAGACTGTTTCGGGGTGTCTGTGAGGGTGCGTCCTGAAGAGGGTGGCATTGGAACCAGGAGTCTGCCTGAAGAAGACGCCCCTCGCCCTGCCCAGCCGCAGGCCCAGGGGAACCTGTGGCCGAGGCAGCAGGGCCCGCATGTCAGGCTGTGGGGTGGGCACAGACCACACCAGTCCCAGGCTTACGGCCCACTTGTTCTCTGCCCATTCTGGGATCGATTTCTGAGAAGCCGCTGATCCGGTTCCTCCGTAGGCCCCTCCGCTGTACCTGCTGTCTCCTGGCTCTGGGCACAGGGACCGGCAGGAGCATGTCTGCACGCACCGTCTCTGCCTTAGCTGCCCGCTCTCTGTATCACGGATCCTCCAGCGCCCTCTGATCAGCAGGGCCTCAGCCTCAAAAACAGGGGAGACACTACTTATACACTCAAGACAAAGCAGGGGGCCGTTTCTTCCTCTTTTGCAGGAAAGATGAGCTCCTAGTAGCCACACTGATGGAGACCAGCACCTGGATGGGCCCTGGAGGATGAGAGGAGGACCACACACTAATTACCAACCTGTGTCCTCAGATGATGGGATCTTCCGCAGCAGGGCTCCCGTGGCAGGAAGAGGAAGGGTCCTCACTGGACGTTTCTGCTGCAGGGGGTCAGCCTGCCCCGCCCCCCAGTGGCCTTGCCTGGAGTGTTCTTGTGCAGAGGACCACACACTAATTACCAACCTGTGTCCTCAGATGATGGGATCTTCCGCAGCAGGGCTCCCGTGGCAGGAAGAGGAAGGGTCCTCAATGGACGTTTCTGCTGCAGGGGGTCAGCCTGCCCCCGCCCCAGTGGCCTTGCCTGGAGTGTTCTTGTGCACGCGTGCGCTCTCTCTCTCTCTCTCCCTCTCTCTCACACACAGAAACACACAGAAACACAGACATACACACCCATACACATGCATGCACATGCACACACATACACACACACAATACACATACACACTCCCCCATCCAGTCCCTCAAGAAGAGCTGAACAGCCCTAGCTGGTGTTTCCCAGTGGTTAGGGTGTTGGCCCGGGCACCGAAGGGTCTCAGGTTTAATTCCTGGTCAAGGGCATGTGCCTGGGTTGCAGGTTTGATACCCAACTCCGGTTGGGGGGCGTGCAGGAGGCAGCCAGTTGATGTGTTTCTCCCACATCGATGTTTCTCTCTCTTTCCCTCCTTCTCTCCCTTCCACACTCTCTAAAAAATAATCAATGGAAAAAATATATCTTTGGGAGAGGATTAACAAAACAACAACAAAAGAAGAGCTGAACATTTTCCTGCACCTATTGATTTATTGCTCTTTTTTTTAAAAAAATTAAATGTATTAGAGTAACATTGGTTAATAAGATTATACAAGTTTTGGGTGTACAAATCTATAACACATCATCTGAATATTGTATTGTATGCTCACCACCCGTAGTCTAGTCTCCTTCCATCACCATGTATCTGACCCCTTTGCCCTCTTCATCCCCCACCCCCTCTGGTGAGGACCACACTGCTATCTGAGTCTATGAGTTGGTTTAGTTTGGTTCGTTTGTTGCTTTCTGATATCCCACATATGAGTGAAACTATATTGTTTTTGTCCTTTCCCATCTGACTTATTTCACTTAGCATGATACGTTCAAGATTCATCCATGTTGTCACAAATGGCAATATTTCATCCTTTCTATGGCTGAGCAGTATTTCAACGCATCACATCTTCTTTACCTATCATTGGTCAATGGACATTTAGGTTATTTCCATCTCTTGGCCACTATGAATAATGCTGTAATGAATATAGGGGTTCATATATCTTTACAAAAAAGTGTTTTCACATTTTTAAAATGTATTTTTATTGATTTCAGAGAGGAAGGGAGAGGGAGAGAAAGAGAGAAACATCAATGATGACAGAGAACCATTGATTGGCTGCCTCCTGCATGCCCCACACTGGGGATCAAGCCCGAAACCCGGGCATGTGCCCTGACCGGGAATTGAACTGTGACCCCCTGTTTCATAGGTTGGCGCTCAACCACTGAGCCACACTGGCCAGGCTGTTTTGACATTTTTTGAGAAGATACTCAGAAGAGGGATTACTGAACCATATGGTAGCTCAATTCTTAACTTTTTACCTATAATAATTAGGGGCTAATATCCAAAATGTATCAAGTACTCATTTAACTCAACAACAACAGCAAAAAACAAACAACTCAATTAACAAATGAGCAAAGGACCTGAATAGACACTTCTTCCAAGAAGACAAACAAATGGCCAACAGATACATGAAAAGATATTCAACTTTACTAGTGATTAGGGAAATGCAAATCAAAACCACAATGAGATACCACCTCACACCTTTTAGAATGGCTAGCATCAACAAGACAGGTAATAACAAGTGTAGGAGAAGGTGTAGAGAAAAAAGGAGCCCTCATTCACTGCTGGTGGGAATGCAGACTGGTGCAGCCACTATGGAAACAGTGGCGGGTCCCCTTCATTGCCTTTCCCAGCTCCAGGAAGACTCCTTCCTCCGCCGTGGCCCACCCCTTCCTCCAGCTTCAAAGGCCACGGCGTTGGGTCCAGAACTTCCCACAGTGCCTCCCTCTGACCTGCCTGCCCCATCACAGCCCCTTCCCTGACTGACTCCAGCCCGGCCCTATACGTTTCAGGACCCTGCGAGGACACTGCACGGCCTGGACAGCCCAGGTTACCTCCACCCTCAGGGTCTTAATGTAATGAACGGTAGCTACGAAGTCCCCTTTGCCGTGTGACACACGAAGACGTCTCAGGCTCCGGAACTGGCCGTGGGCATCTTTGGGGCTGTTGTTCTTCCCGCACAGGCTCCTCTCTGCCTGGTGGCTGCCAGCCCGAGCGATCGGATTTAGTCTGGAAAGCGGCCTGCTTGTGAATGGAGGCCCTGAGGTCTCAACACTGAAGGAGGCTGCCCCAAGATGTCAAGGATTTCGGAGAGGGCCCTGCCTGGGGTGCCCAGATGGCACTGGCTCTGACTGCAGGGCCCAAGGGTAAAGTGGGACTGCCAGGCCACCCAGGGGCTAGGCCTTCCCGGAGCTGCTGCCTGCCCACAGCTCCCGCCCCTGGCTGGTGGCTGAGGCTGCAAGTGGGGCCTGTTCCAAGATCACAGATCCTCCCGTGCCCACCACGGTGCTCAGGGCCTGCTGGACAGCCCTTTGCACCCTCGGCAGCTCTTCCAAAAGTCGGCTCCCAGCCCTCTCGAGGCTCTGTGCTTCCCTCACTGCCAGGCCTGGCAAGTGCAAGCCCACCCGTGCACACAGAGGCCCCACCTCCTGCAGGCTTGCGAGGCTCTCGTCTCTCTGACACATGCCCCTCCCGTGGGAGGCTTGGTGGCTCTCAGCAATCGATCACTCACTTGGCCATCAGCAAATTGGCTTTCAGGGAATTGATTTCTGGCAAATCTGCCTAGAGTGGCCAGGTGGCATGGTGACAGATAGCCTCATTTCTTGATGAAACTGGAGCCTGGCCTTTCTCCAGGAGTGATCAGGCAGGACTGGAGAAGGGGGCCTAGGGCTGGGGTGTCCATGGATGGATGTGCACTGTCCCGCTGCCACCAGCACCCCAGTCCAGCCCTCCTGGGATTCTGTGCTGCTGTCCTGACCTGAGTCACAGACCGTCAACCTTGGAATCCAGGTGGGGGGATGGAGCCGAAGGGGTCTGCTGGGGGCCAGGGCTGGGTGAGGAGCCGTAAAGTGGGAGGGAGTGCTGGAGGTGGGGGGAGGAAGGGGGCCACTGGGGTTGAAGGCATTGGAGACAGAACCCCTGGGCATGGCTGTGAGGAGAGGCAGCAGAGGGAAGGGCCTGGGAGGAGTCTCGGGATTTGTAAGGCGGAAGGCCAGCCTAGGAGGGAGAGGGGCCAGGCAGACCCTGGTGGAAGACAGGGGTGCAAATGGGGACCTGCCTGACCCTGTTGGGTAACTGCTCCCAGAGGCCCTGAGATCCCAGGTAACAACCCAGCAGCTCCCAGTGGGGGGTGGATTCAGTGGAGAAGCCTGGGGCACAGAACACAGCCTTAGAGATGGCAGCAGTCCTGGTGACGGGCCCGCTGTTACAAGAAAGAGAAACCCTTTCAAAAGAGCGTAGGCACAAAGGGTAAATGCTGGAGGAAGCCCAGTTCTGAGGGGTCCCATGATGGATCCTGCAGCAGGACTCTCAGGGGACCTGTGGGAACCAGGGAGTCACCAGGCAGCTGCCCCTCCCTCCCCTTCCCTTTTTCAGGATGGCTGGTC
>NW_005353838.1:15138591-15143068 GCF_000412655.1 Myotis brandtii | reverse complement strand
TGCCCCTGCCCCGACCCCAACCGTGTCTCTGCTCTCCGGCCACTGGGTTTGGACATGGCTGTGACCAGCCCTCGTGGAGGTGACTCTGTATGACTCCCAGCTCCAGGTGCAAACACAGCTGACCCGCTGGGTCACTGCACGTCCTGGAGAGACTTTGATGCTTCCCTCCATCAGGAGCCCACCCAGCTTCAGCAGGCTGTGGCCACAGGCTGTTATTCAGTCTGTGGGGAGGGCCACCTGTGCCCTCCAGGGGCCTTGGGCACCCTCATGGGGCGCCTGTGTGTCCTGGGGTTCTCACCTGTGAACAGGAGGTGGGCACAGTGACCTGGAAATACGGAGCTCTGTCCTGCTGGCACAGTAGCACCAGGGCTGGGCCCTGGGCCTGGGGAGTCCTGTGATGCCGAGGGCTGACCATCAGGGGCCTCCTTGAACACCCTGCTCCTCCGTCCCTCTGCCCCGGCCCTGAGACAGTCCCTGCCAGGTGCTGGACGATCACACGACTGGGACAGGGGGTCAGGGGACAGGAACCAGCCAGAGAGGGCAGGTGGACATGGACCTCCCAGGTGGCTTGGGAAGGGTGACCGGACATCCTGGCCTCTCGGAGGCAGCCTGTGCGAGTCAATCGTCCTGGCAGGATTGTGAATGGTTCCCCTTTCACTTTCAAAAGTGCCCCGGCCGGTGAGGAACTACGTGTTGTCCCAAGGCCCCGGGCACCTGGGATGTGGAATGTCAACTTGGTGACCAGGTGGGAAGCTGTTGTGAGAGGCCAGCACAGCCACCTCCCCTTCATCCCCTTCGCGCACACCCCGCCCCTCTGCCCTCATCTCAGGATTCGAGACCTGCTGTCCTCAGAACCCGGCTCTGACCTCTCAGAGGCGCTGGGCTGGGCACCCAATGTGTCGGCCCAGAGGACTCGTGTCTTTCTGCTCCGAGCAGAAATGCCGGGAGATTACGGAGCTTTTCTGAAGAGACAGAATGCTTAGTTTTCTTTAGCCTCAAGTGGCATGCGGTTACAAATGTGATTACAGGGTTGTTTATTAAATTGAGACTTATTTTGCTACTTTATTCAGTCAACATTATTGAGTCAGTCCAGCATTTGATTTTCAGGGCTGATGTAGAAGCTTGATAATGTAACTAAGTTTACCGTGAGAAAGGTGAATCGGTTATTCACATATCTTCATTCACTTGGTTCTGGTTAAAAGATTAATAATTCAACTATGATCACATTATGTTTTGGTTGCTGTGTTAGGTTTTGGTAGTAGTTCCTTTAATCATTTCATGTTAAATCAAATACTGGGGCTTCATTTGGGTTATTAAGAGAAAATTGTGCTATCAGTTGTGCGTGAAATGGTAAATTCTTTTTTATTAAGCAGAGAGCGACTGCTGCAGGACCTGTCCTGTGCAAACCAAGTTGGCTTTGTGGAGACTCAGGTGGGTTTCAGGGGTCTGACTGCCGGAGAATCAGGTATGAGGCCTCTTTCAAGCGGAAAGCTTTCATAAAAGGGCGCTCATGCCGGTCTCCAGTTGCAGGCACTAACCATCTTTTTGCATCTTAAATACAGAAACTGTGTCCCTTCCTATGGAACACCCGCCTGTAAGGGGGTCTGTTTCATACAGTCCACCAGCTGATCAAAGTTGCTGAGGTTCCCTGTGCGCCGTGCACTGGAGACGTTGATGGGTGGGGAGAGTGTGTGCTCATCTGGGTTATTGAGAAAATTATGCTATTAATTGTGCATGAAATAATAAGTTAGTTCTTCTAGGGCAGCTTGCACACTAACAGCCTGATGAGTGGATGGCAGTAGGAATTAGTTTTCTATGCTGTGTAACAAGTTACCACCAGCACAGCAGCTCCAACAACCCCATTTATTATCCCAGTTTCTGTAGGTCCAAAGTCCAGGCCCAGCTCAGCTGGGTTCTCCACTCAGGGTCTCACCAGGTTGTAACTGAGGTGTTGGTGGGGCTGAGGTCTCATCTGGAGGCGTGACTGGGGAAGGGTTTCTTCCAACACATGCAGGTTGTTGCAGAACTGGTTTCCGTGGGACAGAAGGATGCACAGTGGCTGCTTCTTCAAGGCCAGGAGAGTCTCCACTCCAGGCTGCAAAGATCACAGTTACAGGAGTGACAATCTCACCCCTTTTGCTCCAATGCCTTGGCTAGAAGCAAGTCATAGCATCAGCCACACTCAAGGGGGCAGATCATGCAAGTGTGTGACCCACTGGGGGTCGCGTTAGGTTCTGTGACACACAGTAAAGGAGGCAGGTTGAATAAAGGGGTAGTTCCAGCCAGGAGGGCCAGGTTTGAGGGCAGAGGTCTGGGGAGGGAGGGGGGCACAATGGTAAGTAAGGCTGAGAACTTGAGTGTGCTGGGCTGAGAAACTTTACTTTATGAACAGTGGGAGCCAATCATGGTTTTGGAACCTTTTTTTGAACATTAACATAAATTTAGGTAGACAATAGGGTTGGGCCAGAAACCAGACTTTGCTCAGGTTATGGAACCTTGAGTGGATGAGCCCACCCCACCCCACCTCCACTCACACCCCTGGCGTCCAGCTGCCGAGGGCTGACCAGCTCCCACCAATGTCCTGAACCAGCCTCTTGCAGCAGCCGTGCTGGGGCAGTGCCCGTGGCTTCCAGTGACTTCCCGGGCCATCCAGACCTCGGGGCAATGAGTGAATCAGACTCTGGCAGCTGGGCATTCTACCCTTTAGGGTAGTTTCTGGTGTTTGCCTGAGTGAGGCCTCCAGGTAGACTTCGAGCATCCCGCCGTGGAAGTGTCGGTTCACGGGGGACACGTGTCACACCGTGGCCCTCTGCCTGTGCGCTCTGCTCGCTAGGGACAGGCTTGGCTGACGAGGACAACGTCCACTAAGCAGCACATTCCTGCAGCAGGGAGGGGCCCTGCGAGGAGGGCTCTGCCTGTGCCCTCTTTTCTCCAGGGCTCCCACGCTTATCTTTGACAGACATGTGTCCCCTGGCCAGCTAAGTGCAAACGAGCATTTGCCAAGAGGAAAAGAATGTGTACCAAATGAGACATTTCGGGGAACTGAGATGATTTCAGCACTGATTTTTCAAGCATTCTTGAAATAACAAAGAGGTTTTAGGGGCAAAAATAAGAGTCTTCTTATTTTTAGTTGATTTGTATAAACTGCCTATTTGGAATATTTAGAAGGTCCAGAAAAGTTGCAAACTTTTTGTTTATTTTCCCACCAAAATGGAAACACTGTTATTATTCCGAGATGACAAGTATAATGCAAGCTTAACAAAGAGTTTAAACTTTATAGAACTGTGTAACGTAAAAAAGTGCAAGTCCCCCACAATGCCACCCTCATCTAGTTAACTGCAACCAACAATCGTTGACATATTTTTTGTGTACACAAAGTTCATTATGTAACGGAAATCCTCTCTGTGTTTGTTCTGTATTTTCTTACTAGTTTTTGGATGCCTTTCCATGTACGGAGACAGCATGTTAACCCAATGTGGACTTGAAATAAAAATTAGGGAAGTGGATTTTTATCTAATTATAGAATTTTGTTTTGTTTTGTTAATTCTCACCCGAGGATATTTTTCCATTGATTTTTAGAGAGAGGGGAAGGGAGGGGGAGTGACACAGAGAGAGAAACATTGATGTGAGAGAGACACACGAATTGGTTGCTCGCGCCCTGACCAGGGCTGGGATCGAGCCTGAAACCGAGGAATCAAACCCAGGACCCCTCAGTCTGTGGGTCGATGCTCTATCCACTGAGGCAAACTGGCTAGGGCTAATTGTGGGAATTTTTTATTTAGATTTTTTCCTTCTTGCTAATGTTCAGAGTTAGAGAGAGACTATAGTTTGACTCAAACTGCATCACAAGTAAACCAGAACAATTTTCTGATTTGTTAAACTTTTCCGCTTAAATTTTTTAAAAATCAGTTGAGCCAGAAATAATGCTAAGTTGGCCCCTTCTCACTCTGGACGCCCCTCCCCTGTTTCTGATCTAACAGCTCTGGGAGAGTGGAAGGCAAGATGGGATGATGGTGGGTGTAAGGGTGTGTCTGCTTCGGGTCTAGCGCTGAGGAGGTGTCAGGGCTCAGGGCCCCGGCACAGACCTGGCTGCTGCAGGTGGAGGCTGTCAGCTGTTGGCAGGAGGGCCTGTGACTGCGCCCTGAGGCTTCCTTGGGACGGGACCACTGGGAATCTGTGCAGCGGAGCCCGGAGAACCTCTTCAAATAAAGGCTTCCATGAGCCCATTCCCGAGGAGGGGAAGGTCAATATAAGTAAACCCATTTTGTCTTTTTTAAAATAGTTGTGTGATATCCCACTGTGTAAAACTGTATCTCTGGGGATCCTGGCTGAGGGGCACTGAGTTGGTTAATTTGTTCGCTTGTGTAGCCCCTGTGTGCTGAGTGTCTGAAAGTGACCAGCCCTGTTCTGAGATTTTCTAACGCAGCAGGAAGCAGAAGGGACAAAACGTGCCTGCCCTTGTGAAACTAATACATGA